>NC_064569.1:913500-1218000 GCF_937001465.1 Orcinus orca | reverse complement strand
TAAAGTCAATACATATGTGAAGGCCTAGTATTGCTATTGCTAAAGTCTTTAGAAATACTTTTATGTGTTTGTTTCAATTACAGTTGATGGATTTTATAGGAATGCTGTTAGTATAATGCCCAGGGTTTGGGGAAAGTTGATGTGGAGAACTGATGAAGGTATTTAAAACTTAGTAACACATATCAACACAAATCATGTCTTGATTTGGTCAGAGAAGTTAAAATTAAGTGTTAAGCATTAGACTGACATTCTCCCCATCATTTCATCGTTGTTGTTAACATTCACACTGTTGAGTGCATTCTAAAAGAGGTGATGTTTTCCCAAAGGGGGTGAAAATTGGTTCTCTTCCGTGTGGGGCGACCTGAAGAGCAGAGAGACTAGCATCATCCGGGCCTGGTGTTAACCCTGGACTGAGTGGGCCGTGTCCGCGTGCAGGCTGGTGCGCTCACTGAGGTTGCAGCTATGGGGAGCAGGGCCCTCCAGCGTAACCCACCGAAATGGTTACGTTCTCATGGTTGTCCTGGCCCCTTAGACTATGCAGTGTCTCTAACCGTGACTTAGTATATCAGATGTTCTGAAATACATGGTAATAAATTCGATTTGGGGCCATCAAATGTGAATTATCAGTAATCCCCTAAGGAGGCTGGGCGTTAGCAAAGAGAAATCCCCTATTTTCACTTTCTTGGAGTACAGTTTGCTGTTACTTTTAATTATGCTTAATTACAGTCAAAGCTGAATTAGATAAACTTTAGATAAAGTTTATATTCAGTAACAATATGCAGAATTTCACATTGCCTGTTTCTAGTTCATCACAGCATATTGGAGCGACTTGAAAAGACTCTAGTCAATTAAGAATTCTTTACTTGCTGCCTGTTTGTTCCTACCTTTGAGTTGTATTTTAGTCAACTTGCTTGATGGTCTTTCATCAGATGCTTAGGCTATGTCCCTTTTGAATAATTAATGTCCCTTTTGAATTAGTTAATTACTCTTTGGGTAGCTGATTTTGAAAAACCTATATTTGTTCCACTACTAATTCCGACAGCTCTTTTCTCAGATGGAGATCCCTTGTATGCCTGCTTCTCAGTGTTGACTGAGTTTTCCCCACACAGGGCAGTCCTGTGGGACCGACACCAGTCTTCGGGTAGGAGGAGATTGTGTAAATGGTCGTGCCACACTCTAGAGGAGGGGAAGGAGGAGGATTTTAGTGTTGGACCCCAGATGTGAGCTCCTCCTGGTTTTGTTTTAGGGTAATTAATGTTTCCTTGGATTGAGCTGTGCTTTGGACTCTGTGTTCTGGTTTTCCATTCAGATCGGCAGCCTTTAGGCACGGGCTGGGTGGGGGTGGAGTCTGTATTTCAGGTCGTCCCCAAATGAATGAAGTAACCTGAGAGCAGTGCTGTTTTTAAGCTTGGCCTTGAGGCTGGAAAATGGGCCACGGAAGATGAAAACTTTGCCCCTTGAGCGGTCTCTTGCTGTACTCCGAGGACTTCAGTTCCTGGCCATCCCAGACTGCTTCGGGTTCTCTGGTGTGATAAGGTGGTCTTGCTTCTCTCTGCCACTCTGCCTCTCTTCCGGCTCCCCTTCCCCCTTCCCCCCTTGGCCTTCTAAATGAGGTACGTCCCCCTCTGCTCCCAGACGTCTCCATCTCCCGGTCCCCTGACAGAGCCATCATTTATCAAGTTGTTTCACGCGTTGTCGGGAGGGGGGCCCTGGGGACTCGAGTTTGTTTCGTCCCTTTGTTGGAGCTCCACAGGATCGGCCAGCTTAGTCTCCAGCCAACTGCTGAGCGTTGCTGGCCTCCAGGAGCAAGTGTTAAAGGGGCCGCCTTTCATCTGTGTGCTGCTGCTTCAACCTTTTATTTTAAATTCCAGCTTCTTGGAACTGTAATCACCCTGTACACACACACATACATTTTCTGGATACATATGTCATCATGAGAGGTTTCTTTCATTATGTTCTTTCCCCCCGCCTCAGTCACTGAGAACCTGGAAATAGATTTTTCTTCTTTCTCTTTGTTATTTCTTGTCCATTTTCTGTTCTTCCTTCTTTTACGATTGCACCTTTTTCTGAGTGGTATGTCATTATGGATAGATTTAGTAAGGGAGTTCCTGCTTTTACCAGATACAGTGTTTTTAGATATGTTTTAAGTATTCCAGGTGTCCTTTTCCCTGCTGTCACACTGTTCATTATCAGCATTTTATCTAGATAGTATAAGGATGAAAAAGATTTTAAAGTTTGTCAAACTTTAAAGTACAAGGAGAGTGGTATTGCGTGTTACTAAGGGTTTTGCATGTTTTCCAGAGTGTCTAAAGAAGTAGAAGGAAAACTGTGCTTAGCCTCAGGGATGTAGTGTGCATGTTAGCCTGTCTTCATTGACCATGACACTGAAAGATAGATGTTGTTTGCTGTAATTTCATAGTTTAAAAGGACAGTCTTAATTTTGTGGGGTAAGGGAAATGAGACTGTAATGTTACGAGGGTTATGGGAATTTTTTTCTCTGATCCTGGAACATTTCCCCCCCAATATTTTACTAAGAAAACTTTCACACGAACACAAAGGTTGAAAGGATTGTACATTATATTTGGGGCTTAAAAACAGTTTTTTGTTTGTTTGTTTTACCGAGTTGAACGAAACACATAGTAGTCTCACAAGGCATTGTAAAGTTATGCTTGGAAACAAGATAACGTGGGAAAAAAAGTACCCCAGGTGACACGTGTCACATAGGGTTTGAATTCTGATGTGAGCCTGCTGTCTCGCGTTTATTGTAGGCAAGCCGAGCCCAGAGCCTAAAGCTGCATGTGTTGCTGATCATCAAGTTTAGTGGGGAAAGTGTTCCCCCTTCTCAGCAGGTCCTTTAGGTTGAAAATGCTTAGACATCTTGATCACACTTGTTAACTGAAAAATAATTTATAAGCAGTAAATTGTCTTGAGTGCTGTGAGTTGGTGCCTGTATATAAAGAGTCTCTAAAACAATTTATTGATTTTTAACATCAAAGTGACCCCCAAATGTTCTCCTATGTGGGATGTCCTTATTATTGGGCTACTTTTCAGCTATAAAACTGTAGTGGGTTGGTTCTCATTGGTTTTCATGGTAAAACTTCATAAAATCATGCATTGCTAATAAAAAGGATCTTTCTTTTATAACAGTCCTATTCAAATATCACTAATACTTGGCTACATTTCTAATTAAGAATGTGAGAGCAAGGGGACCTTGCATTAATTCTGAAAGTTTAATATGTACTGTTTGCCAGATACTGTTTTACACAGTATGTTTATGTGAATAAAACAAATAAAAACTCTCTTGGAGCTTAAATTCTGGAGGCAGACAGGGAAGGAGACGTACCAGGCACCCCATTTTCTTGACATTCCACAGCAAGCATTGGTGACGTTTTTTCTGTAAAGGTCCAGACACTGTCTGTTGCAATTACGTGACCTAGCTATGTAATATTTGGGTGAGGCTATGTTTGAATAAAACTTTATTTATAGTAACAAGTGGCAGACCATAGTTTGCTGACCCCTGTTCTAAGGTGTAAAACACAAACATTAGACCATAAAAGTTAAAAAAAAATGTATAACAAAAGATACCGTTAAGTCAATGGACAAACAGAAATTTAAAAGTAAAATATTGGCAAAAGAGTTGACAAAAGAGTCAATATCCCATTGGAACAATGTGCAAAGAATAATAAGAAGTAAGTCACAGAATAACAGATTTAAATGGCCAACAAATATCTGAAAAGATGTCCTTCTGACTGGCAGAAATTAGAAGGTCAGCAATATCTGTTATTGGAAGAGAAAAGGGTACTCTTAAATATTGCTGTTGGAAAATGGGATTCTGCCTTTTTGAGAAATAATCTGACATCTTACTAAAATTAAAACCACACACACACTCACTCACTCACTCACTCACTCACTCACTCTTTGTCCCAGAGATGTTACTCCTTGGATTTGGGGGTTGGGGAAGTAGTGATAATTCATTGTGGTTTTATTTATTTTTATTTTTTTCCAATTTTTAAAATTGTGGTAAAACACACATAACATAAAAATGTACCATTCTAACCATTTTTAAAGTGTACAGCTCATTGGTATTAAATACATTCATAATGTGCAACCGTCACCACCATCCATCTCTAGAACTCTTTTCATCTTATAGAGTTGAAACTCTATACCTGTTAAACAGTAAGTCCCCATTCCCCCTCCCCAGGCCCCTGGCAACCACCATTCTACTTTCTGTCTCTCTGATTTTTACTGCTCTAAGTACCTCTCACATAAGTGGAATCCTTTTGTGACTGGCTTATTTCACTGAGCATAATGTCCTCAAGGTTCATCCATGTTGTAGACTGTGTCATAATTTCCTCCTCCTTTAAGGCTGAATAATATTCCACTGTATGTATAGACCACTTTTTTTTTTTTTTTTGCCTATGCTTTACGGCATGTAGGATCTTAGTTCCCCCACCAGGGGTGGAACCCGTGCCCTCTGCAGTGGAAGCGCAGAGTCTTAACCGCTGGAACGCCAGGGAAGTCCCTAAACCACATTTTTTTTTTTTTTGGTGGAGGTACTGCGTTGGGTCTTTGTTGCTGCACACGGGCTTTCTCTAGTTGTGATGAGCGGGGGCTACTCTTTGTTGTGGTGCGCGGGCTTCTCATCGTGGTGGCGTCTGTTGTTGCGGAACACGGGCTCTAGGTGCGTGGGCTTCAGTAGTTGTGGCACACGGGCTCAGTAGTTGTGGCGTGTGGACTTAGTTGCTTCGCGTCATGTGGGATTTTCCTGGACCAGGGCTCGAACCCATGTCCCCTGCATTGGCAGGCGGATTCTTAACCAGTGTGCCACCAGCGGAGTCCCCACATTTTTTATATTGGTCCATTCATCAATGGAGATGTGACTTGCTTCCACGTTTTGGCTATTGTGAACAAGACTGTTGTTAATGGGTGTTCAAATATCTCTTTGAGACCATGCTTTCAATCCTTTGGGGTATAGACCCAGATGTGGAAGTGCTGAATCGTATGGTAATTCTGTTTTTAATTTTTTGAGGACCCACCACACTGTTTTCTATGGTGGCCATTCCATTTTATATTCTCATTAGTAGTGTACGAAGGGTTCCAATTTCTCTACATCCTTGCCAACACTTACTTTCTTTTTTTTTCTTCCAGTAGTAGCCATCCTAATGGATGTGAGGTGATACCCCATTGTAGTTTTGATTTGCACTTCCCTGATTAGTGTCATGTGCTTATTGGCCGTATGTGTATCTTCTTCGGAGAAATGTCTGTTCAAGTTCTTTGCCCATCTTTTAGTTGTTGGTTTTTAGTTGTTGAGTTTTAGGAATTCTCCATATAGTCTGGATATTAATCCTTTAGCAGATATATGATTTACAAATATTTTCTCCCGTTTTATGAGTTGCATTTTTACTCTGTTGATATCTTTTGATGTGCAAAATTTTCAAGAAGTCTTTCTTTTGCTGCCTGTGATATCCAAGAAATCACTGTCAAATCCAGTGTCATGAAGATTTTGCTCTATGCTCTCTTCCAAGAGTTTTATAGATTTAGGTCTTACATTTAGGTTTTTGATCTCTTTTGAGTTAATTTTTGTATATGGTGTTAGGTGAAGGTCTAACTTCATTTTTTTTCAACGTGGATATCCAGTTTTCCCACCACCAGTTGTTGAAAAGACTGTCCTTTCCCCATTGAATGGCCTTGGCATCCTTGTCAGAGATCATTTGACCGTATATGCAAACATTTTTTTCTGGGCTCTCTATTCCGTTGGCCTATATGTCTTTCTTTTTGCCAGTACCACACTGTTTTGATTACTGTAGCTGTGTAGTAAGTTTTGTAATGTGGAAGCCTGGGTCCTCCAGTTTTGTTCCTCTTCATGATTGTTTTGGCTGTGGCCCCTTGAGAGTCCGTATGAATTTTATGATGGAGTTTTCTATTTCTACAAAAGACGTCTTTGGGGTTTTGATAGGGATTACATTGAATCTATGGTAGTATTGACATCTTAACAATATTGTCTTAATTAGTGAACATGGGATGTGTTTCCATTTATTTATGTCGTCTTTAATTTCTTTCACAATGTTTTATAGTTTCTATTGTACACATCTCTCACCTTCTTGGTTAACTCTTAAGTATTTTACTTTTTGATGCTCATGTAAATGGAATTATTTTTGTAATTAAAAAATTTATTCACGTATATAGAAATGCAGCTAAGTTTTGTGTGTTTGTATCATGTTACTTTTCTGAATTCACTTGTTCTAACAGTTTTTTTTTGTTTTTTTGTTTTTTTTTGCGGTACACGGGCCTCTCACTGTTGTGGCCTCACCCGTTGCGGAGCACAGGCTCCGGATGCGCAGGCTCAGCGGCCATGGCTCACGGGCCCAGCCGCTCCGCAGCATGTGGGATCTTCCTGGACCGGGGCACGAACCCGCGTCCCCTGCATCGGCAGGCGGACTCCCAGCCACTGTGCCACCAGGGAAGCCCTAACCGTTTTTTAATGTTATCTTTAGAGTTTTCTACATATGAGATCATATCTGTAAACAGATAATTTTGCTGCTTTCCAATTTGGATGCTGTTTGTTTCTTTTTCTTGTCTAATTGCTCTAGTTAGAATGTCCAGAATGTGTTAAATAGAAATGGTTAAAGTGGGCATCCTTGCCTTGTTCCTGATCTTAGAGCAAACGCTTTCAGTCTTTTAGCACTGCTGGGATTTTAGCCCGTAATGGAAAACAACTGCAAGACCATATGAACAAGAAAGTTCATTGTGACATGGTTCTAAGCAGCAAAAAATGGAAAACAAAATGAAAGTCCATCAGTAGTAGAGTGGATGAATACAATATATTACCTTATATCATGAAATACTAGGTAGACTTTAAAAGAATGAATTGGAGCTATACCCTTGGACTTGGAGGGATTTGTACAAGAAAATGAGAAAAGCAGTGTGCAGAGAAGTATGGGTAATAATAATCAATTAAGAAAAAGCCAACACTCATATGTTTTTGTGTATCTCTGCATTCATATTTGCATGAATCATGTATATGATTTTATGTGCATTGAGAGAAACAAGGAAGGATATATATTTAATTGTGAACATGAAATGTCACTGTTGTAGAGGATAAAGAAGGGAGGAAAAAAGATTGCATTTATGAAACACCCAGAATGAATAGTATGATTGCTTTTTGAATTTACATAAACTGTGTTTGTATATATATATATATATGTGTGTACATATAATCATTTACAACGTTTCTTAAAAAGGAAAAACAAACACCATCATTCCTGCTTTGAAACTCTAGTGATTTGTCAAAGGGCTTCCTAGCACCTGAACTTGATGTCCTCAGATACGCTTGCCTTTATGTACATCTCTGATTACTTGTCCTATTTGTCCTGTTGACTGAGAAATTGAACTCTCTTTTTCTCCCCATTTTTATGACACAAAACTTCAAGGAAAAGACTGAAGATGCCTCAGAGAAATAAAGACTCTCTAGGTCACACATCTAGTAACTGATGGAACCGACATTTGAGTTGAATCCAGGTCCATCCTGTGTTTCCCACTGTTCACCACTCCATCTGCTTGTTGACTCCTCAGGCCTCTGTTGATTATTGATGTGGTACCTGATCCACTACAGAATGTGGCCTTCCTTGGGGACAGATGGAAGGGAATGGTACATAGCAAAGAGTTGTAAGGAAAAATTTTTATTGCAGTTGTTCCTCAAAAGATTTATTAGGAATGAATTTCTCCCACCCCCTCATCCCCCCCACCGCCCCTGCCAAGTCTGGGACTGAGAAGCCAAGACTGGCTATAGCTTCTATTATTCCTTAAACCTTAATTCCCAGGGCTAGATTTAGCCAGGTACATTTTTATGCACTTCTAGCTAGTCTTCCTTGGCCCCTGTCTGCTGTGTTTGCATCTTGGATAAGCTGTGGAAAAACAGAGGTGCTCAACATTACGTGTGTACAGTCATCGGAGGCTCAGCCTGAGTTGTCTGGCACATTTATTTAGTAAACTAATGTCCAAGAAGTTAGTGCCGTGTATCTCTGGATGATTATGTTTCTAATTCTGTAGTTATTCAGAGGATTGTCAGGTCTAATAACACAGGGAGATGGTGTGTGTTGAGGCAGCAGTACTGGCTGTTGTTGGGGTCTGGGGTGCTGTTGGATGAGTTAGACCTTCCTTGCTGGCAGAAGAACCTGGAACATGGTGGAAGGCAGGGGCGTGCTTAGATGATCATCTTATTACATGAGACACCTAGTTTTATTCTAGTTTATGAAATGACTTTTGTGCTGCAGTATGGGTTTTTTTTGTTTGTTTTCTGTGGTACGCGGGCCTCTCACTGTTGTGGCCTCTCCCGCTGCGGAGCACAGGCTCCGGACGCGCAGGCTCAGCGGCCATGGCTCACGGGCCCAGCCACTGCACGGCATGTGGGATCCTCCCGGACCGGGGCACGAACCTGCGTCCCCTGCATCGGCAGGCGGACTCTCAACCACTGCGCCACCAAGGAAGCCCTGTAGTATGTTTTTTTAAAACCAGTTACCCTTATTCATATAGAATAATGCATCATTTAAAAAA
The DNA here is from genome assembly GCF_937001465.1 of Orcinus orca. NCBI lineage: Eukaryota > Metazoa > Chordata > Mammalia > Artiodactyla > Delphinidae > Orcinus > Orcinus orca. The sequence continues at coordinate 1,209,447 of NC_064569.1, read as the reverse complement.
GAATTGCCTGGGGTGCTTCACCAAGGGTTTAATAGTTTCCGTGTGTCTTACTCCATGACACCCCACCCCCCACCCCTCTTTTGGAAAGAGTGTATGTTGTTCTTTTTGAGGATCTTGCCAGAGGATGACTTAGATAGATAGCTCAGTCCTGGACCTGTGAATGGATTAGTCTTAACAAATATTTGTTTCTAAGTTGAAGTTTATATGGAAACAAGATTAGAATAGAGGGTAAATGTTTGGTTAAAGAGCTTTATGAAAGAAACTTTACAGAGGTGTGCTTGACATATTATGTATAACTCATCTTAAGGTAAGAATTTTATGGAATATATTCAAGTATAAAATAAAAGTTCTAAAAGGAGATCACACCCGGCCATCTGTTGTGACCAAGCATGTTAGTTTGTCTCTCAAAAGGAAAAGAGAAATTTAGGTCTAAACCTGTTGATTTGAAGAAGGGGCATGGCAGGCATATTGACGTTAATTTGAGTGAACACCTACATAGAATCAAACTGTTCTGTCTTTAGAATTATACAGATTAGGGAACCTAATTGAATCCAGAAGAAGATATAAGGCGAGAAGGGCAAGAAGAAGAGAACTCCAAAATAGAACACATTATACTTGGAGAAGAGTTCTGTGTAAGAGTTCAGCGTTTGGTCCCCCTCTGACACTCCTTACTTTGATGTTCCTGTGAACAACGATGAGGAGAGTTTGTTAAAGAGCAGATCCCTGGGCCCCGCCTGAGATACTCTGATCCAGTAGGAGCCGAGTCAATTTGCATTTTTTAATTTTGTTTTGTTTTTTTGGCAGTATGCGGACCTCTTACTGTTGTGGCCTCTCCCGTTGCGGAGCACAGGCTCCAGACACGCAGGCTCATCGGCCGTGGCTCACGGGCCCAGCCGCTCCGCGGCATGTGGGATCTTCCCGGACCGGGGCACGAACCCGTGTCCCCTGCATCGGCAGGTGGACTCTCAACCACTGCGCCACCAGGGAAGCCCAATTTGCATTTTTAATTACTGCCCATGTGAGATGGTGCAGGTCCGTAGACCTTACGTGGAGATATATTTCTCTAAGACATTGCTTAAATTAACGTCTTTATGTTTTCTTAAGAACAGTCTAAAAAGAGTGATGAGTTTGATGATGTGGTCTCAGACTGTAACCCAGAGAGGCAAAAGTGACTTGACAAAGTCATAGAACTTGTTAATCACTGCAGTGCTGGTGCTAAAACCCAACTTTCTTTCTTTTTATTTCTTTTTTAAAATAACTTATTTATTTATTTATTTTTGGCTGCATTGGGTCTTCGTTGCTGTGCACAGGCTTCCTCTAGCTGCGGCGAGCGGGCACTACTCCTCGTTGCAGTGCTTGGGCTTATCATTGTGGTGGCCTGTCTTGTTGCAGAGCACGGGCTCTAGGCGCACAGACTCAGTAGTTGTGGCTCATGGGCTCTACAGCGCAGGCTCAGTAGTTGTGGCGCATGGACTTAGTTGCTCCACGGCATGTAGGATCTTCCCGGACCAGGGATCAAACACGTGTCCCCTGCATTGTCAGGCGGATTCTTAACCACTGTGCCACCAGCAAAGTCCTTTTTTTTAAAAAAAACTTGGCGGGAAAACCCTTTTCTCACTTTAAAGAACCTTTTTTCCCATTCTTTAATTGGTCTTAATTTAATTGTTGTCCAGTCTTGCTTAGTGGTACATATTCCTTTGTCTGCGTCTCTCAGCTTCTCTTCTTGAGCTTGTTTTCTTAAACCAAATCTCTTACCCAAGCATTCTACAGATCCTTATGTTTGCAATACATAAGAACAACAAAGCGGGTAGAAAGTTGTATGGTTAAGTTAGACTGGCATGATTTTAGGTTAGTTTTACATGTTTAATTTTGCCACTTGGTAGTATTCCACGGGGTGATTTCCCTGTTAAAATTCTGCTTCGCTGTAACTTGTTAGTAATTGTAATCGTATTTGAAATGGTTTTATTATCTTTGAAATTAATCTTGGAAGATTTAGAAAGGAAGAAAAGGCAGAGTCCCTTTAAGCAAGAATCCTATACAGACTCCCTGAGAGCCCAGGTGGATGGTGGAGAGGCCCCAGCAGGGAGGAAGAAGGTCATGTTCAATCCCAGGTGTTAACTCATTTCTAATTTTGACTCAGAAGAAGAGAAAAACTGTCATAGGGAAGAGACTCTTCAGCAGCTCCATTTCTCTGCTAAACAGGGTAAAGTCTCAGAAGGGAGCCGTGAAGGCCTGCTGGCAGCAGAGCCTCCCCGGCAGTTCTGTGCCCCTCTGTTCTTCTTAGAGACTCTGTTGGCTCCCCTCTCCTCCCAGTCTCCTTTCTGGTTTAGCCTGCATCCTGCCAACCCTGGAGGCATTGGGGTGTGTAATCCTTAAGTAGCAGGCCCTGCCTGGGCCGACAGGCTGAATTCAGGAGCTCAGGTATGAAAGTTGATAGAGGCACAAAGATTCAGGCTAGGAAAACATTTTGAAATGTGGGGCAAAGGATAACAAAAATGATGCAGCCATACCTTAAAGAAGTAGAATGCACTGACTACAAGCAAGTTGTTTAGATAGTTCATCTGCTTTTCCTTAGATCTCCTCAGAGGTTGGTTAAACCCTCTAGGATTCAGGGTGCTCTCCTAGGTACTTGCACATGTAAGTACACATACCCACACTTTGCGAGGACTCATACAGGACCCATGGGGCACCCCATGGATCCGAGGTCTCTCTTTTCTCGTCTCTCTCTCCTCCAGGCCCTGGCGGTGGTCTCTTTTCACAGTCTGCTTCCATAGCTGCTTGCAGACAGTGAAGTTGTCGCTGGCTGATACAGGTAGTATCCTCAGCTGGCATCTTAAGTGCCAGGTGATACATGAATAAGCAACTCTTTCGGGCTGTCAGGCTGGTGAGAAGCTCAAAATAGCTCTGAACTACCACTCTCACTATCATAAGGTTTCCCATAGCAGAAGTTATATAAAATGAGAAATAGTAAAAGTGTCCTCTAAACCCTGCCTAGAACTGAAGGAGTTTAACCAAAAAGAGATGTTTTCCTTTTACATAAAATCAAAGGGTTGGTAAAAACTTCCAGTAAGAGAGCACTTGAATTTATTGTATTAATTATCTCAGATAGAAGCAGTACTTTCCTAGGAAGATGATGCAGACAGTACCAGTAGCTCCTTAAAAAGAATATTCAACAAAAAACCGCCAAGCATTCTTACTTAAGATGAAGAAGAATATATCGTGATTTCTTGTTGAAAAAGTGATTTGATCTTTAATTTCTCAAATAGGTTAAATTTTATTTTTCTCTTCCTAGTTTAATGTTCTTAAATGCTTTTGAATTCTCCATATCAACAATTTGGATTTGCACAGGGAACTGTAATCAATATCCTGTGATTAAAGCATAAAGCAAAGAATATTAAAAAACGAATGTATATATGTATAACTGAATCACTTTGCTGTACAGCAGAAATTAACTCAACATTGTAAATCAACTATGCTTCAATTAAAAAAAACTTGGGAAAAAAAAAAAAAACTTGGGTCTGTTAGACTATTTGTATACCTAGTAGTAAGTTATGTCTTAAATGTCATATATAAAAATTTTACATTAGTGCCAGAGTCATAGTAGACACATTTCAATGTTTAGTAACTATATATTATGTGGCTAGTGGCTGCTGTATTGGGCAGTGCAACTAGAGAACAGGAACAGATCCATCATCAGAGAAAGCTCTGTCTGAATACTTTGAGAACTTTCTGGGTAACTTTAAATTTTTAGTGTTTTAATTTTAGGGAATGAATTTATACTATCCTTATTTTCCCCAGGGAAAATACAAATATATATTCAAAGACTAAGAGATGAGTAGGCTGTGCAAAATATCTGTATTTTGATTAAAACTTGTTTTTCACGTCAAATCAGCCATAATGATTTATGCATTTGCCTTATGTAATCAGGTCAAAAGACAAGAAAGTGAGATATGTAGTGTATTTCTGTGATTCTAAAAAGCGTGTTAGAATGACTACTGTTGGCAAATACAGTAACTCTCCCCTCTCCCCAGTGTGGGGGAACACGTTCCAAGACCCCCAGTGGATGCCTGAAATTGTAGGTAGTCCCGAACCCTACACACACACACACACACACACACACACACACACACACACACACACACACACACACATTTTTTCCTAGACATACATACCTGTGATAAAGTTTTTTATTTTATATTGTGGTATAGTTGATTAACAATGTCATGTTAGTTTCAGGTGTACAGCAGAGTGATTCAGTTATACCTATACATGTATCCGTTCTTTTTCAAATTCTTTTCCCATTTAGGTTATTACAGAGTATAGAGCAGAGTTCCCTGTGCTGTGCAGTAGGTCCTTGTTGGTTATCTGTTTTAAATATTGCAGTGTGTACATGTCAATCCCAATCTATCCATCCCCCCATCCTTCATCCCTGGTAACTGTAAGTTCATTCCCTCTGTAAGTCTGTTTCTGTTTCGTAAATAAGATCGTTTGTATCATTTGATAAAATTTAATTTAAGTAAAATTTAAATTAGGCACAATAAGAGATTAACAACAACATTAATAGAACAGTTATAACAATATACTGTAATAAAAGTTATGTGACTGAGTCTCTCTCCCTCAGAATGTCTTATTGTACAACTTCAATGCCTTTTCCATCGTAACTGCGCAGTTATCGTTCACTGTGGCTGTAACTTGCAGTTTGAGGCACGACAGCAAAATCAGCATGAATTTCTTTTTCCTTCATCCCAGTTTCACTGATAGAAGATTTCTTCTTACTGTACATCTTTGCAACCTTGGCATACGATTGTTTTTCTTTCCTTAGTGAGAACTTTCACCTTTTCAATTAAAAGAAGCACTTTATGGCTTCGCTTTAGCAAATCCAAATTGCTGGCATCACTCCCTTTGCACTTTGAGGACAGTATTAAGTGAAATAAAGGTTGCCTGAACACAAGCATTGTGATAACCACAGTCCATCTGATACGTGAGGCTACTGAGTGACTAATGGGCAGGGATATACTGGACAAAGGGATGATTCACATCCTGATCGGGACAGAGCGGGGCAGAGTGAGATTTCATCATGCTACTCAGAATGGTGCACAGTTTAAAACTTAAGAATTACTTATTTCTGGAATTTTCCATTTAATATTTTCAGATGTTAATTGACCGCAGGTCAGTAAAACCGTGGAAAATGGAACTGCAGTTAAGGGGAGACTGCTGTAATTAAACTTCTGCGTGTGCTAGTATGAAAAATCAAGGTAGATTATTTATATAGCAAGTCAGTGTAATGTCCAGCTGTGTTCCTGTACAGTTCTTACATTGTTAAGTTAGGGTTTTGTAAGTGTAGTAACGTAGTTTCCTGTGTGTGATGCATTGAAGGAAGTAGTATAAGGGAAGGTAGCTTGGTTGTTATACGATAGATAGTTGGTTCCTCCCTTTACTAGATGTGTGACCTTTGGTTTTTCCCTGATGAATCTCCATTTTTGCATCTGTAACACATGGTTAATTAGATTACTACCTACCTCATAGTATTGCTGAGGATTAAATGAAATAGAGTATATAAAGCTCTAAAACACTGCCTTGTACACAGGTTTTTGCTAAGAGACAGCTCACATTGTTAACAGTGTGTGTGTTTATACTTTGGGGACTAAATAGGTCTACTCTGATTCTCTGCCCCATCCACTGCTGTCTTCCTTTCTCCTGCATGAGTCAGCTGTCCTTTCTAGGGCTGTTGACCCCTAATGCTCAATCAGTTGCTGTTCATTTTGAACTCTAGCACTTTCCTTCCTTCTGTCCTGGCTTCCCAGATGCCCCTCTCCTAACAGCACTCTCAGTCCTCAGTTTCAGGTTCCTCTTCTTTCACCTACCATTTAAATGTTAGCATTCTCTTTTCTGCCCAGAGTGGTAAAATCTCTAAATAGTAGCAAAAGACCATGGCCTGAATACTGTATAAACTCTGTCTCCTGGGCCCTGTGCTCCTTAAAGATGCCCTCACCTGTTTGTTCCTCAGGCATGGCAGACTGAACATGTTTAACAGTGAACCCATTTTCCCTAACCGCTAACCTACTGTTCCACGTGTCTCCTCTGTTTGGTAACTGGCACCACCATCTCTAGTTAAGAAAGAATTTTCGTAGTTTTCCCTAGTTCTCCCATTTGTCATAGTTGCATACATTTAACTAGTGATCAGTTCTTCTTAACATTTTTTCATCTGTTCCTTGTTCAGTACTTAAGCGTCTCTTGCCTGGACAATTACAGTGGTCTGATAAGTACCCTGCCTGCAGTGGCTATTACCCCAATCTAGACCCACACTGCTGTCAGTGGTACCACATTTCAGTTACTTACATACATAGCTGCATTCCAATAGACAACGTTCTTTGAAAACAAGGATCGTGTCTCAGCCAAAACTGCATCTTAAACATCAAACAAGGTAAATGAACATGAATAAACTGATGGTACCCTCACATGCCTGGACTTGTGTGAGAAACATTCTGCATTTAAGGAATAAGACCAGTAGGAAACAGGATTCTTTGAGCTCGCGCTCTTAGTGGTCTGAATTTCCTATTGTTGTTTTCTTACATCAATTTGAGTAGTCTTAAGGTTTTTTTGGCATTAAAAAAATTTTTTTTATTTATTTATTTTTGGATGTGTTGGGTCTTCGTTTCTGTGCGAGGGCTTTTTCTAGCTGCGGCGAGCGGGAGCCACTCTTCATCGCGGTGCGCGGGCTCTCACTGTCGCGGCCTCTCTTGTTGCGGAGCACAGGCTCCAGACACGCGGGCTCAGTAGTTGTGGCTCACGGGCCTAGTTGCTCTGGGCATGTGGGATCTTCCCAGACCAGGGCTCGAACCCGTGTCCCCTGCATTGGCAGGCAGATTCTCAACCACTGCGCCACCAGGGAAGCCCAGTCTTAAGTTTTAAATGTATATGCAAGTAATTTAGATTCTTTGTAGGAAAAGAATGGTGTAAATTTTTTATTTAAAAATCAATTTTATAGTGAGGTGGATGGACCTAGAGTCTGTCATACGGAGTGAAGTAAGTCAGAAAGAGAAAAACAAATACTGTGTACTAATACATATATATGGAATCTTAAAAAAAAAAGTTCTGAAGAACCTAGGGGTAGGACAGTAATAAAGACGCAGACGTAGAGAATGGACTTGAATATATGGGGAGGGGCAAGGGTAAACTGGGACGAAGTGAGAGAATGGCATATACACTACCAAATGTAAAATAAATAGCTAGTGGGAAGCAGCCACATAGCACTGGGAGATCAGCTCGGTTCTTTGTGACCACCTAGAGGGGTGGGATAGGGAGGGTGGGAGGGGGACTCAAGAGAGAGGAGATATGGGGATATATGTTTACGTATAGCTGATTCACTTTGTTATAAAGCAGAAACTAATACACCATTCGTAAAGCAATTATATTCCAATAAAGATGTTAAAAAAAAAGAATGAAACTATCCAACTTAATTCTAGTAATCAAGTTAATACATAGGAGATTGAGTTTTTCCTACGTTGTATTAATGGTTTTTGTAAAACTCAGCCACGTAAAATGCAGAATTGCTTCAAAATTACAGGCTACATGCCTAATTGAATCAACAGAAAATAAATATCAATAAAAGACAAACTCTTGGAAACAATTTAAAAAATCAATCATTTTATTTTATTCAACAATACTGAAAGTCCTAGCCAGAGCACTTAGACAAGAAAGAGAAATAAAGGCATCCAAATTGGAAAAGAAGTAAAATTGTCTCTATATGCAGATGACATGATATTATATATACAAAACCCTAAAGACTCCACCAAAAAACTGTTGGAGAACTAATGAACAAATTCAGTAAAGTTCCAGGATACAAAATCAGTATACAAAAATCAGTTGTATTTTGGGCTTCCCTGGTGGCACAGAGGTTAAGAATCCGCCTACCAACGCAGGGGACTCAGGTGTGAGCCCTGGTCTGGGAAGATCCCACATGCTGCAGAGCACCTAAGCCCGTGCACCACAACTGCTGAGCCTGTTCACCACAGCTACTGAAGCCTGCACACCTAGAGCCTGTGCTCTGCAACAAGAGAAGACACTGCAGTGAGAAGCTTGTGCGCCACAACGAAGAGTAGCCCCCACTTGCCACAATGAGAGAAAGCCTGCACACAGCAATGGAGACCCAACGCAGCCAAAAATAAAATAAATAAATTTTTTAAAAATCTAAAAAAAATATCAGTTGTATTTCTACACACTGACAACAAACTGATTAGAAAGAAAAAGTTAAGAAAACAGTTTCATTTACAGTAGCATCAAAAAGAATACAGTACTTAGCCATAGATTTAACCAAGGAGGTGAAAGATCTGTGCACTGAAAACTATAAGACATTGTTGAAAGAAATTGAAGAAACAAATAAAAGATACTCTGTGCTCATGAATTGAAGAATAAATATTGGTAAAATGTTCATACTATCAAAAGTACTATGTAGGTTCAATGCAATCCCTATCAGAATTCCAATGGTATTTTTCACAGAGATAGAATAAACAATTCTAAAACTTTTATGGAACCACAAAAGATCTATGAAAGATTGCCAAAGCAGTCTTGTGAAAGAAGAAGAAAGCTGGAGGCATCACACTTCCTGATTTCAAACTATCTTACAAAGCTGCAGGAATTAAAATAGTATGGTATTGACATAAAAACAGACACCTAGAACAGTGGAACAGAATAGAAAGCCTAGAAATAAACCCACACATATATGCTCACTTAATTTATGATAAAGGAGCCAAGAATATACAATGGTAAAAGAACAGTCTCTTCAGTAAATGGTGTTGGCGTACCAGTACAGCCACATACAAAAGAATGAAACTGGACCACTATCTTACACCATACACAAAAATCAAATTAAAATAGATTAAAGACTTGACTATAGACTGTAAAACTCCTAGAAGGGAACAAGGGATATGTTTCTTGAAACTGTAAAACTCCTAGAAGAAAACAAGGGGGTGTGCTTCTTGACATCAGTCTTGCAAATGCTCTTTTGGACTTGACACCAAGAGCAGAGGCAACAAAAGCAAAAATAAACAAGTGGGACTACATCAAACTAAAAATCCTCTGCTCAGCAAAGGAAACCCATCAACAAAATGAAAAGGCAACCTATGGAATGTGAGAAAATATTTGCACACCACATATCCAATATGGGGTTGATAACCAAAATACATAAGGAACTTGTATAACTCAATAGCAAAACCCCAAACAACCCAATTAAGAAATGGGCAAAGGATCTGAATAAATAGTATTCCAAAGACATACAAATGACCATTTTCGTGGTACATGAAGGTACTCAACATCACTAATCATCAGGGAAATGCAAATCAAAATCACAATTAGGTGTCATCTCACACCTGTCAGAATGGCTGTTACCAAAAAGACAAATGATAAGTGTTGGTGAGGATGTGGAGAAGTGCACTGTTGTGCACTTGTTGGTGGGAATATAAACTGATACAGACACTATGGAAAAGAGTTTGGAGTTTCCTCAGGAAATTAAACGTAGAACTCTACCATATGATCCAGAGGAAACGAAATCATTATCTTGAAGAGACATTTGTCCTCCTATGTTTATTGCAGCATTATTCATAATAGCTAAGGTATGGAAACAACCTAAGTGTCAGTCGTTGGATGAATGGATCAAGAAGATGTGGTCCGTATATACACTCAGTTGAATATTATTCAGCCTTTAAAAAGAAGGAAGCCTTGCCGTTTGCAGCAACATGGATGAACACAGAGGGCGTTATGCTGAGTGAAATAAGCCAGACACAGAAGGACAAATGTTGTATGATCTCACTTATATATGATATCTGAAAAAAGAATAATGATCAAGTAGAACTCCTAGAAGCTGAGAGTGGAAAAGTGGTTGCTGAAGGTAGGGGAAATGGGGAGAGGTTGGGAAACGGTTTAAACTTTCAATTGTAAGATGAGTAAGATCTGGGGACGGTGACTATAGTTGATGTCACTGTATTGTATAATTGAGATTTTCTAGAGAGTAGAACTTAAATGTTCTCCCCCCATAAGAGGGTATGTAAATATGTGGCGTGACAGGTGTGTTAATGAGTCACTGGCAGGAATTCTTTCACAATGTCTGTGTATCTAATGATCACATTGCATACTTTAAATATCTTACATTTTTGGTCAGTTATACCTCTAAAGCTGAAAATATTAGTTTTTAATTGAAAAAAGTGATACATTAGCTTAATTTCTTAACATTGAAACAGTACAGGACTTCCCTGGTGGCACAGTGGTTAAGAATCCGCCTGCCAATGCAGGAGACACAGGTTCAAGCCCGGGTCCGGGAAGATCCCACATGCCACGGAGCAGCTAAGCCCGTGCGCCACAACTACTGAACCCATGCTCTAGAGCCTGCGAGCAACGATGCTGAAGCCCGTGCGCCTGCAGCCCGTGCTCCACAACAAGAGAAGCCACGGCAACGAGAAGCCCGCGCACTGCAATGAAGTGTAGCCCCCGGTCGCCGCAACCAGAGAAAGCCCATGCTCAGCAACAAAGACCCAACACAGCGGAAAATAAATAAATAAAGAAATTAAAAAAAAAAAAGAAACAGTACAAAAGCCTGTGCAATGAAAGGATCTCCTCATTAGCTTCTGGTCATATGTATCTTTCCAAAAACACTTTGTGCATATCTAACTATCCCCTGTGTGTATACATTTCCCTCTCCCTAGTGAGTTACTGCGTTAGTTTGATTTCCCCAACCTCTAATTGAATTTTATCCACTATGAAAAAGGTCATTTTTTACTGAAGTTTTGCCTACACCCAAATCCTCAGAGTCGTCTTAGTCTCCTGCTTCTCCTTTGCCCTCCACACTTTCTACCTACCAGCAGTTCTGTTGGTTCGACTCTGGGCATGGATCTCGAAACTCTCCCCTTCTGTTCGTCCCTTGTCCTGCTACTGCTCTAGTCCAACCACCATCATCTCACGTCTGGAGTTCCTTTCTAACCCATCTCTAATCCACATACCACCAGCAGCTAGAGTAATAAACACATTCAGACCCTGTCATTTTCCCGCTTAAGAGCTTCCTGTTCATTGTCAAAGAAGATAGATTCTTCTTGTCTCAGTTTACAAGGCACAAAGGCACGCTTCATCCCGCAGTGCACTTCAGGTGCTGCTTCACTCCTGCCTTGCAGAAGCCCCTGCAGCTCCTCAGGGCTTTTCAGCTGTGGTTTTATTTGCCTGGAAACCTCTAGCTTGTGCCTTCTGTATGGCTGGCTGTTTCACACCCTTTAGGTCTCAGGTTAAACGTTGTCTCAGCTAGACTTCCTGTTCCAGTTATCCTCCTGCTACCCAGATTATTTCCAGTAAACACTGTAGTAGGAATACAGCAGTGAAGGAAGTGCCTTCCCTTCAAGAGTGTAACAGCGTGGCGCTTGGAGCCTGTCTGAGTAGCTCCGGAAGAAGGAGAGTTGGTGGTGCAAATGTCTGGAAATGATGGAGGATTTTGGTTTGAGGGCACGAGCACCAGGGCTCTGAGGCCGAGTGTAGCCTTGGCGTGTAGGGGACTAGTGTGAGCCCAGCGGGTGGGGGGAGTCACGGGGGAAGAGTAGGAGGGAGGCCTGAGACTGGGACGGCAGGGCATCTAGGCCTTCTAAGCCACGACCTGAGTTTGAATTTTATTGATTGTGATGGCAGTCTTGGCATAAGGGGTCTTTTTTAAAGATCTCAGGCGTAAGAGCGAGAGGGGAAAGAAAACTGGGTGGTGAGGGTAGGTAGCAAGAATTGGTTAGGTGTTAATGGTAGACATGACAGGTTTCGTGATTGGTTTGGATGTGGGGTGTGAGAGAGAGGGGTTGAGGGTGAGACTAAAGATTTTGTCCTGAGCATCTGAAGGAATGGAGGTAAAGTAACCTTTACTGAGGTGGGGAGGGCTTGGGGAGGAACACTTGTGGGATGGGTGTTGTCTGTATTCAGGTTTTGGAAATGCTAAGTTTGAGATGTTTATTATACATTGGTTACTGTATAGGAAGTTGAAGAAAGAGTGTGGAGTTCTAGGCTGGAAAGATAATTCTAGGAGCCTTCAGAGTATAGGGACTTCTTAAAGCCACGAGAAAGGATGAGAGATCACTTGGGGTTGAGGTTGGGGAGGAGTGAGATAGAAGAAAAGAGATGACTCATCATGTCTTGTAAATGTTTTAAAAACTTAAGATTGTGATTATCTGTGTTCCCCACTAGCAGTAAGGGTTATGAAAGCAGAGAAGTCTTTCCATACATCATGTCAATTCCCTGTTTATGAAATAGAGTAGACACACAGATGTCTATTGACTGAATAAATGTAGAAATCTTCTTGCCTCCACCTCCATACAATGCTACTGGTTCATATCTAGGTCTTTCCATGCCAGTTATAAAAATATGTGTGAGCATACTCATAGAAGTGGTGTGCATTTGAAAATTTAATAAATTTACCAACTTACCTTTAAAAGAGTTTGTACCATTTATGAGACTGTTTGTTCCGTAAAATTTGGCCAGTGCTATCTTTCCAGCATTGTCATTTAGAGTAGTTTATTATTGTGTGCAAAATGGATGCATCAACCCTACATTCTCCTTTCTGTGTAAAGGATATGGAGCTGACTGACATAAGAATGATAGTTGGATTTTAGAGACATTTTCTTGATATGAATCTAAATTTCGATAACATTTTTGGTCTTTGATGAAATTTTCTGCACCTCAGAATTGTACAAGCTGAGCTCCTCCTCCAAGAGTCCTACCCGGAGTTCTCTAACTCAGGCTAATTCCGGTCTGGTGTTTGTGCCGGACGTCAACCCGTTAGGTTGCCTCAGGAGGGCTCTTCCTTTTTCTTTCACCTTATTTGTCAAATGGGTCAGCTGAGATAATGGATGTAGAGAGTGCAGCGCGGTGCCTGCCACGTAGCGAGAGCTTAGTGTGAGTTAGCTAATGTTGCCGTCAGTTGTGAAACACTATACTTTTCTTTTAATATTTTGCACCAATATGTGAAGGGCTTCGTGTTTGTTTGTTTATTTATTTGTCTGCATCGGGTCTTAGTTGTGGCACACAGGATCTTCGTTGCAGCATGCGGGATCTTTTGTTGTGGTGTGCGGTGAAGTGCTTCTTAATTGAAAAAATAGAAAGTTTTATACTTAAATTTATACTGTAAGGAAAGGTCAGCTTTTGTTCTATCTTCTTACTGCTAGGTAAGTAAGAATTTCAGCAATATTCATAGTTTCTTTTTAGTTTGAGGAATAAGAATGCTGACCCATCTGGTCAATAAGCAATCCTGTGTAGTTTTTTTTAGTTATTTGCTGGGAGGAGGCTACCTCTATCAATTACTGGGAGAGGACTGTCGAAACTGTCAATTATAAGTGACATTTAAAAATCACCCCCCTCCCCCCAGTCTTTTTTTTTTTTTTTTTAAAGAAAGCCATCTGAATAGAGCGAAGCTGTTATTTGACCAGGGAGATAGAAATTTGGATGTTGTTGCTGGATTTCAGAGACAAGCTTAGTATTAGTGGCCGTCAGTAACTGCAACTTAGAAGAGTATGAAATAGCCAGCCTCCCAGATGTCTCAGTGGTCCTTGTCCCCTCCCACTCCGAGTCAGGCTGACCCACGTGGCCTGTGGAACCCAGCGGGAGGGATGGTGTGTGCCTTCTGAGGCTGGGACAGAACAGCCTCAGCCTTGGTCTCTTGGGTCGTGTGTCACGCAGTGCAAGGACGCTCCGGCAGCCCTGTAGAGACCCCTGTAGGAGGGACCGACTGGCTGACACCAGCATCTGTGTGCTCACTGTGTACATGACCCCCTGTCCTTAGATGATGGAACCCCTAGCCAGCATCTGGTGACAGCTCACGAAAGCCCCGAGGCCGGACAGCTCCCAAGTTCCTGATTCAGAGTCGTGAGAGAAAACACGTTTGTTGTTATTTTAAGCCACTAAGTTTTCTGGTGATGTGGTTTGAGTAGCAAGATGACTGGACCAGAATGATTTATGATAAGCCGCTTAGCGACATGCCCGTACTGCAGGCCAGGGCTTAGCGTGTGGGGTGTCATGACGAACAGTTGAACTGAGAAATTGATCCCGCAGCTGAGCAGGGAAAGACAGGTCTGTTAGTTCCTGAGAAGGCTGTACAAGTTTGTGTTAGTATCTTCTAAGTGCGACGCAGTGAGAAAAAGCCTAGACCTGTCGTTTACCAACAGCTGCAAAACCTGCATGACTTTACCGTGAAGCCCAGCACTCTGAGCATCGCCAGCTCTTACTCCCGGCACCTGAGCTCCGGCAGCCTTCCTTCCCCGGATGTGCACACACGAATTCTTCAGCTTTCTCGGTCCCTACATGCACATCTTCCTGACCCACTTTCATTTTCATGGTCGGTTATAGTTCCTCTCTTGCATAAGACTGATGTGTAACAGCGTGCAACGGGTGTGAACTTTGCGTCTTAAAGCCGCACGTGCTCCTTACCTCAATTCCCCTGGGCAGGAGCTGCGCACCGCTGAGCCACGGCTAGGCCTGGTGGGGACTGCGGTGGCCTCGGAAGGCTCAACTCCAGAAGTGGGGGGATCTGCTGCCACGATCGCCTGCCGTGTGGATGGGAAGCCACCCCTCAATTCTTTGCCACGGGAGCCCTCCACGCGGCCGCTTGCTTCCTCCAAGACATCTTGGGATGCACCGACACTGAGCATCACCTTGGCGTCATCCCGTGACCCTTGCTGTCTTGTGGGGTCAGAATCAAGCCACAGATGCTCGCCTTGGAGGAGGGGAGATGGCATGGGGCTGAAGGATGAGGAGGCAGGGGTTCTCTGGGAGGAATGCCAGGGCTGGCCACCACCACTGCTGCCCTTCCTCTGACACCTCCAGCCAGTCCTGGTTAAATCCAGCTCTTCCTTCTCTTACCTGCAGGGCCTGCACAGAACCGGATGTGACGGCAGATACACAGTGGCGCTGCCTCTTGGTTGCAGCTCTTCAAATTCTTAAACTTCTTCATGACTGACACCATTGTGCACCCTGCACCCTTTTTGTTTTTGTTTTTGTTTTTGTTTTGTTTTTTTGTTTTTGCGGTACGCGGGCCTCTCACCGCTGTGGCCTCTCCCGCTGCGGAGCACAGGCTCCGGACGCGCAGGCCCAGTGGCCATGGCTCACGGGCCCAGCCGCTCTGCGGCATGCGGGATCCTCCCGGACCGGGGCACGAACCCGCATCCCCCGCATCGGCAGGCGGACTCCCAGCCACTGCGCCAGCAGGGAAGCCCGCTCCACCCGTTCTGAAAGTTCAGTGCGGGAGGCCTGGCTTTTCATATGGGTTTTCCAAACATGCAGCTTTGGGCACCTCCTCGGCAAGGAGCGTCCCAGCCTCTCAGCTCCTTGAGCAGAGCCCGTGCCTTCCCAAGGTGTCTGTACAAAGGGCCACTAAGTGTGTGCCCTGCAGGTGTTTCTCAGGCACAAGTAGCCTAAACAAACGGGAGACAAATTTCCCCCAAACAAAAAAGCCTCCACCACTAGGACCCCTTTATGGCCTCCATGTAGCACAGGCGCATTGAAGGCCTGTGGTCTGAGTGCCGCCCGACCCCGCACCTTGCCGGCTGCTCCTTAGCGGTGCCTCCCGGGGGCTGCGGCCCCACCCCTCCTCTGCTGAGCTCTGTTCAGTCCAGACCTCTCTGCACTGAAGAGTGATCCTCCCTGAGCCACAGATGATGCCCTCACAGCACAGTTTTTTATTGGACTCATTTATTCTTTTTATTTATTTATATTTATAAATATTTATTCTTTTATTCTTTTATGCATTTTTATGCTTTTATAATCCAATAGTTTATTTTGTTACTCAAGTTGTTCCAGCTTTGGCCATTGGGAACTGTATCATTTGGCTATGGGGTGGCTTTTTAAAAAAATTTATTTATTTTTGGCTGTGTTGGGTCTTCGTTGCTGTACATGGACTTTCTCTAGTTGCAGTGAGCGGGGCTACTCTTGGTTGCAGTGTGCGGGCTTCTCATTGCGGTGGCTTCTCTTGTTGCGGAGCACAGGCTCTAGGTGCGTGGGCTTCAGTAGTTGTGGCTTGCTGGCTCTAGAGCACGGGCTCAGTAGTTGTGGCACACGGGCTTAGTTACTCTGCGGCATGTGGGATCTTCCCGGACCAGGGCTTGAACCCATGTCCCCTGCATTGGCAGGTGGGTTCTTAACCACTGCGCCACCAGGGAAGCCCTATGGGGTGGCTTTGTTTTGTTTTGTTTTTGAGTGCTTCCTTACTTTCAGACACTAAAAGGTCCTCCATTTACTACATTTCCAGCCCCTATCCTAGAATCTGCCATTTTTCCAAGGAGCTCAGGTTTCTTTTATTGGAGAACGGTATTGAAAACTGAGATTTGGGTGCTAGGTGTGCACTTTGCTCTTGGGTTATTTTTGCTTCTGGGCTCTCTCAGCTGATAGCGCAAGGAGACGTATGTGTGTGTACTAAGGTGTATAAATATTTGTGTATTAACTGTCGCTATGTAAGGCTAATCATGAGTTCATACTGAGGTCTCCCAGGCCACTTGCTTCGTGGCCCGTCCTCGCTTCTCTGTGAGCTCCCCGTGCAGCTGCAGCAGAGAGAGAAGCCGGCTCCCACATCTGCCATCCACCAGGTGACTGTCCAGTTCCAGTGCCGGGTCCAGCAGTGTCAGGCTTGTTATGACACATATCCCCATGGGAAACAGCTTTACCAACTAGAGTACAGTGCTTCTGGACAGTGCTTCTTGTAATCTCGCTGATTCTACTCATTTCCAAAGTTACTTAGGTCAGCACTTGTTTACTACAGGGACTGACCCTCTTCCTCCAGCCAAGAAGGCGATATGGTGTCCTCGGTATCCCATCACCTATGACATCTGTCTGTTTACACTTGTAACTTGGAGTCTCATTTTGGACCTTGAGAGGGGTCCTGATTTAGGGGCTCAGTTTTCTTGCCCCTCTCATTGAAGTGTGAAGCTTGCAGTTGACATGTCTGGAGAGAGACAGTCTTGGATGTGACAGAGTGTCTCTGTCTCTGTCATTTGTCGGCTGCTCTGAGGGTCTC
Organism: Orcinus orca; assembly: GCF_937001465.1. Lineage (NCBI taxonomy): Eukaryota > Metazoa > Chordata > Mammalia > Artiodactyla > Delphinidae > Orcinus > Orcinus orca. The sequence continues at coordinate 1,192,433 of NC_064569.1, read as the reverse complement.
AGTCTGTGTCCTGATAGTTGAGCTATATCCTGTATTTCATATCACATGTTTCTTTTTGGAGGAGAAAATTCTCTCACGTTTGCACCAAATACTGTCTTTTCCTGCCTAGGACATCACCCCTCTTGGTCTCTTCCGGTGTTAGCAGCCTTCCATCTCCACTCAAACCAGCAGGCAGTGGTTGACAGGTTTGGTTTCATTTTCCTTGGCCCTTTGTGGTGTCCTGGAGAGCTGTTTGGGGAAAGCTGCCCTCCTTCTGGTTGTGGGTGCTCCCCTCATTCCCAACATCAAGGAAACACGGTCTTCCCGCTGGCATGTAACTGAGCTGCCATGCTGGTGGCCCTTGGTATTTGTCCGCAGAAGCAGAAGTTTGCGTTTATGCAGAAGTCTTAGTTAATCCTACAGGAGGAACGTGTCTCTCCTCCTCCGGTGGTTCAGGGTTTATTCTTTTCCTTCAGTGCAACTAGTTTTGTTGGACAATTTACTGACATTAGTTATTGACTCCCACCAATGTCAGTAAGTTGTCCAGCAAAACAGGTATTTCCTTGATCCTCTTTTAAATAGTCAGTTGAGATGTTACTTTTCAAGCCCCTTTTCCTTTTCAAGCATTCATAGTTGATGGCGCCACAGGCAGAAAAAGAAACACAGCACAGCCCCTGTTGTCCACCCCCTCCACACTTGGCACTGTGGGCTTAGGGCTCTCGTGACTGTCATTGTCCAGGTGAAAGCAATTAGCAGAAGTCCTTGGGGCTGAGCTCGAAGGCCACCTTTGAGCACCACAGGAAATCCACCTTCCCCCTGAGGCCTTGGGCCCCTGCGATTGGATGGGTGGGCGTGAAGGCGGGACCTGTATTCTAACAGCAGAAACAAACAGGAGTAAAGATTGGGAAATACCTGTTATTTTTGAAAAATACAGCTGGTTAGTTCTCCACAAGATGTCTCTTTAATGGAGAGAATATTGAAAGGGTCATTTGAGGTCTTTGAATGGCATACTCAGGGGTTGGAGCGTGTCTCAGTTTGGTGAGTTGCGGGAGTTTTGGGAGGCTTCTGAACAAGCAATGTGACAATAATTGAGTTTGAGCACCTCTCACAGGGCAGGGGAGGAGATGGTCTGTGTTGGAAGTGGGAGATGGGCTCGGAAGTGCGGGGAGAAGTGCCGCAGCCGTGGGGGCTGGGAGGCTGACCCCAGAAGGGCTCCTGTACAGCCTGTGAGCTTAATTTAACCTCAGACCAACCCCTGTGCCTGCTGTATTAGTGAATCCTTCCAGATTAAATTTTTGGAGAGAAAAGTTTTCACAGATGAAGGTAATTGTTAAGTGACTTCAGACCAAACTGCCGAGTGGTCATAAAATGTTTCAGATGCTTTATATTCATAATATGCTGTTCAATATTCATATTTTAAATTATTATCCCTTATAATAGCTAGAATTTAGGGCTTACTGTGTGTGATACAGTCTTACTGTGTTAAGTTTAAGATCTTGGCTTATGGATGCTGGCTAACTTTCAAAAAACATTTACTAAATACTCACTGGGCATTTCAGGGAAACAGCCACAAGCAAAACCCAGGAAGCTTCTCAAGGGATTTGCATAATAGTGGAAGAAAGAAAATAAACAAACATATAATAAATAGGTGATCAGTTAATTAGAAAAATAAAGTACAGTAGGTGGATTGGGGAATGATGGGGAAGCCATGCAGATGCAGGAAGGGGGCCCCTGGCAGGAGCGCTGCGGGTCCCCGAGAAGAGGGCAGGAGGCTGGTTGTTGTGGGCTGGGGTCAGAGGGCTGAGTGTCAACGGGACTTGAGCCCGTTGATGTGCACGGACAGGGGTCCAGTTGGGAGGGCCTGAGGAAGTCGATGCTGAGACAGTGGACGGAGGAGAAGGCATTGAGGACACAGGGTGGTTTCTGAATCCACTTGGAAGGGAGAGTCAGCAGGGCAGGTTGCTGGGTTAGTTATGAAATGAGCGAAGGGTCAAGGGTGACTGAAAGGCTTTCTGCTGGAGCAGTGGAACAAAGCTGCCATTTGGAGACGGGCGGCCAAAGGGGAAGCAGGTCCGAGGCCGAGGGACCGGGAGTTCAGGCTCCTTGTGCTGGGTTTGCTCTGTCTCCTGGGATTCTGAGGAAAGGAACAGAGTATGTATGGCTGGAGGGGCTCAGCAGGATGGTGGGTGTGGCCTGCAGAGGACAGGGGAGGGGGGAGGGGGAGGGGGAGGGGAAGCTGGCAGAGATGAGAAGGGAAGGGAATCGGCCTGGAGGAGGAAGGGTGTCTGGGTGGAGGAAAGAATGGACTAATTTACATGCTCTTTTCAGCCCAGGCCTTAGATGTGACTTGGATGCAGTAGACTGGTCAGAATGAGAGTGCATTTGCATCACTGATGTTGGCCGGATTGTTTTTAACTACCCCTGAGGTTCAGTCACTTTAGTGCAGTTTCACTGTACATGAGCTACTGATTCATTTCAGTTCGAGGCAGGTAATTAATCTTTTTTTTTTGTATTGTTTTTTGTTCGTTTGTTTTTTTTTATACTGCAGATTCTTACTAGTCATCAATTTTATACACATCAGTGTATACATGTCAATCCCAATGGCCCAATTCAGCACACCACCATCCCCACCCTACCGCGGTTTTCCCCCCTTGGTGTCCGTTCGTTTCTTCTCTACATCTGTATCTCAACTTCTGCCCTGCAAACTGGTTCATCTGTACCATTTTTCTAGGTTCCACATACATGCATATATTAATATACGATATTTGTTTTTCTGACCTCACTCTGTATGACAGTCTCTGGATCCATCCACGTCTCAGCAAATGACTCAATTCCGTTCCTTTTTATGGCTGAGTAATATTCCATTGTATATATGTACCACATCTTCTTTATCCATTCGTCTGTCGATGGGCATTTAGGTTGCTTCCATGACCTGGCTATTGTAAATAGTGCTGCAATGAACATTGGGGTGCATGTGTCTTTTTGAATTATGGTTTTCTCTGGGTAAATGTGGATCATGTGGTAATTTTTATTTTTTTAAGGAACCTCCATACTGTTCTCCATAGTGGCTGTATCAATTTACATTCCCACCAACAGTGCAAGAGGGTTCCCTTTTCTCCACACCCTCTGCAGCATTTATTGTCTGTAGATTTTCTGATGATGCCCATTCTAACTGGTGTGAGGTGATACCTCATTGTAGTTTTGATTTGCATTTCTCTAATAATTAGTGATGTTGAGCAGCTTTTCATGTGCTCCTTGGCCATCTCTATGTCTTCTTTGGAGAAATGTCTATTTAGGTCTTCTGCCCATTTTTGGATTGGGTTGTTTGTTTCTTTAATATTGAGTTTCATGAGCTGTTTATATATTTTGGAGATAAGTCCTTTGTCCGCTGATTCGTTTGCAAATATTTTCTCCCATTCTGAGGGTTGTCTTTTCATCTTGTTTGTAGTTTCCTTTGCTGTGCAAAAGCTTTGAAGTTTCATTAGGTCCCATTTGTTTATTTTAATTTTTATTTCCATTACTGTAGGAGGTGGATCAAAAAAGATCTTGCTATGATTTATGTCAAAGAGTGTTCTTCCTATGTTTCCCTCAAAGAGTTTTATAGTGTCCGGTCTTACATTTAGGTCTCGAATCCATTTTGAGCTTATTTTTGTGTATGGTGTTAAGGAGTGTTCCAATTTCATTCTTTTACATGTAGCTGTCCAGTGTTCCCAGCACCACTTACTGAAGAGCCTGTCTTTTCTCCATTGTACATATTTGCCTCCTTTGTCATAGATTAGTTGACCATGGGTGTGTGGGTTTATCTCTGGGCTTTCTATCCTGTTGCATTGATCTGTGTTTCTGTTTTTGTGCCAGTACCATATTGTCTTGATTACTGTAGCTTTGTAGTATAGTCTGAAGTCAAGGAGTCTCATTCCTCCAGCTCCGTTTTTTTCCCTCAAGACTGCTTTAGCTATTCAGGGTCTTTTGTGTCTCCATACAAATTTTAAAGATGATTTGTTTTAGTTCCGTAAAAAATGCCATTGGTAATTTGATAGGGATTGCATTGAATCTGTAGATTGCTTTGGGTAGGATAGTCATTTTCACAATATTGATTCTTCCAATCCAAGAACATGGTATATCTCTCCATCTGTTGGTATCATCTTTAATTTCTTTCATCAGTGTCTTATAGTTTTCTGCACACAGGTCTTTTGTCTCCCTAGGTAGGTTTATTCCTAGGTATTTTATTCTTTTTGTTGCAGTGGTAAATGGGAGTGTTTCCATAATTTTTGTTTCAGATTTTTCATCATTAGTGTATAGGAATGCAAGAGATTTCTGTGCATTAATTTTGTATCCTGCAACTTTACCAAATTCATTGATTAGCTCTAGTAGTTTTCTGGTGACATCTTTAGGATTCTCTATGTATAGTATCATGTCATATGCAAACAGTGACAGTTTTACTACTTCTTTTCCAATTGGTATTCCTTTTATGTCATTTTCTTCTCTGATTGCCATGGCTAGGACTTCCAAATCTATGTTGAATAATAGTGGTGAGAGTGGACATCCGTGTCTCGTTCCTGATCTTAGAGGAAGTGCTTTCAGTTTTTCACCATTGAGAATGATGTTTGCTGTGGGTTTGTCATATATGGCCTTTATTATGTTGAGGTAGGTTCCCTCTATGCCCATTTTCTGGAGAGTTTTTATCATAAATGGGTGTTGAATTTTGTCAAAAGATTTTTCTGCATCTATTGAGATGATCATATGGTTTTTATTCTTCAATTTGTTAATATGGTGTATCACATTGATTGATTTGCGTATATTGAAGAATCCTTGCATCCCTGGGGTAAATCCCACTTGACTGTGGTGTATCATCCTTTTAATGTGTTGTTGGATTCTGTTTGCTAGTATTTTGTTGAGGATTTTTGCATCTATATTCATCAGTGATATTAGTCTGTAATTTTCTTTTTTTGTAGTATGTTTGTCTGGTTTTGGTATCAGGGTGATGGTGGCCTCAAAGAATGAGTTTGGGAGTGTTCCTTCCTCTGCAATTTTTTGGAAGAGATTGAGAAGGATGGGTGTTAGCTGTTCTCTAAATGTTTGACAGAATTCACCTGTGAAGCCATCTGGTCCTGGACTTGTTTGTTGATGAGTTTCTTGATGAGTCTGGCTAATGGTTTATCAATTTTGTTTATCTTCTCAAAGAACCAGCTTTTAGTTTTATTGATCTTTGCTATTGTTTTCTTTGTTTCTATTTCATTTATTTCTCCTCTGAACTTTATGATTTCTTTCCTTCTGCTAAGTTTGGGTTTTGTTTGTTCTTCTTTCTCTAGTTCCTTTAGGTGTAAGGTTAGATTGTTTACTTGAGATTTTTCTTGTTTCTTGAGGTAGGCTTGTATAGCTATAAAGTTCCCTCTTAGAACTGCTTTTGCTGCATCCCATAGGTTTTGGATCGTCGTGTTTTCATTGTCATTTGTCTCTAGGTATTTTTTGATTTCCTCTTTGATTTCTTCGGATATCTCTTGGTTATTTAGTAACGTTTAGCCTCCATGTGTTTGTGTTTTTTACGTTTTTTTCCCTGTAATTAATTTCTGATCTGATAGCGTTGTGGTCAGAAAAGATGCTTGATATGATTTCAATTTTCTTAAATTTGCTGGGGCTTGATTTGTGACCCAAGACGTGATCTATCCTGGAGAATGTGCTGTGCGCACCTGAGAAAAAAGTGTAATCTGCTGTTTTTGGATGAAATGTCTTATAAATATCAATTAAATGTATCTGGTCTATTGTGTCTTTTAAAGCTTGTGTTTCCTTATTTATTTTCATTTTGGATGATCTGTCCATTGGTGTAAGTGAGTTGTTAAAGTCCCCCACTATTATTGTGTTACTGTCGATTTCCTCTTTTATAGCTGTTAGCAGTTGCCTTATGTATTGAGGTGCTCCTATGTTGGGTGCATATATATTTATAACTGTTATATCTTCTTCATGGATTGATCCCTTGATCATTATATAGTGTCCTTCCTTGTCTCTTGTAACATTCGTTATTTTAAAGTCTATTTTATCTGATATGAGTATAGCTACTCTAGCTTTCTTTTGATTTCCATTTGCATGGAGTATCTTTTTCCATCCTCTCACTTTCAGTCTGTATGTGTCCCTAGGTCTGAAGTGGGTCTCTTGTAGACAGCATATATATGGGTCTTGTTTTTGTATCCATTCAGCAAGCCTGTGTCTTTTGTTTGGAGCATTTAATCCATTCACGTTTAAGGTAATTATCGATATGTGTTTCTATGACCGTTTTCTTAATTGTTTTGGGTTTGCTTTTGTAGGTCCTTTTCTTCTCTTGTGTTTCCCACTTAGAGAAATTCCTTTAGCATTTGTTGTAGAGCTGGTTTGGTGGTGCTGAGTTCTCTTAGCTTTTGCTTGTCTGTTAAAGCTTTTGATTTCTCCATCGAATCTGAATGAGATCCTCGCTGGGTAGAGTAATCTTGGTTGTAGGTTCTTCCCTTTCATCACTTTAAGTATGTCATGCCACTCCCTTTTGGCTTGTAGAATTTCTGCTGAGAAATCGGCTGTTAACCTTATGGGAGTTCCCTTGTATGTTATTTGTCGTTTTTCCCTTGCTGCTTTCAATAATTTTTCTTTGTCTTTAATTTTTGCCAATTTGATTACTGTGTGTCTCGGCATGTTTCTCCTTGGGTTTATCCTGTATGGGACTCGCTGCACTTCCTGGACTTGGGTGGCTATTTCCTTTCCCATGTTAGGGAAGTTTTTGACTATAATCTCTTCAAATATTTTCTCCGGTCCTTTCTCTCTCTCTTCTCCTTCTGGGACCCCTATAATGCGAATGTTGTTGCGTTTAATGTTGTCCCAGAGGTCTCTTAGGCTGTCTTCATTTCTTTTCATTCTTTTTTCTTTAGTCTGCACTGCAGCAGTGAATTCCACCCTTCTGTCTTCCAGGTCACTTATCCGTTCTTCTGCCTCAGTTATTCTGCTATTGATTCCTTCTAGTGTAGTTTTCATTTCAGTTATTGTATTGTTCATCTCTGTTTGTTTGTTCTTTAATTCTTCCAGGTCTTTGTTAAACAGTTCTTGCATCTTCTCAATCTTTGCCTCCATTCTTTTTCCGAGGTCCTGGATCATCTTTACTATCATTATTCTGAATTCTTTTTCTGGAATGTTGCCTATCTCCACTTCATTTAGTTGTTTTTGTGGGGTTTTCTCTCGTTCCTTCATCTGGTACATAGCCCCTCTGCCTTTCATTTTGTCTGTCTTTCTGTGAATGTGGTTTTTGTTCCACAGGCTGCAGGATTGTAGTTCTTCTTGCTTCTGCTGTCTGCCCTCTGGTGGATGAGGCTGTCTAAGAGGCTTGATGGGAGGGACTGGTGGTGGGTAGAGCTGACTGTTGCTCTGGTGGGCAGAGCTCAGTAAAACTCTAATCCGCTTGTCTGCTGATGGGTGGGACTGGGTTCCCTCCCTGTTGGTTGTTTTGCCTGAGGCAACCCAACACTGGAGCCTACCCGGGCTCTTTGGTGGGGCTAATGACAGACTCTCGGAGGGCTCACGCCAAGGATTACTTCCCAGAACTTCTGCTGCCAGCGTCCGTGTCCTCAAGGTGAGACACAGCCCCCATCCCCCGCCTCTGCAGGAAACCCTCCAACACTAGCAGGTAGGTCTATTTCAGTCTCCCCTAGGGTCACTGCTCCTTCCCCTGGGTCCCGATGCGCACACTACTTTGTGTGTGCCCTCCAAGAAGTGGAGTCTCTGTTTCCCCCAGTCCTGTTGAAGTCCTGCAATCAATTCCCGCTATGCTTCAAAGTCTGATTCTCTAGGACTTCCTCCTCCCGTTGCCGGACCCCCAGGTTGGGAAGCCTGAAGTGGGGCTCAGAACCTTCCCTGCAGTGGGTGGACTTCTGTGGCATGTGTTCTCCGGTCTGTGAGTCACCCACCCAGCAGTTATGGGATTTGATTTTACTGTGATTGCGCCCCTCCTACCGTCTCATTGTGGCTTCTCCTTTGTCTTTGGATGTGGGGTATCTTTTTTGGTGAGTTCCAGTGTCTTCCTGTTGATGATTGTCCAGCAGCTAGTTGTGATTCTGGTGCTCTCACAAGAGGGAGTGCGATCACGTCCTTCTGCTCTGCCATCTTGGTTCCTGCTCTATCGGTAATTAATCTTAAGGACACCAAGGGGCCAAAACCAGGCTTAAGGACAGCTGATGAAATTTCTTGACTAGTAAGGGAGTTTTAAAGGTGTCCACATCCTTTATTTTTACTCCCGATTGGTACACTGTGGGAGAAGTGACCTGGCCGGCAGATCTGCTCTGTGTTCCTGAAGAGGAGAGCCTGCTCTGGGTGCCTCTTCACCACAGCCCCATGTCAGTTAATTTTGTCAGCTGTCACCGTTTGTCTAATGCTCATTACGCTTTTGAGGAATAAAAGTCTCATTGGATGTATGAAGCAGTGCTCTCCAACATTTGTTTGTTTTCTATTGTGTTTGGTGTCCTGGCCTGCCCTGGTGCTCCCAGGCACTTGCACACACAGGTCACCAGAGAGCAGCAGTAATCGCCAAGCATATGGGTTAGTGTGCCTTGGTTTTGTCCTTTTCATGCCCGTAGTCTTCTTTTTTACCTTGCATACCTGTATTACTTCTCCATCCTCCAAGTTGTTTGCATTAAAATCTTTAATCAAACCCAAAGTCTCCTACCTAATTCTTTTTTAAAAATAAATAAATAAATAAATTTATTTATTTTTGGCTGTGTTGGGTCTTCGTTGCTATGCGTGGGCTTTTCTGTAGTCGCGGCAAGTGGGGACTACTCTTCGTTGCAGTGCGCGGGCTTCTCACTGTGGTGGCTTCTCTTGTTATGGAGCATGGGCTCTAGGCCTGCGGGCTTCAGTACTTGTAGCTCGGGGGCTCTAGTTGTGGTGCACGGGCTTAGTTGCACCATGGCATGTGGAATCTCCCTGGATCAGGGCTCAAACCCGTGTCCCCTGCATTGGCGGGTGGATTCTTAACCACTGCACCATCAGGGAAGTCCTAATTTTTTTTCTTGTTAAAACCTTTTAACTCCTTCCTGCTGTGAAGTTTACATTTCCTACTACAGACATTGGTAAAACTTGACTGGAAAATATTGGCTTATTTGTTTTACTAATCACTTCGATCAAAAAAAGTCCAGTTTTTATATGGAGGCTGGGGGGACACGGGAGGAAAGACAAAGGAGAGACCTGGAGACAAAAAAGCTGCATCTCGAGTGAGGCCCAGTGAACCTGACGATGTTTGTTAGTAACTGGCTGTGGTGGGATGGAAGTAGGGTGGGGGGTGGGCAGTGATTCTGATCTGTTTGAAAGCTGAATAAGGGATGTGTGAAATCAGTTAGGCTACGTTTTAGAAGAAATGAGGTCATTGTCCGGTATTATTCTCCATACCTTTTCCCGTTTCCAAACAACTTTTTTTTTTTTTTAATTGTAGCTGTGACTTTTTTTTTTTAATTTTTAAAAATTTAGTTTTGGCTGCATTGGGTCTTTGTTGCTGCGCGCGGGCTTTCTCTAGTTGCAGAGGGCAGGGGCTACTGTTCGTTGTGGTGCGCGGGCTTCTCATTGAGGTGGCTTCTCTTGTTGCGGAGCGTGGGCTCTAGGCACACAGGCTTCAGTTAGTTGAAGCATGCAGACTCAGTGGTTGTGGCTCACGGGCCCTAGAGTGCACGGGCTGCAGTAGTTGCGGTGCGTGGGCTCAGTAGTTGTGGCGCATGGGCTTAGCTGTTCTGCGGCATCTGGGAACTTCCTGGACCAGGGCTCGAATCCATGTCCCCCGTATTGGCAGGTGAATTCTTAACCACTGCACCACCAGGCAAGTCCCTCTCCTTTCCAAACTTTAATGGTCTCTTCCTTTTTGGTAAAGTGGAAAGAGTGGGAGTTATGAATTCTGACTCAGTTCCTTTTATAGTGGTATTAACATGAAAACTTCCCACACATGCTTAAATTTAGGCGATACCCCATCTTCCCAATGAGATGATTCAATAAAACTTTGGGACTGTTGATTTATCATAGTGTATTTAAACTTTAATAATAGAGATGAAATAGTCAAATTTCTGTTCGGAGATTTGACTTTGGGGATTTTACATAAACATTTGAATTTTAAGTTTAGAAGTAATTGCTTCTTCTCCCCATCCTTATTTCCAGAAATAATTTCTTCATCATCACTAGAACCACTTTTGGAGATCTCAAGAACAGCTTTCTAGAATACTTCAACCTCACTTCTATCTTTTTGAATCTGCTTTTAATGCTGATTTCTGAAAAATTTGTCCCAAGTCCCTATTCACTCAATAGTAAGATAGTTTGATTTTTAGTTGCTCTGTGGGTATATAGTCATGGTCATTAGAACGTAAGCACTTTGTATGTTTCTCTTTAAGGTGACTTTCAACACTTGTAATTGTTATCACACCTGCGGAACCATTATGGAATCGTTGTCGAGGTTTTTTTTTTTTTTGCCTCCTTGTAAAATGATTCAGTCAGTGGCCTTTGGAGGCATCCAGAACTGGCATTGACTGAGGTTGTCTCAAGCTATTGTCTCTTCCTTAATTTCTTACCCCAAAATAAAACAGTTGAGTGAGTGTCCTGTAATAGAAGAAACTCGGTCAGTATTGACGTTCTGTGTAACTCTGCTGTGAGAGAAGTTGGCTGAGGAGTCCGCCTCAGCCCGACCAGAGTGGTACCTGCTCGCTGCACAGCTTCTCAGGTGTTCCTTTCCTAGAGGTCCTGCTGGGACTGTATGTAGCTGGCTTTGTTGTGAGGCCTTTCAGGTGATCGATTTGGTGCTCAGCTCTGTAGATTCAGAACCCTAACAATGTCAGTGGGCCCAGGGTCTCGCGATGGTGTTTTGTTTATTTATTTAAATTTATTTTTAATTGAAGTATAGTTGAACTACAGTGTTGTGTTAATTACTGCTGTACAGCAAAGTGACTCACTTATATGTATATATACACATTCTTTTCCATATTCTTTTCCATTATGGTTTATCATAGTATATTGAATTTAGTTCCCTGTGCTATACAGTAGGACCTTGTTCGTTGATTTAAAATTGGATTGGTACCTGCCATTCAACACACACCACCTTCCTAACACCCAGGCCCACGTACTGGTCAGGGAGCTGAGAATCAGAAGAGGGGGTGATTTCTCCCCAGCCTGATGAAAGGTCCTGCCCCACCAGGGTTGGGGCTGGGTCAACACAGCCCAGTTCTTTACCTGGGGACATCTTTAGATAGCATGCAGATTGGTTAGAACATTCTTTATCTTTTCCCAGTGAGAATTCAGAACTATTTTTTCAGTTATAACGACATCCAGATTTCCTCGTTGTTCGATGGCAGGCATTTCTGCAAACCTTCAGTCACACATTCATCCTTTAGCCTGGTTGCTCCCAGGGGTTCCTGTCTTTGGTTTTCTCTCTGCTCTTTCCAGCCCTTCCTCTGCGGAGGCCCGAGGGCTTTCGGCACAGGTGCTCGTGCGGTGCTCATTCTTAGTCACTGCTGTCTGTAGCCACAGCTGGGAATGGGGACTACTGCTCGTTTTGCCTGCCCCTCCCAGATGTGAGGCTGCCGGAGGGGGCGTCTCCAGACCTGTTGGCACACTCAGCACTAGACAGAGAGCCTGGTGTGGAGCATGTCTTCAGATGCAGGGACACCGTTCACTTGTGGACACCCCCCCCACACACACACACTGTCACGTGACCACGGAGGGGTGAGCTGATTGGACCGGTCAGGAGGGCCCCACACACCCAAGTCATGCCTGCAGTTTTCTGTGCTGCTCTCAGGAGACCAGGCAGTGGTCACATACCAACAACCAGCATGTTTCCCAGTTTAAACTTTGTCGTCTCTGTCCCTCCCACCTGGCCTCCTTTCAGCTTTTTTGTTTATCACTTAGCGATCCCATAATCTTTTGTTGGGGGGCGGGAGACGCAGGATTAAAACTTGTTACCTAAAATTTCCTGTCCTTTGCCCTCTACCTACAGTTAGTTGCAAATCTCATTGACTCTGCTCCTGAAACGCTCCCGTTTCACCCCATCCTTTCCATTTCACTGACGTCCTCCTGGTTTTGGCCCCTTGGCGTCTTCCCTGGGCTGGGCTTGGGACCTTCTCACCCTGGGTCTCTCTTACCTTGTGTCCTGCAAACCGCGCCCAAATTAACCCTCCAGCCTTGACTGTTGCTTCTCTACCCACATTTCACTGGCTCCACATAAAATAATTTCCAGCCAGTCCAGTGGTGAGCAGGGAGTAGGGTTGCTTAACCTCAGGGGTCTAGAGCTCTACCGTCTGAAGTAGCTTTGGCATAACTTGTCTGATGAAGTCTCCTGTTTCAGTTAAAAAAATCTTTCGAAACAACAAGCAACAACGATGAAAACAAAACGATCAGCGTAAACCCGGCTTTCTAGGAAGCTGTGCCACGTCCATGTGCCGTGGGGCCCGAGGGGCACAGTCTCTGCGATGACGTCCATACGCCGACCTGGGTCTGAGGCTTGTAGGGGCCGCAGGGCCCTGCTCATCCAGCACCAGCTTTGTGGACGTGTTGCGAAGCTTCCATCTCTTCAGTGCTCAGGAATTATTTGTGTATCGTGGGGGCTTTCTTGTGGGAGAAGATCCATGAAAGTTCTGAGCCTTTTTAAAAATTTCTGGAGCCAGTTTTGGTAATGTATACCTTTTTAGAAAATCAATTTCTTGTAGGTTTACACATTTATTGCTTTGATTAGTATTTTGCAGTAATCTAATATTCTAGGGTAGCAGTCCTATCTGAGGGGAGCTATGTGGTTTCCTTTCTGTTGTTCCCCAGCATCACAGCCAGTGACAGCCATGTTGTGGGCTGCCGAGAGGAAGGTGTGTCTGCAGCGAAGCCGCGGTGCAGAGCTGCCGGCCACGGGGAGGACGTTGGGGTAGCACTTCGGGGATCCTCAGCGGTAACCCGCTTGGGCTGATGTATACCGCACGGTTTGAACTGGCCCGGGCAGCCTTTGGGATTACATTAATTTATATCACGTTAGAAAGCATCAGCGGCCAGAGCCAGGGAGGCCTTCTGGAGGCTGAGCCCGCTCCCCAGGCGGTCTCATGGAGAGCAGCTGGGATGGTCCTCGGAGGGCCTGCTGTGCATCTCCTTTGTGTGAGTGCAGTTCTGGGGCCCACGCAGAAGCCCCCGCCTTTGACTGTGACCCCTACTGCCTTGCAGTTGGTTCCTGTGCAGGTGAGAAAGATTCGTAACCTTCTGAAATCAAATACAGCACATATGGCTGTTTTCCTTAGCCCTTTTTCCCTCCTTAGGTACACTCAGCAGGATCTTTGTGCCCGGAGGGTGCAGCTCTGTGATCTTCATCCTTCCTTGGAAGTTGAAGGAAAGAAAGTTGTTCTCTCTTTACCACCTTCTTTCGCAAAAGATTAAAGAAGACTTGTACGGCGCTCAGGAGCAGATCAAACAGTAGAAAGTCCCTGCAGTGACATTTGAGAACAGGTGCTAAGTGGTGGCCGTGCGTCGAAGGAGTTAGTTGTGTTCCCTGTGCTGCACTTGGCTGTCTCTTCTGGACATTCTCCCTGTTTGTGGCGAAGAGTTTCCACGACATAGGCTAAGGGCCCCCTTTCCCTCCCTGGCTCACCCTGGGGTTCTTTTCCCAGCAGCCACCGCTGGGTCCCGAGGGCAGGGCCGTGTGCCGGTGCTGAACAGGCCCGTCCCTAATGAGCTGTGCCGCCAGCTGCACAGAGGGCGAGCCCTGTTCTCCCTCCGGCCCCTCTGAAGAGCGGGAGCCCAGGAGCCCTTCTCGTGTCCCTTCTCGGCTGATTTGCTGATCACCACCACCCCCCGCCCCCGCCCCAGAGCATCTTGGCAAAGTTCAGATTTCTGTCCTCACAGCTCAGTGCCCACAGTGAAAAGGAAATACAAAAGGGGAGGAGGAAAGTGGGGGTGGGGCGCTTGAAGGGTGTTTATTTCTCGTTGCCTTAGCCTAAGCCTCAGGCTCCCGGCTGAAGGCGTATGTGGTAAGGCTTTGAATAACTGGATCTGGAGATGGTTTTATTGGCTCATGCACACAGGCCGTGTATTAAGAGTTTGAATTTCTGTTGTTCAGAAACCTGAATTTTGAAAAGACCGCTTTCTATCTCTTCAGTCTGCTTTTTTCTACACACCACCACTTAAGGAAGATGAGATAATTGCTGTGCTCACATGCTATAGAGCATTTGCTGTGTGCCAGGCTGGTCTGGCTTTTATAAGCATTGCCTCATTTAAATCATCACAACAACCCCTGCACAGGGGAACTTTTAATGTGATAAAGTTTTTTCTTCCTATAATAAATTGTGGTAAAAGACACAAAATTTAGCATCGTTTTAAGTGCACAATTCAGGAGTGTTAAGTATATTCACATTGTTCTGAATCAGCTCCAAAACGTTTTCACCTTGCAAATCTGAAACTCTATCCATTGAAGTGAAAACATTTTAACCGATAAGCCGGCACTTTTTTTTGTTCAGCGGGATTGAAATTGCTCTCCTGTTTCTCCTCTGCTGTCTCTCTGTAACATTAGGCCGAGGGCCGTGAGTGCCGAGGCTGCGCCCGGTGCCCTGGTCACCATGTGGCAGCTGCAGGGGAGGACAGCGGGCTGTCCAGAGGCAGTGCCTTCTTCCTCGGACTGCCCACCACTTGTGTGGGTCAAGCCCTGCCGAGCTAGAGGGAAAAGTGCACCTCACAAGTTACCAGGGGCCTGCATCTATTTTGGTTTGTTTTCTAGGTAGCTTCTGATTTATGAAGCATAATATCATAGAAATACATATGAAAAGCAATTGTATATTTTGTGAGTTACTGTTTGTGAGTCACCGTATCCCATGGGTGAAATGGGAGGCAGGGGGTGGGATTGCATTCATGATATCAGAGCCCTTCTCAGTACTCATTTGAGAGACATTTCAAGCCTGTCCAGTTGCCCTTGGAAGAGCTGATTCAGCATCCCCGATGCACAGCCTCGTATGTAACCGCCTTCCCAGTGGCTACCTAGATTATGGTTGTGCCAGAAAGGCAAGCCCAGGTTCACTGGGGATAGGTTTTCACCAGTGCCATTTAGACTCTCTGCCAGAGTTGGACAGAACAGATCATTTAATAATTTTTTCAAATGTAGATAGGGGTGTTAGTCTTCACTTTCTGCTGATAATGTTAAGAAAACAATGGTTGGGGACTTCCCTGGTGGCGCAGTGGAAGGGACTCTGCACGCCCAATGCAGGGGGCCTCAGTTCGATCCCTGGTTAGGGAACTAGATCCCACATGCATGCCGCAATTAAGACCCGGCACAACCAAATAAACAAACAAATATTAAAAAAGAAAACAGTGGTTGAATCACCAATGAAGCCTGGGTTCTGAGGCCAGCAGAAGGTACAGTGCAACAGTTTTTTCTTTCCTTTTTTAAACCTCAGATTCACAGGTTGTATTTCATAATTCTTGGTTCATGACACATTCCCATCATTGGTTTGTGGATGTTTTCCTTCCGGTTCTAGTGTCAGTAATTCTGGCTAATCTATTGAACGAGGTGGCCTGGGACTTTGTGCTTCAAGGGTCCAGCCTCTTCTCTTACTGCGGTTTCCTTTGGGGTCTTGCCCAGTGTGACTGGGCTTCAGTAGGAGCCTGAATCTTCCCTTGCTCTGTCCCTCCTGTGCTCCTGTTGGGCTCTGGATGTGCGTGTCTCCCCTCCTGCTGTCTGTCTCGTTCAGCTAAGTCCCTCAGAGTCTCCTCTGGGCTGTTGCTCGAGCCGCAGTGGCCTCATCTCCACCCTCTGCCGCAGCAGCCGGGCGGGTCCCACCCTCTCCACGGCAGGCCGGGCCCACCTGCCCCGTGTGCAGCCCCACCCCGGGTGTTGGGCCCCTGGAGCAGTGCCCGTCCCTCCCACAGCACCGGTTCTATGCCCAGCGGTGCTGTGTCCCGTCTACTCCCCCCGCTGACTCCAGCTCCCCAGGGCTCGGGAAGTGCTGGGTGCCCCGGAAATGTTTGTTGAATAAATGAATTCTGACCAAATATAGTTCAAATCCTTGTTATGTTTGGTCGGTAGAATGTAGAAAAGAGCTCTGCCCAAAGGAATTAGTAAGCTAATAGAAGAATAAGAGCCATTGTAATAGACATGCTCATCGTTACCCAATTTGTATGTAGGGCAGGCACAAGGTTTTCACGCTGGGCCTTGTCTTTGAATTCTGAGTTTCGCTCACCTGGGCTTTCAAGACGTCTATGCCCTTTCCTTCTCAGGGTAGTTTGTATTTTGTTTGCTTCTATCAGTTGGTGTGTTTAGCAGTTTTTTGTCATGTGAAGTTTTCGGAGTGCGTGTTTACAAACTTAGAAACTTTTAAACATAGAATAATAAACGGAACAATTAAAATAGCTTTAAAAAGACCGTTACCATTTTTACAGCAGAAGTGGATCCCCACCTCTTGTGTACACTGCCCGGTACTTGGTGTGGGCAGAACAGAAGCTGCATATTTGGCACACCTCATGCTTTCCAAACCACTCATAAGACCCTCGCAGTTTTGGTTATGAGCCGACCACACCACAAGCGTAGTGGACCCTTGGGAAATGACTTGCATGGTGGGTGGACGGCATCCTGGTGGACCAGACGTGGGCCCTCTCTGCATCCCGGGAGCTGGTGATTGGGGCATGTTCCATCATCTCAGGAAACACTGGTTCACTGTGGGAACTTGAGAAGGGAATAGAATCTCCCAAAATTCCACGCTGTCACCTTTTGTCCCTGTAGCTCTTCAACGAACCTTTGTTCAGGGTATGTGCAAAGTCAAGCTAAATCTTTGGCATCTCTGCCTAAACCCCAAGGACAGCACGTGCACCTCCCCTGGGATTAGCCCCTTAGCACGGCATCGCCTCACTTCCCTTCAGGTGATGTCAGCTCGGCCTTGGCGCTGGCAGCCCCTCCCCGGGCCTGTGGGGACCACAGATTGCTCACTTCCTAGTGCCGCTTCTCAAGGTAGCGTGGCTCTGGAAAGCTGTTGCGGTTGGCTTGCCTGCTGAAACTCTTCAGTAAATGAATACTTTCTGAGTAATTACGTATTGGCTCCTTTACACTCTTGCAAAGTAATAGAAAGCAAAACAGTATATTAATATAAGTTAAGCTCTTTTATGACTGTGCTGCATTGACTTGTAAAAAGAGGTGTCTGTGTGTGCAGGTGAAAGGAATGGAGCTTGGTAAGGAGCAGTGGGGGAGTAAACTCTTGGAAAACCAAAAAGGAGGGCAGTTGGCCCGTGACGGTGACGGCAGTGGTGGTGTGGTGGCGACCTGGAAGGGATGAGCTGCTGGCTGTTAGGAAATCTGCATCCGTGTCTGAGCTCTCAATCCCTCTCCCTTCTCCTCCTCAGGAGTTAGAAGCAGCTCTTCACAGAGATGACGTGGAGTTTATCAGTGACCTGATCGCCTGCCTACTTCAGGGCTGCTATCAGCGAAGGGATATCACGTGAGTAACCCCAATCTTACCGTTTCTGGCGGAGGGAAGGAATTAACCAGTCCTAGTGATGTTTCGTGTCTCCTGGAATAAACCAGAGCAGATCACCGGCCAAGACGTAACAGCATTTACACACGGTTCCCAGGTCCCGTGTTTGGCTCCTTCTGCAGCTGAGTTTTCATTTTATTGTAATTCTTGACTTTATTTCACTCTCAGAAATCTATATCCCTTACTGTTGGGTCCACCAGCTACCATATTCAAGTGTGGAATGTGTTCTCTCAATGTAGGGCTTTCTTTCTGATCTTTGTTTTCAGTATTGGTAAAATGATGCCTAACAAATTGAAACTAGATTTTTACCGTATTTCTGCCCCTGGGGTATGTATCTTCTGTTCATGTGAACAGTGGCATCATTTCTCTTTTTTTAAAGACACATTTATTCAGTGTCATGATCAGACTATTACATTTAGCAGTCAACAGCATGGGTGCAAAAAAAAAAAAAACCTACATTAAAACCCTTTGCTGGAATGCTTTACACTTTCTACAGAACAGAACTAAAATAACCTGTTATACAATTAGTCACAAATAACAGTCCTTGAGTTTTTTTGCCCATACACATGAGTATTGTCTAAAACATGTCTTCTTTGTAGCAGCTAGGCCCTGCCACCACTGTGCTTGGCTGAGTTCACAGATCTGTTGTAACCTGTAGCTTCCCTGTCACTTCTCTGGCTCTCCTCTCCTGCTAAGCTTTGTTTCCTGGCAGTAATCAAAACCTTCTGCCACTGCCACAGCTACTGCTGCTGCTGGAACCACCACAGCCACCTTGGTTTCGGGGTTTGGCAGACTATTGACCTCCACCACCCTAGGGGCCAGAACTTCTGCCTCCAAAGTTTCCTCCTTTCATGGGTCCAAAATTTGAAGATTGATTATTGTAACTGCCAAAATCATTGAAGCTTCCACCACCTCCAAAATTGCTTCCATCATTACCAAACCCATTATAGCCATCCCCACTGCCACCATATCCACTGCCACCATATCCCCCGCCACCGCAGCTGCCACCAAAGCCACCTCGACCACTGAAGTCTCCTCCACGACCAAAGTTGTCATTCCCACCAAAACCCCCCTCCACGACCACCACCAAAGTTTCCAGAACCACTTCGGCCTCTTTGGCTGGATGAGGCACTAGCCATCTCTTGCTCAGATAGGGCTTTCCTTACTTCACAGTTGTGGCCATTCACAGTGTGGTATTTCTGAATGACAGTCTTGTCTACAGAGTCATGGTCATCAAAGGTTACGAAAGCAAAGCCTCACTTCTTGCCACTGCCTCGATCAGTCATGATTTTAATCACTTCAGTTTTCCCATACTGTTCAAAATAATCTCTTAGATGATGTTCTTCAGTGTCTTCTTTAATGCCACCAACAAAAATCTTTTTCACACTTAAGTGGGCACCAGGTCTTTGAGAATCTTCTCTTGAGACAGCCCTCTTGGGTTCCACAACTCTCCCATCCACCTCGTGTGGCCTTGTTTTCATGGCCGCACCCACATCCTCCACAGTGGCGTGTGTGACAACCCTGAAGCCTCTGGAGTGCCTGGTGCTTGGATCTCTCGTCGCCACACAGTCTGTGCGCACTCCCCGCCGCTCAGGATGCCTCCTCAGGCTCGCGTCGCTTGTTTCAAGGCTCAAACCTCCGACGAAGAGCTTCTGCAGCTGTGCAGCTCTTTGGGAGACCCTGACTTAGACGTGACGGCAGTGCGGGGCGGGGAGACGTCAACGATGCTTACTCGGCTGCGTCCACGGGCAGAAAGGAGTAATCTACCGAACGTATCTCTAGCATCATTTCTAGCGTGGAGCTTCTGGGCCCCCGCACGCCATAGCTGCCAAGTACACAGCTGTCTGGTGCATTGAGGTGTAGACATTTGGAGCAAGATTTCATCTCTGTCAGCAAATAAAGGGTCTTCCCGATAAGGCCTCATCCCTTGTTTTGATAGAGTTGATAGACGTTCTCTTGCTACTACGTTTCCACACAGTTGGACTGTGAGGCCAGCTCCCGGGAAGCTGAGACAGGACGGGGCTCCCCGTGCAGGCAGGAGGCTGGGGTGCCACGGTTTAAAAAAAAGACGGTGTCTGAAATATTTCTCTGCTAGTAGATCCACTCCTGGACGCTTGTCAGGGCTGGGGGTAGACGTGTGGTAACAAGGTGAATGAGGGGTTGACGAGCTGCTCCTGCATTGAGCGCGGAGCTCCGCGTTCGCGCGCGCGCGCGTCTGTGTGTGTGTGTGAGCGATCATCCCTCTTCCTTTCTGTGTGTGTACTTCTGCCTGTTTCATGCTGTAGTCGTCGTCTCCTGCATTCTCCACGAGTGTACTGACTGTCCCCAGGGCGTCTAGGCTGTTGTGCTAAACAAAGAGTAGAAAGAAATCTGCCATCTTACCACTTAAACACCATGACAAGGGGTTTAGTATGTTTTCTCCCATTTTCTTTTTGAGATGTAACTTGGGAGTCTGTGTGGTTTTTAAGCAGTTGTAGTCATACTCTGTATATAATTTCACTTTTTCATATCTTCCATTTTTTTCCTCACAATGATAATTTTTCTTATAACCACTTTTTTCTTTAAATGGGATTGTCAAATACTCCGATTTAATAGATGGACGTTTGTGCCCAGCTTTTAACTGTTATAAACATGTTATATTACATAGCCTTGGACATAAAAGTTTGCACACCTTAGTGAATCATACTCTTAAATTTCTGCAAGTATAGTCACTCCGTAAAAAGAAATGCCCACTTAAGATTCAAAAAATAAATTTCCAGGCCGCTCACCCCAGGGGTTGCTCCATTTCACCCATGACCATCAGTGTCCGAGGGGGTCTGTTTGCCTCACCTCGCTCTGGCCAGGGTGCTGGAGGGCAGATGCCCTCGGGACCCTCGGTCCTGGGCCCCACTGCAGAGTGTGTGCAGTTGCCATGGCAAGCGCTGTGACATCCACAGAGCACGTAGCCTGTGTGAGAAGGGGCCGTGGATCGAGCTGTCATGGGGTGCTTCCTGAGCCAGTGCCCTTATATTACAGAGCCCATTAAGAGGGTGAGTGGAGGAAGGACGGACCCCCCCCCCCGAAATTGCAGGTAGGAAGGTGGGTGTCTGGGGTTCGACACCCTGGAGCAGAGGCTAGGGGTTGCAGAGCAGAAGGTCCCATGTGTTTCAGAGATGTGATTCATTTGAGCTGCAAAGTCCAAAGTCTTATTAGCCCCTGAGTGTTAAATTTTGGTTCGTCGCCAGCATCTAAAATGCGACTTCATGTTGAAACCCAGTTTGTAGCTTTTAGAAAGCATCTAAGACACTGATCAGCTGGAGGGAAAACAGGGCCCCAGCCTGCCTGGTGGCTCTCGACACAGAGGCTGGTTGTCACACTGCATCTGTGGGGCTTGCTTGGCCCACCTGCTCGCCTTCTTTCCCTGCTGTCTCCGACAAGCACAGCCATTCGAGGAATCCTGTGGCCACAGCACAACAGGAGTAGGAGCCTAGTAGGCCTTGTAGGCTGAGCAGCGAGTTCGGGGGTGTGATCCTGAGGGCAGGGAGGGCGGGGGACCAGGAAGGGGCGAGTGAGTAGATCAGGCCTGAGGGCAGAGGCGAGCCCATCATGAAGGCCTGTTAGGGGGTGAACGTGATGACCTGGAGTCTCCTGCCTGACAGGCTGTCTCTCCAGCCTTACTGCGCACATTCGTGGTTTGTGGACTTGAATTTCCTGTTACATACTTAGGCCGTGTCTTCCATGGGTGTGTTGGTTGATGATCAAGCACAAGAAACGCCCATTTAAAATTTGCGGGGCAGGTGTCGCACGCCTGCCTTCTGTGTGATGGTGGAGATGGGGGCCAGGCTGCGGTTGAAGGTCTGAATAGCTAGAGTTGGCTCATACCATCTATGGAGTAGAGCTTCCCTTCCCTGTTGGCATGTGGTGTCTATTTGACATTTCACCAGGTTTTTGACACGTGAGAATCCACTCGGCTCTTCCTGGCTGTACCTGCCAGTCTCTTTTGGCTCTGATACCATTGCTCTTAACTAATCCTGCTTGTTAGTTCTTCCAGAAAGTGATACAATCTTGTCATATTCCATAAGGAATCTCCTTATTTTGATTAAAGTCCTTATGTTGTGGGACTCCCCTGGTGGCACAGTGGTTAAGAATCTGCTTGCCGGGCTTCCCTGGTGGCAGTGTCCGCCTGCTGATGCAAGGGACACGGGTTCGTGCCCCGGTCCGGGAAGATCCCACATGCTGCGGAGCAACTAAGCCCTTGCACCACAACTACTGAAGCCCACAGGCCTAGAGCCCGTGCTCCACAAGAGAAGCCTCCGCGATGAGAAGCCCGCGCACTGCAACGAAGACCCAACAAAGCCAAAAATAAATAAATAAATACATTTAAAAAAAAAAAGTCCTGATGTCGCTCAGTAAAAAGTTGTAGCTTTGTTCATGTAGGTCAGATCCGTTCCTGGGTTACTGTAACTTGTGTTGCTGCTAAGAGTTGAGTGATACTCACACACCGTACAGGTACTTCCGAGTGTAGAACGTGATGTGTCCCTAACATACTCCTGTGTTTGTATCTTGGATCTGCCCAGTTTATTGACCTCGATTTTTTAAAGTTGATTCTCTTGCTGTTCTAGGTTATCATCCCCCTTCCTTTTCGTGTTTGTGCTTCTGCCTGTTTCATGCTGTATTCGTCATCTACTGCTATGTAACAAATTACCCTAAAACTTAGCAGCTTTAAACATCAGTTTCCGTGGGTCAGGAATCTGATGTCCCGGCCATGCTGCTGGGACCGTGGCCACCGCAGGCCCGCCCTCGGGAGGGCCTATGTTTGTTTCCTGTGGCTGCTTAGCGCAGTTCACAGGCCGAAGAGCTGAAACTGCATTTGGTATCGGTCGGTTTTGTGGGTCTGCACGTGGCTTGTCAGGGGCCCCGCTCGGCGTGTCTGGAGGCCTAGCTGGGGAGGGACACAGGGTCCTTCAGGCTGCTGGCAGAGTCTCCCTGGCAGCTGTAGGACCCAGGTCTTTGTTTCCATGCGGCCCTCTCGGCCCCGCTGTGTCTCCTCTCTTGACCTGGCGTGCTCGCGGGAGTACCCTCGCCTGCCCAGTTTTGTGACCAGAAGCGAGCCCCAGATGGGCTGTGCCCCACTTGGGAGAGCCCAGCACATGCTGTGAACCCCAGGGGGCCTGTTGCACATGCTTTTGCTTGTTAATAGTGACTGTCTTCTCCAGAGGAAAACTGCATATTGGTGGGGAGGCTTATGCTGCATCTAATCACGTGTACTTAGTTATTAACAACGTATCATAAGTTCTCTTTTTTCCTAGGCTTTTGGACAAGAACCAGTTGATTTTTGGATAGTCACATGTGGTCCTATATAAATGAATTGTCAACAAGAGGTTTTGATTTTCCCTTTTGTTTCAGTAAATGGCTATAACTAACTTGTTCCTAGTTTAATTTTCTCCCATATTTACCATTAGCCTCCACTATAAATGTACTTACATTGATAATATCTCCCATAGAAAAACAATTAGTTTGAAGATAACGGGTGTTCTACAGGATATTCTTAGCTTAGACGCAGGCTTCTCCCATCACTCATCTACTTTCACTTTGGCACATTTCATTTCCTCAGTCTTCTTGTGAGGCTGTGAAGAAGAGGTAGAGGGAGATCCCCTCAAAGGCTAACCGGGTCCTGTTTTACAGGGAAGGAAACATCCAGAGACTTAGGTAGCTGGTTAGAAGATGAATAATCCCTACAGAGAATTGAGAGATCAGGAGCCCAGATCTTCATCCCTCGTAGAATCTGCAGTTTGAGTCTCTAACTCTGACTCTTTGTTTTCTGTCGTCTTTACATAAAATTAATGATTTTAGCAGTATAAAAAAATAAATTCTGGGCTTCCCTGGTGGTGCAGTGGTTAAGAATCCGCCTGCCAATGCAGGGGACACAGGTTCAATCCCTGGTCGGGCAAGATCCCCCATGCCGTGGAGCACCTAAGCCCGCGTGCCACAATTATTGAGTCTGTGCTCTAGAGCCCGCAAACCACAACTACTGAGCCCACGTGCCACAACTACTGAAGCCCGCGCGCCTAGAGCCCGTGCTCCGCAACAAGAGAAGCCACCGCAATGAGGAGTCCGCGCACCGCAACAAAGAGTAGCCCCCGCTCGCTGCAACTAGAGAAAGCCCGCGCGAAGCGACGAAGACCCGATGCGACCAAAAATAAAAAAAAAAATTAAAAAAAAAAAGTTTTAAAGCATCGCCTAAAGTAGTATAGAGCAGAAACCCAACGCGTTCTTAAGATGGGGTGCCAGGTGGGCTGTTCTGGACAGTTTGCTTTTTCACACGTGTGTAGCTAGAGGTGCAAATAGCATTTAATATTTCAGAATGTGTCTGTCTCATCAGGCTGTGCTGGCTCGTCAGACACCCGCAGACAACCGTGTCACCCTGTCTTCTATGTCTTCCCCCAGCCCTTCTGCTTCTGGGTACGGTGCAGAGCTGCCCGCCCTCCCCAGTGCTGATGGCAGGCCTCTTAACACTAGTTTCTTCCTTATGACACACTGTGTCAGTTACTCCTAAATGATTTCTTTTGAAACGAGAGGTTAATTTATTTTAAAAAAACAAAAAAATGACCCTAGTTAAATAAATGTCATAAAATTTCAGATGCTATTGTAACCGGGAGGAGAGAAGAGTTTTTTCCCCTTCCTTTTACAGGCAGCTGCTTCTGTGACTTTTTTGCTTTTGAAGGAAACTGTGAGTCTCAGATGGACAGAAGCAGAATTAGTGGGGGGCCCGTCAACCCCCTTTGGTGGGGGTATCCTGGTGCCCTCCGAGCTCGTCCCCCTTTCCTGGGGACAGCGGGTGGCAGTGTTGGTCCTGCTGTTCTGTGCTGGGCCAGGGAGGCAAGTGATGGTTCCACCCTTTTTCATATCATACCTGTGAGGTGTCAGAGCATTGCTGAAAACATAATCTGTAAATTGTGTTAAAAACAGCTAAGTATACATGAAATAAAAAAACTTCTGAATGGGCAAGTAAGTTTGGGGTCTGATTGATCCAAGTTGAACTAATTGGTCTGAAGTGAGGCTCAGGCTTCAGCCCTTTAAAAACTTGTTTTTGTCGATATATTATAATACACACAGAAAAGGGCATATTGCTTAATCATACAGCTCAGTGAATTTGTACAAACTGAATACACCTACGCAGTGATCACTCAGACAAGAAAACATCACAGTGAATTTTACTTTTCATTGAAAGGAATTGCCTAAAGTGATTGCTATTCTGTCCCTCCAGTGGTATCCACGTACATTTAGAGTGAATTTGTGCTCGGTATTCTCTGAAGTTTTATTTTCATCCCACCCTAAAGAAAGAGGATTTTGGACAGATGAATGCTTGCCTTTCTTGGTTCTAAGGCTTACCTGTTATGTGGAGCTAAGAAAGTTCCTTAATCTCTTAGTGCGTTACTCGCCTCATCTGTAAAATGGGAATGATAACCATACCTATTACTAAATTTATTGTGAAATTAAATGAGTTCACTCATGACAGCCTTAGAACAGTCTTGAGCTTTTAGTAAATACCAGAAACATCTACGTGTGTGGAGTAGGAAGTGGATATTGACCCAGGCTACTGCCAATGTCTTAAATGTTGCGGTTTGCACGTCTCAGAACTGGGGTTAGCAGAGTTCTGCAAAGGGCCAGAGAATAACCATTTTAGGCTTTGTGTGGGTGACATGGTCTAAACTACTCCCCTCTGCCATCCCAGTGCAAAAGTGGCCAGAGCAGTGCTTCGTGACTGATTGTGGCTGTGTTTTATTAGATTTTCATAATCTGGAATTTGAATTTTATATCATTTTCTCTTGTCATAAAATAGTATTCTTTTGATTTCTTTTTTCTTCCAACCGTTAAAAAAGAATGATTTTCACATTCTTAGCTTACAGGCTAAAGATAGACATTCAGGCCAGCTTTGGCCCATGAGCCATAGTTTGCCCCTGTTTTTAGAAAATTAAATAGGTTCCTATTTCTAATTACACAAACTCGGTCACCATGCTGCTCAAGATAATACATTTCCATCTCCTCAGAAAGTGCCCTTTGCACTAAATCTAACCTCCCCACACCCCCAAAACCCCACTGCATCCCACGCAGTGACCTGATTTTTATTGATGCAGATTGTTTTGCCTTATTCTAGAATTTCGTGTGTGTGTGGCTGGGATCATGCAGTGTGGGTTCTGCGTGTCCAGCTTCTTTGAGGAAGCACAGGGTCTGTGTGATACTGACACTGCTATTTGTATCAGTTCTTCGTTCCTTTTAGGGGAGGGGGTCTGCATTGGATTCCAGTGCAAAAATATATGACAGTTTTTTTGTCTGCTAGTTGGTAGACTTGTATGTTGCCTCCAGTTTGGGGCTGTTGAGAATAGAGCAGCTGTAAACACTTGCACGGATGTTTTCGTGGATGTCTTTTCGTTTCTCTCAGGAATCGCTGGGTCGTGCGTGAGAGCACGATTGACATTGACTTGTTTTCTAAGCAGCGGTGACCTTTATTCTCCTACCGGCAACACATGAACAGTCCAGTTGCTCCATATCTTTCCCGACATCTGTTAATTTTAATTTTACCCAGTTTTTCATTTTACTGATTCTGTTGTGTGTGATGTGGTAACTCATTGTGGGTTTAATGTGCCTTTCCCTGATGACTAGATATATAATGGGCTGTGACTATTTTCTTCTGATGTGTAGCTTGCCTTTCCATTTGTTTGGCACTGTATTTTAAAGAATAGCAAATTTTAATTTTGTTGAAGTCTAATCTATCAGTTTTTTCTAGTATGTTTTTTCCTAAGAAATCGGGACATACCTTAGTGTCAAGATATTTTTTTGAGGTTTTCTCTTAGTTTTAGAGCTTTAGCGCTTTTTGCAGTTGGCATTATGATGCATTTTGAGTTAGTATTCGTGTATGGTATGAAGTAGAAGGTCAATCAGTGTCCATTTTTCCTTACGAATTTCATCTATGTTCAGTCTGTTTCTGGACTCTGCCTTATTCCATTGATCTATATGTCTTATATTTATACAAGTACCAGATTGTCTTGAAATTGGTGAGTTTTCTACCTTTTTATATTTTAGTTTTGCTTTTTTTGACTATTCTGGGTTCTTTGCATACAAATTTAAAAATCAGCTTGTCAACTCCCCCACCCCCCAAAAAAGGCCTGCTACAGAAAATGGACATTTTGAGCAATGTTGAGTTTCCCAGTCCTTGACCATGATATGTATCTCTCCACTTGTTTATCTTCCTTTATTTAAATTTTTTTTTTTTTATTTATTGATTTGGGTGCACTGGGTCTTAGTTGCGGCGTGTGGGATCTAGTTCCCTGACCAGGGATTGAACCCTGGCCCCTGCATTGGGAGTGTGGAGTCTTAACCACTGGACCACCAGGGAAGTCCCTGTTTATCTTCTTTAATTTCAGGAATATTGTATAGTTTCATTGTAAAGATACCGTACACCTTTCCATTTGTGCCTAAGTATTTTATATTTTCCAGCTATTTGTTGCCATTATATGTAAAATACAATTGAGGTTTTTATATTGACCGTGTTACTATAGTCTTCCTGATTTCACTTCTTAGTTTATTGGTCTTGTTGCTGACTGAGGAGTTTCTGTAGTCTGTTTCCGTTCCAGCCTCTATCCCGGCTCTCTGTCCCAAGAGCTTCCTTCTCTTGTCTTATTACTGTGCCAGCCACAACTCCTGTGTTGTTCCTGATCTTGGGGGAAAGTGTTCAGCCTTTCACCCTCAAGTGTGATGAAGTGCTGTCCCTTTTGTCTGTTGCTGAATTCAGTTTGCTGCTGTTTTGTTGAGGATTTCTCCATGTATGTTTATGAAGAATATTGGTCTGTAATTTTATTTTCTTATGAATCTTTGTCAGGTTTTGGCACAAGGGTTGAGAAGTGTTCTCTTCTCTCGTTTCTGAAAGAGTTTGTGTAATTTCTTTTCTTTTTTAAAAAAATTTATTTATTTTATTTATATTTATTTTTGGCTGCGTTGGGTCTTCGTTGCTGTGCGTGGGCTTTCTCTAGTTGCGGCGAGCGGGGGCTGCTCTTCGTTGCAGTACGCAGTCTTCTTGTTGCTGTGGCTTCTCTTGTTGCGGAGCATGGGCTCTAGGTGCACGGGCTTCAGTAGTTGTGGTGCATGGGCTCAGTAGTTGTGGCTCACGGGCTCTAGAGCACAGGCTCAGTCGTTGTGGCGCACGGGCTTAAGTTGCTCTGCGGCATGTGGGATCTTCCCTGACCAGGGATTGAACCCGTTTCCCCTGCATTGGCTGGTGGGTTCCCTGGTACTGCACCACCAGGGAAGTCCGAGTTTGTGTAACTTCTTTCAAACAGTTCACCACTGAAAGCCTTTGGGTTTGTAGTTTTCTTTGTGTGCAAGTTTTTGATTATTATTGATTTGATTTCTTTAATTAAGGCTATTTGAGTGTTTTGTTTCTTTTTAAAAAAATTTTATTGAAGTATAGTGTTGTGTTAATTTCTGCTGTATAGCAAAGTGATTCAGTTTTACATATATACATTCTTTTTCATATTCCTTTCCATGACAGTTTATCACAGGATATAGAATATAGTTCCCTGTGCTATACAGTAAGACCTTGTTGTTTATCCATTCTAAATGTAATAGTTTCCATCTATCAACCCCAAATTCCCAGTCCATCCCTCTCCCCCTGCCCATAGCAACCAGTAGTCCGACCTCTATATCTGTGATTCTGTTTCTGCTTTGTAAATAGGTTCATTTGTGTCATATTTTAGATTCCACATATAAGTGATATCATACGGTATTTGTCTCTCTTTCTGACTTTGCTTGATATGATAATCTCTTGGTCCATCCATGTTGCGGCAGATGGCATTATTTCACCCTCTTTTTATGGTTGAGTGATATTCCATTGTATATATGTACCATGTCTTTTTTATCCATTCATTCATCTTTCAATGGGTGAAGGTTGCTTCTATGTCTTGGCTGTTGTCAATAGTGCTGCTATAAACATAGGGGTGCATTTATCTTTTCAAATTACAGTTTTGTCTGGATATATACCCAGGAGTGGGATTGCTGGATCATATGGTAGCTGTTTTTAGTTTTTTGAGGAACCTCCAAAGTGTTCTCCATAGTGGCTGCACCAATTTACATTCCCACCAACAGTGTAGGAGGGTTCCCTTTTCTCCTGAGTGTTCTATTTCTTAAGTCAATTTTGGTAAGTAATTTAGGCATTTTTCAAGGAGTTTGTCTATTTTATTTAAGATTTTACATTTATTTCCATAGTACTATTCATAATATTCTCTTACTATCTGTAGGATCTACAGTGGTTTCTCCACTTTCATTCCTGATGTTGGAATTTGTTCTCTCTCCCTCTATTCTTTCTACAGGTTTATCAACTTTTCAAATGCTTAC
The DNA here is from genome assembly GCF_937001465.1 of Orcinus orca. Lineage (NCBI taxonomy): Eukaryota > Metazoa > Chordata > Mammalia > Artiodactyla > Delphinidae > Orcinus > Orcinus orca. Next base: position 1,163,625 of record NC_064569.1, on the reverse strand, counting down.
TAAGGAACCAGCTTTTTTTTTTTTTTTTTTTTTTTTGCAGTATGCGGGCCTCTCGCTGCTGTGGCCTCTGGCGTCGCGGAGCACAGGTTCCGGACGCACAGGCCCAGTGGCCATGGCTCACGGGACCAGCCGCTCCGCGGCATGTGGGATCCTCCTGGACTGGGGCACGAACCCGCGTCCCCTGCATCTGCAGGCGGACTCTCAACCACTGTGCCACCAGGGAAGCCCAAGGAACCAGCTTTTAACTTTACCTACTGTTTGCCTGTTTTCTTTAAAAAAATTTTTTTCTATTTTTGATTTATTATTTTCTTCTATTTACTTTGGCTTTAGCATACTTTTCTTTTTCTTTCTTCTCAAGTTATAATACTTGTTATGAGCCTTTTTTCTTTTCAATACAGGCATTTTAAAGCTGTAAATTTCCTTCTAGGCAGTGCTCGACTGGGCTGTTCAGTCCATTTACATTTAGTGCAGTTACTGGTATGGTTGGTTTCCCACTGTTCTGGGGGTTTTTAAGTGTCCAATTCATTGGTGTTTAATATATTCACAAGGTTGTGTAGTCATCACCAGTGTTGAATTCCAGAACATTTTATCGCCCCCAAAGACCCCTCACACCCATCAGCTGTCACTCCTTGCTTCCTCCAGTCACCAGTCCCACTAACTAATGTGCTTCCTGTCTGTTTTTACTATTCTAGGTACCTCTTATAGGTGGAATGCATACATATAGGTATCCAGCTACTTTCACTTCGCATGTTTTCAGAATTCATCCGTGTTGTAGCGTGAATCACATACTCATTCATTTTATGGCCCCAAAATACTCCGTTGTATAGATACATGTTTTATTTATCTGTTAGTTCATGGACGTTGGTGCTGTTTCAGCTTTTTGGCTGTTACGAATTATGCTGCTGTGTATGAACATTTGTCTACTCGTTTTTGTTTGGAGGTATGTTTTCATTTCTCTTGGGTATATACCTAAGAGTGGAATGGTTGGGTCATATGGTAATTCTGTGTTTAAGTTTTGAGCAGCTTGCCAAACTTTTGCAAAGTTGCTGCACCATTTTACATTCCAACTAGCAGTATATGATGGTTCCCACTCTACGTCCTTGTTAACAAGTGGTCAGCACTTGTTCTTATCTGTCTTTATAATTTTAGCCATCCTGGTGGGTGTGACCTGGTACCCTATTGGGGTTTGATTTGCATTTCCCAAATGACGAATGAGCGTCTTTTCATGTGTTTCCTTCTTTTTTCCTCTCTTTGTCCTTCAGTGCTTTCTTTTGGGTTATTTAAAGATTAATACATGTTGATTTCCAGGTGACTTTTCTTTAAAAATAAATTTATTTATTTTTGGCTGTGTTGGGTCTTCATTGCTGCACGCAGGCTTTCTCTAGTTGCGGCGAGCAGGCTTCTCATTGCAGTGGCTTCTCTTGTTGCGGAGCACAGGCTCTAGGCATGTGGGCTTCAGTAGTTGCAGCACGTGGGCTCAGCAGTTGTGGCATGCAGGCCCTAGAGCATGCAGGCTCAGTAGTTGTGGTACACGGGCTTAGTTGCTCTGCGGCATGTGGGACCTTCTTCCCGGACTAGGGATTGAACCCCTGTCCCCTGAATTGGCAGGCAGATTCTTAACCACTGTGCCACCAGGGAAATCCCCCAGATGACTTTTTAATACTTTTCTTTGTTACTTAACATAAACATTCATATACACAAATAAAATCTATATTATATACATATTTCCCAGTTAAAAAGATATGTTTTGTATCTTAATCATATTTTCCTTTAATTTGAAATTGTCATGATTTTTTACTTATCCTGGCTCTCACATTGATTTCAGGATATATTTCAGGATATGGCAGGCAGTATATAGTCCTATAGAAGAGACATTATTTTAGTTGTTTTGGGCTGAATCTTTTTATGATCTTTAAGAATAAGCACTTCACATTTTCTTATGGAGCTTTTTATTTGTTGCTTCACTTGGAACCAAAATCTTTATCTCAATCCAGTATTTGTGTGTTTATGTGTGTTTTTTTTTTTTTTTTTTTTTTTTTAAAGCTTTTTGCCCGCACTGTGCGGCATGCAGGATCTTAGTGCCCCGACCAGGGATTGAACCCTCCCCCACTGCACTGGAAGTGCGGAGTCTTAACCACTGGACCTCCAGGGAAGTCCCCCAGTACTTGTGTTAAACGTGGCCTAACTGTGAACATGGGTGTTTCATTAGCTGCACCAGTAGCCATAGCAAACGGGAAGATAAAATTTTTCCATTTAGTCTCCACATGGCACCCGTGGTGCCAGGTCTTCCTTGCTCCCTGTGTGTGGGCTGCACATACACTTTCACGTCTCAGAACTGACACAGAGCCTGCCTTCTCCCTTGTGATCTTCTCAGGCAGCTTGTTTCCTCCGTGGTGCAGGGTCCTGCCAGCTCCGCTCGGGCCGCGCTGTCCCTGGGAATGTGGGTCTCACAGTGCAAGCCTGTTCTGTCTGAAGGAGAATAAGCAGTTCTCTGCTGGGGTCCTAAGAGATGCTCACTCTGCGACTGTGGAAAGATAGTTCTGTCTTTTTTTCTCTCTCTTGTGCAAACTATTTTAAGAAATAAAGGGATAATTAGCATTTGGAACTTTTCTCAGACAAGGAGCTCTGACCTGGTTGTGCTCAGAACCTCCAGTTGGTTCCATCTTTTTGTTCCTACATCCTGTTGAAAGGATTAGTGACAACTCAGGAAGAAGTGCCCTGAGCTGAGCTGAGAGATTTACAACGTAGGATCAGTTTGTAGCAGCTGTTGCCACGCACTCTTCCTCTGAGCAGCACACAGGATCACGGCGCTCATTTTTCTGAGGGCGGGAGTGCATGGTCTTACCAGATTCTGAAAGAGTTTTGTGTCCTAGAAAAGATGAAGAACCGCGAAGTACAAAGTATTAACCCTAATTGTTGGCTTACTGAGCCTTTTGGTTTCAAATACCCTTGACCACGCTGCCTTCAAAAAATTTTTCCCTCGAATATCTGACCCTTAAAAGAAAGATACAGATTTTTATGAGGCTTATCTGTATACAAGGCAAAGGAGTGATCTTGAATTGTAAGTCCGTTAGTATCTCTTGGTAAGGTGGTATGGAGATGACTTAAGAAACTTTTAGCAGAAGTGATGTAATTGGAACTGAGTAGGTTAATAGGGCTGTTGGAAAGGAATCTCAGACATGCAGCTATTGGGACTCGGAGGGGCTTTCAGGCAGATCGCGGCTGTCTGTGCTTCCTCGCCTCCTGCCGCGTCCTCGTGGAATGATCTCATGTCATGATCTCATGTCATGGAGTCCACGTTTCATTTTACTGCAGGAAGAACACACCTTGTTGTTTAGGGTACTTGGTGTGCAGTAGAAATCCTAGAAAGCATGTGGCGGATAAAGGGGTTTATTACCAAAGGCAGGTTGTCTTCTTCACATTCTGTGAAACGAAAAAGCACCCCGTTTTATGTTCATATTCTCCTTTGCCACACGACCTGCTTTTCACCGCCAGCTAGAGCTGCTCTTTGTCGGCTCCTCCACCTGAAGGGGTAGCACCAGCTTTACGGGCGGAGGCCAGGCTGGTCCTAAGGCTCCCGCAGGTGCCTGCAAGCAGGGCTCAGGTCATGGTGCTGAGAGCCCTGTGTTTCCAGGTGTAATGCTGCATTTTGATAAGGTAACCACATTCACAGTGTCCGCATTTGAGGTCTCAACAGGAAGGAAATAAAGTTTCTTCTCTCTTTGAAAAAGCAAAATGTTTAATTTCTTATTTGCCTAAGGCCCTTTGTTTTTTCTCTATGAGTATTTCTTCTGACTTTTTCTGCAAATATAACTACATAGATTATCAGTTAACATGATACATGCCTCTTGTAAAGATTATATTGACACATAATTCCTTTAGAGCTCTTTGTTTAGTGAGAAAAATTTTTTTTTTTTTTTTTGCTGTACGCGGGCCTCTCACCGCTGTGTCCTCTCCCGCTGCGGAGCACAGGCTCCGGACGCGCAGGCTCAGCGGCCGTGGCTCACTGGCCCAGCCACTCTGCGGCATGTGGGATCTTCCCAGACCGGGGCACGAACCCGTGTCCCCTGCAAAGGCAGGCGAACTCTCAACCACTGCGCCACCAGGGAAGCCTGAGAAAAATATTTTTAAATCAAGCATTAGGTGAAATTATATCCAGATTCTTTAATAGTTGAGATATGAAATAACTAACAATTAAGCAGCACTTGTTATATACAAGGCACATTTAGGTACTAATCAAAAATTTAAGTTGTCTTAAATGTTTTCTATAGAAAAAACCCTCAAATTTAGTGTTTCGTAACACACCCACAAGTTTACGTGTAACAGCACATGAAAGTATAGTTACACGTTGGAGTAGCCTCTTTTAAAATTAATTAATTAATTAATTAATCTATCTGGCCACGCAGCGCGGCTTGTGGGGATTGATCCTGGGCCCTTGGCAGTGAAAGCATGGAGTCCTAACCACTGGACTGCCAGGGAATTCCCTGGAGTAGCCTCCTGTGTTCTGGAGAAGGTTTTTTCAAACCTTTGCATCTTAACCTGAACTATAAATGGATTAGGCCAGGCAGACATTGCCATTCTTTGCTGTTTGCCATCTAGGTTGTGGACCTAATCTTTTAAAAAAATTAATTAATTTATTTTGGGCTGCGTTGGGTCTTTGTTGCTGTGCACAGGCTTTCTCTAGTTGTGGCGAGCAGGGTCTACTCTTTGTTGCGGTGCGCGGGCTTCTCATTGTGGTGGCTTCTCTTGTTGCGAAGCATGGGCTCTAGGCGTGCAGGCTTCAGTAGTTGTGGCTCACGGGCTCTAGAGCGCAGGCTCAGTAGTTGTGGCGCACAGGCTTGGTTGCTCTGCGGCATGCGGGATCTTCCGGGACCAGGGCTCAAACCCGTGGCCCCTGTATTGGCAGGCGATTTCTTAGCCACTGTGCCACCAGGGAAGGTCCCGCAACCTTCTTAAATATTGATGATCTTTGGGACTTGACGGTGTCAGGTCCCAGGAGATGGTGTAATAACATAGTGCTTCCTCAAGGGATCCCTGGGCCCTTCCTGGCACTTTCCACTCCTGCTGCTGTTGAAGATTTGTCAGCTGTCCAGCCACCCACCACCTCCAGCACCGCCTCCCCCCCCCCCCCGCCCCGCCCCGCCCTCTACACCACCCTCTCTATGTGGTACTCATGTGTCTTTGTGTCTGGGGCCGCCTGGTTAGGCCTCAGACCTTCCACAGCTACCTGGAGGACATCATCAGCTACCGCTGGGAGCTGGAAGAAGGGAAGCCTAACCCCCTGAGGGAAGCCAGCTTCCAGGACCTGCCCCTTCGCACCCGTGTGGAAATCCTCCACCGCCTCTGTGACTACCGGCTGGACGCAGACGATGTCTTCGATCTCCTCAAGGTGCGTAGCTGACAGGCACCCTGTCCCTGGAGCAGAACTTAGAGCAGCCAGCGTTGGGATGCTGTGCTGGTCTTGGGAATCTTGTGGATGCAGCTGTTACCACTGTTGCCAGGGGGATCCAAGCCACACGCTCAGATGACTGCATGTTATTTTATTTTGGTTTAACTTCTACTTTGGTTTGTTCTTCGTTCTGTTTACCGAGTTCCCGCTGACATGGGAACAATCGTAGGTTCCTGTTTGCTCTGTCATCAGTCAGAATTGCAGTTACATTAGTCACTGAGTTTTATTTCCTGAGATCTGAAATTTGACTTAGAATAATTGAAATATTTATGAAACCTCCCAAGGACTTTAACCCATCCTCACCGCACACCGTGTGCACATTGTAGATGTGTGCTGGGCGGGGCTGTGGACGCCTCCCCCCTCCCTCTTATCCTGTCTCAGAGGGAGGGCACGGGCGGTCTTCTGCTTTGCCCTCACCGGGAGGTCGGTCAGAAACAATGAACTGCGTCGACGGTGCTCGTGGGCTCAGGTGGGCACCATGGTGAAAACCGCAGTGCAGCCCAGCACAGTCTTCGCTGAGGTCTCGGCCTCCACCCCCCGAGGGTTGGCAGCGCAGGTCAGGCTGGGGGAGTGGGGAGCCCCGGGCCGGACTGGCCGGCGGCGACAGAGCGTTGTGGGGGACGAGGCTGCCACAGCAGCAGACTCTCCTGTTGGAATTGTCTTTCCTCTTGTTGGTACACACAGAATACACGTCTAAACCAAGTATGTCACATGTTCACCAAAATCCCTTCAGGTTGCTCTTTTTCTGGTGAGGTGGGGCAATGGTGGCAGTGGGATTCGTGTGAAGTACTTCCGTATCCTGCTCTTAAGGCAGGCACCTTCTCCCCGTCCCGTGTGTCGGGTACCCTGACTGAGAATTACCTAAGATGCTTGAGCATTTTAATATGAGGGATATGTGAGGATAAATTCAGAATCCTCCTTTCAGTTGTCTCTTTAGTTTTGTTCGTTGTAAGCCCAAACCTCTTTCCTTGTCCTGCCCAGGGCCTGGATGCAGACAGTCTCCGTGTGGAACCGCTGGGTGAGGACAACTCCGGGGCCCTCTACTGGTATTTCTATGGGACGCGAATGTACAAGGAGGACCCAGTGCAAGGAAAATCCAACGGAGAGCTCTCTCTGAGCAGGTACCTTCCTAAAGGTCAGGGCTGCCATAGCCACTGTTAGAAGAGCGTCGTTAAAATCAAATACACTGGAATTCCGCAGCACAAGTTATTTTTTCTCATGAAGGAATTAGCTGTAGCAGCATGTCTACAAAGAGATGGCAAAGAGTTATTTCACACAAAAGTGAAAAGGAATTAATCTCTAGCCCAGCTCTCAGCGGCCCCACCCCAGAGGCCGTTCTGCCCGCCAGGTTCTCAGCAGCACAAGTGCTCCCCGGGGCCTTTCCCTCCAGCAGAGTGGGTTCTGGAGAATCCCTTCTCCTACTAGAGCTGATGTCCTCAGTGAGGAAGAGGGCTTGTCTCCAGCATCCCAGAGCGATGCTGCATCTTCCCCAGACGTCCCGGTTGCTGGGCCCTTTGCTGTTAGCGAAGCCTGAGGCCTCACTCAGATGTTCATGTGGGAGATGTTGTTTTCCTTGGTTCCACGTTTTAACAATGGAAAATGGGAGGTCACCCTGCTCTTTCCCTGTAACTGCTGCCTTTGTTGCTTTTTATAACCTCGTGGCCAGAAAAGCTAACCACTAGCTTAAAGCCAGTTTTTTGTTTTGTTTTGCGGTACGCGGGCCTCTCAGTGTTGTGGCCTCTCGTGTTGCGGAGCACAGGCTCTGGACGCGCAGGCTCAGCGGCCATGGCTCACGGGCCCAGCCGCTCCGCGGCACGTGGGATCTTCCCGGACCGGGGCACGAACCCATGTCCCCTGCATCGGCAGGCGGACTCGCAACCACTGCGCCACCAGGGAAGCCCCATAATCACTAGCTTATAAATCATGTGTAACGCATCAGTCCTATGACAGAACATTTCTATTTAATGTACTATTTCTTAGGGAAACTGAAGGACAAAAAAATGTCTCAAGTGTTCCTGGGAAAACAGGGAAAAGAAGAGGAAGACCCCCAAAACGGAAAAAACTGCAGGAGGAAACTCTAGTGAGGTGAGTAAATCTTGTTAGTCTGTGTAGGTCCCTAACGCGAACCCTTACGCTGGAGGGACTCGCCTCCATCCTGCTTTCTGTGCCTCGGGGGGGACATGGGCCCTGCGTCACAGTCCTCAGGGGCCTCCTGCCTGGCCCCTCGCTTTCAGTGGACAGTGGGGACTCTGACAGTGAACGTGACAGTGGACGGCACCGAGAACTGAGCCCGCCTGCAGGAAGTGCCCTGAAAATCCCATCCCTACACCACACGTTTCTTCACAGGAGTGTGGAGAGAGTTAATACTGTGTATGAGTTTAGGAGTTAATTCTTTCTTGGTAAGGAGATTTTAGTAGTAAACATGCTTTGTTCTATGTAGAATACAATTTCTTACAATAAAGAAAAGGTAAGACTTTAAACATTTTTATAGTGTTTATTTTATATTTAATTTTAGCAAAGAAAAAGATTCTCTTACGATTGGGAAATTGTATTATTGCTATTTTTTGGCCGCACTGCGCAGCATGTGGGATCTTTGTTCCCCAGCCAGGGATCGAACTCGCATCCCGTGCAGTGGAAGTGCGGAGTCTTAACCAGTGGACCACCAGGGCAGTCCCAGGAAATTTTATTTTAATATATCATTGCCTTTTAGGAATTCCCACAATGTGAATCTCAATATAAGAGTTTTCAGAATCTGACCTGTTCTGTGTAGAAATACTTTTTCCTTTTACTTGAGGATCAGATCTGTCATTATTCACTTATGGAAGTTAGGTCATAGTCTTAAAAATTCTAATAACACAGGAGAAGCTGCTGCTTCCTTCGGTGTTTTAGAACTACTTAAGTAACCTAAATGCCTGAAGTGAACCAGATTTCACTGTGCTGCTTATTAACTACTAAGAAATATTTTTAGGAATCAGATTATGAATAAATCAATCAGAATTTGTTTTTTTTGCTACAACAGTCAGTGTTACACTTTCCAGAAATTTTGACTACAGATTGCAGCTTTCCTCCCACCAGTATTTGTGAGAAATGTTCTTATAATCATGTTTTATACACAAGACGTCTGTTTCTGGATTTTGTTAGCGATCTACACCTCGTGATACATTCAGAAATCTGTTCTGTACTCTCTCAGTTTCCCTGTGAGTCCCAACAATTAAAGTGCCTTAGTGGTGGGGCTGTAGTCACTTTAAGAAGCATGTGTGTGCCTATGCTGCCCTCTGCTGGTGGTTCTATTCTTTAGACTCCTGTATCCAATACAGTATTTACGTATTTTTAAATTAAATAAAATTTTGTGAAATCTAAAAAGTGAAACTAGTGGATATAATAAAACAGAAACAGACTCATAGAAACAGAACAAACTAGTGGTGACCAGCGGGGAGAGGGATGGGGGAGGGGCAAGATAGGGGATTAAGAGGTACAAACTACTAGGTAAAATAAATAAACTATAGGGATATACTCTACAACACAGGGAATACAGCCAATATTTTATAATAACTATAAATGGAGTATAACCTTTAAAAATTGTGAATCATTGTGTTGTACATCTAAAACTATACCTCCGTTTTTTAAAGAATGATGAAAAACAAATGTAGACAATAAGATATGTGTAGAAGGGGGAAAAAAAGTAAAGAGAAAGGGCAGCCCCTAAAACAAATTATTTTTTAAAAATAATAAATAAAATTTAAAGTTTGGTTCCTGAGTCACACCTGACACACTTCAGCTGAGCCAGGCACTCGTGGCCCGTGGCTGCCTCGTTGGACAGCGACAGTACAGGACGTTTTCCTTCTCCCGGGAGGCTGTTCGGGGCAGTGCTGGGTTAGGTGGTTGAAAAGAGACCAGAAAATCCAGAGAATGTCGTTCATGATTCAGGGAGACTTAACACTGTCGGGCTGATGAGCACATTTGTATTTTATAATTTAATTCCAGCATCCCTGTGAGGTGGGCATTATTAATAGCCCCATTTTACAGGGAAGTTCAGTGACTTTTCTGAGGTCACAGGGTAGGTGGTGGCAAGCCTTGAATAGAGGTGGCCCGGCCTCAGAGCCTGTGTTCTTCACCCCAGCCTGCTGTGAGGGCCAATTCAGTGCCACCCTCAGTGCAGTCTGGGAGGAAGCCCTTTTCTTGGCATTTACCTTTGGACACTGAACTTCTCCTTTCCTGTGTCCCCGTGTATCTGTCCTTCCTCTCTGTGCCAACACACACTCTTGGTAGTAAGTCATGGGTCTACCTTACAGGGGAGCACAACAATTTTGGACATGTCTTTGTTTTTTTTTTTTTCTTCTTTTCTTGCAGTACGCGGGCCTCTCACTGCTGTGGCCTCTCCCGTTGCGGAGCACAGGCTCCGGACGCGCAGGCTCAGCGGCCATGGCTCACGGGCCCAGCCGCTCCGCGGCATGTGGGATCTTCCCGGAGCGGGGCACGAACCCGTGTCCCCCGCATCGGCAGGCGGACTCTCAACCACTGCGCCACCAGCGAAGCCCCATGTCTTTGTTTTAATTGGTGCCTCTTTTTCCTGTGTTTCAGTGAAAAGCAGGAAGAAAACTCCTTAGCATCTGAGCCGCAGACAAGAAATGGTAATGGCTTTTGTCGGGGTCAGAAGGGATTGCATGAACATGATTGACTTGTGTCCTTTTCCAGAGTCTAGTGCAGAGCGTTACGACTATTACAGTAGCCTCTGACTAGCCTCCTCACCCTTCACACATCGTCTCCCTGTGCCCATCTCTCCCACTGATGGATAGCTTGAGAGCAGGACCAGGTCTTTTCACTTGGGCCCCCTTACCCAGGCCCAGCAGAATAGACACCCAACGTTGGAGTGAATGAGCAGCTTCTCTGAGAGCTTTCTTTTAATGTATTAGATTGGCCAAAAAGTTTGTTCGGTTAGTGAATACGTTCAGTAAAGTTCTTGGTGAAAATGAAAAATGTGTCTTATTTTTACTTAAAACTGAACGAACTTTTTGGCCAACCCAGTAAAATGCGTTACTACATAAGGAAGTGTACTGGGTTCCTACCTAGACTTCGGTTCTGGAATCCAAAGTGTATAAATTTGGGGAGAAGTAGCGATTTAGTGTATCTCAGTGCAGCAAGCGCGGCTGCAAAAGCTCAATCGAAACCGTTTTGTAGAAAAGCAAATACATTAAAGCATTTCTAGTATATTAGACTCTATCGTGAAGGTTACAGTAGTTACATTTGTATTGCCTTTACGTATTCTTATCTCTTAGTTGTAAACAGTGATAGTAACAGGAAAATTGGAAGTGCACAGCATCAACCTTAAAAGGTAATGGGCCCCCCATTTTTCTGATTACCTGGCTTTGATCATAACCCAGGGTCCAACTGAAAGTGAAGATAGAAAGAAACAGGTCTCATGGGATCTGTTTACTGAGCCACCCCTTTCTCTTCTAGGGTCCCAGGGGCCAGGCCAAGGCTCCTGGTGGCTCCTGTGCCAGACAGAAGACGAGTGGAGACAGGTCACCGAGAGTTTCCGGGAGAGGACCTCCCTGCGAGAGCGGCAGCTCTACAAGCTCCTCAGCGAGGACTTCCTGCCCGAGATCTGCAGCATGATTGCCCAGAAGGTGTGCAGACAGGGTCCCTGTCCTCCGTGTGTGGCGTCAAGCTGCTCTGGTAAAGGGTTACTTCATTAGAGGTTTGAGCACCCTCCACTCCACGCTCTCCTGCAGCTGGTCCAGCCTTCATCTTTCTTCATCTGGGACATTAAAATGGGACCTCATGCCCCCACTCTCCTTCACTATGGGCCATGTGATTTAATCCTCATGCCTCTACCCCGTCCTCACCGCTCTTCACCCTTGGGAGCCAGCTCTCCTCCTCCCCAGCATCCCCTGGGAACCACCCCCTGAGCCCCAGGTGTGTCTCTGCAGAGCACCCTGTGTGTACCTCTCCCTGTACATAGACTGCTGCCTTTTTTTTTCTGTCCTTTTTAAAAAAGATCATCTTCTGGTCTGTCTTCTTCTAACAGCAGGCTCTAAAGGTGCTTTTCTTTGTGGCTCTAGTGCTGGCTGCCCCCTCTGACTGCAGGGCACCGAACCCTGGCTTCGCCCTGCACCCCGCCTGCCCCCGCCTGTTCCAAGGCTCTCAGAAGCCCCACTTGAGGGCCTTGTGTCTGTGAGCTCTCCCCTGCCTCTCCCAAGCGAGGGTGTACCCCCCCGGTGTGCTTCCCGGCTTCATTTCATTGGGAGTTGTCTAAGCAACTCTGGATCAGGAGCCATGTCTTCCCCATCATTGTAACCCCACAGGTGATCTCCTGGAACACCCGTTCTGTGGTGGATGCCTGGCAACCACCCAGTTTCCATAAATCTGATGCTTCTGATTCTTAATACTTTTTAATAGAAGACAGAAAAATGTGAGCACTGCCCCTGACATTTGAGGAGAAAGTGTTTTTAAACTCTTACTGCAGCACCCCCCGGGGGGGGTCACGTGACAGATACATTGCTTGATTTGTCGTGACTCCAGTGATATTTGTAACCATTGAGCAGGTTGGTGCTTTGGGGTGAACTGTAGAAAGTCACGGAATTGCATTTTCATGGGTGAGCATCTCCCCATCGACGTCCTTAATCCCGTTGACTATAATTACACTTGGATCTTGTCCTCCACAGTGCACTGTGACCATTTTTCCAGGACTTGAAATACGTAATCTAGTTTTCTTAAAGTAGCTATTAAATAGAGCTGGTTTTATAACTTTACGTAACCTTGTATATGACTTTATTGATATGATTAATGACAGCACCTTAAGTCATCTGTAAGGCATTTACCTAATCTGCTTAAACTTTCTTTTATAATTCTGTCTTTTTAACTGCAATATTCAACCTCAGACTTTTGAATAGTGTAACTAAGGGAAAATACTTTTACAGGCATAAAATGGATGGTTTTGATACAGAAAATTTCAGGAGTTGATTCTTTGCAAGAGAATAAAAAATTAAAATAAGGTAAACCTTAAATACAAATTTCAAGAACCATGAAATTAGAAGCTGAAAAAAGAAATAATAGATTTGATATTTTGAAAGCTATACAGTGCTGTAAATTTGCAAGCCTTAGTGAAATGGGGTGTTGATTCCCCCCCAAAAAAACCCAGAATCTAAATTATGCAGCCAGAAACCTTAGCAGACCAGGAATTAGGGAAGAAGAGTTTTCACAAAAGCATCCCATCAAAAGCTCCAGAATCATTTAGATTTATTCACAGGTAAAATTTTCTAAACCTTTACGAAAAGACAATTTCCGAGCAGTTCAAAAATAAAGAAGTGGCTTGGTTACTGTGTCCATTGAGATATAGTTATCTTAGTGCCCCCTTCCTGATGAATTTAAATACGCTCTTCATTCAGTAATATAAATGTCAAGCCTTTAAAGGTGCACTAACAAGTAAAGACCGTTTCCTCATCAAAAGAATAATAACTCATAACCCATCGGGGTTGAGTGGCACGTGTGGTACGGGAATACTGTCTTGGAAGTCTTGTGTGTGTGACGTAAGAAAAGAGTAAGAGGCAGAATTTTAGAGCGTTTCGTCTGGGGGAATAGAATTGCGCTTAACGACGTCTGTTGCTTAGCGACCACAGCAGTGCCGGCTCCCGACGTCCTGCGTGGGCATCACCTGGACCGCGCGCTAGACGCCGGATCCCGCCCTGCTCTCGTCCCAGCCTGGCAGGATGGCTGGAGGTAGTTCTGTTGCTCTGTGATTCATTCCTGTGCCTGCTAAAGGTTAACAGTTACTGGCCGCCGCCGCAAAACAGGTGCTGCTGTGAATCTGACTGTGCCTGTGCAGAATTGATGAGAGAGAAGAAGGTACAAAGCTGTGAGGACGTGTATCTCTTCACATCTCGAGTAAGGATGCCAGACCTCTCTGTTTCTTGAAGGAAAGTTTAGATGTCAGTCGTCACCAAGATAAATTGAGGTTTGTTGTCGCCTTAGCCAAGTCCCAGCGTAACAGAGCTCTCCTCGAGAATACCCGGTGAACGTAGATACTGCGGGTGGGGGCAGTGGGGTGACCCATTTTAGCACTGCCTTGTCCTGGCACAGAGGCCAGACGTCAGAAGCACCCTCGGGGGGGTCTTCATTCGAGAGGCCACCCACGGGAAATGACAACCTGCGAGCTGGGCATCCTGCTGATGTTTTCACAGACTTGTGTGTGTCCGTTGTTCTCGTTACTGAATTTACACAATTAAATATTATGAAACAAAATAAGGGCATAAAATTTTCTATAAAAAGTTTTTATTAAACAAAAACATGAAAGGTGAGTTGCTTCTGAAAGGTTGACTGTCAAATTAGGATAAAATAGTAAAGAATGAAAGGAAAAAAACTCATTACAATCTCATGGTTTCGGTATTTGGATTGCAAGTATCATTAACATCTCACTTGCGATTATAAAAACAAAACTGGAAGGGCAGATAAAGGTATAAGAGGGTGATTATTGGGAGGGAATCTCCGGGAACCCCCTCGGTGGGCCTGCATCATATGACTAGTGAATGGCAGTACATTTTTATACATTAAGTTAAAACACACACACTGTGTAGATTCTTCCTTTGACAGTGACTGTGTGTACCTACCAGTACCCATCCAAGTTATACTGGCCAAAAGGGGTCTGTTCTAGTAATAAACACACCTATGATTTGAATGTGAAATGGAAATCACATGCCAGTAAAACAGAATAGACACCGTTACAGGTTACAGTGCAGCATGACAAGCGCAGAGCCGCAGGGTCTGGGGGGCTGCGCGTCGTGAGCTTGCCTCTAGGAACCCCCGTAGGTGTGGCGCCGCCCTCTTCCAGCTGCCCGTTTGGATGAGCTTCCTGATAGCTCTGAATTTCGGTTTTCTTATTAGTAAAATATGAAGTGCTGTAACTTCCCAGTTTCTGTGGGAAGGACCATTGTCCAGTACCTGGCCTAGTACTTAGCGATGGATTGACACTTGGTCCCTCCATTGTTTCTGGCGGCTTGTAACTGGCGAGGAATTTTGATAGAAAACTAAATCCACGTTTCTTACCAAAATAATTGCAAGTCTGCAGAGAGGCAAAGCTGATGGGATAACTCATGGAGGTATGATAGTCCTGTAAACTTTGAAATAATGAAAGAACCAGAAGGCCGCTTTGACCACATGAAAGTTAAACTTCTATGGCGAGATTAAAGTCAAGGGTGTGTAGACTAGTGAAAGCATTTTAGCTAAGGTTACAGACAGTGATAGTCAGGTGTGTTATACATATCAGGTCTTTAACAGATAAGTTGATAAGTCACATAGAAGGTGGTTGTGAGGACAGGGAAACCGCCGCGCTGTCTGGCACCAGCACCTGCCTCACTCGGCAGAGGTGGAGGTAGCCCCCTGGCCCCTTTGCTGTTGGTCCCCTGAGAGAGCTCGTGGCCCGAGGGCTCCTCCCCTGGGCCTGAACTTCCGAAGGAGTCGCTCACAGGCACATTTGAGGAGCTGCTGCAGTAGCTTTTGGGGTAAAGGGGGTCATGCCCCCCTTTGACGGTTGGGGTTTTATCTCTACTGAAGCTGGTCATTCTCATAATGGAAAAGCTTTCTAGATCCCCCATCTCAGCAGATCTCCTGCCGTTCTGTGGTTCGTTTGGGTTGCATAAACCACCACTTAGTGGCATTAGCGCCACTGAGCTTTTTCCATCCTTTGTGGCTTTAGCTCGTTGATGCCACAGGTCTCAAGTTTTTCAGTTAAGTGGTACCAGACCACACGTACATGATGCTGATGTGACGCCGCAGAGCGCGCTCACCTCACCTGCACAGCCCTTGCTTACCATTTCCTAATACGAGGTTATGATGGCGAGGCTTTGGGGCTCAGTCCACAGAAATTCCAAAACTGACGTTGGCCTTTGAAGTTCCGTGTAACAGCCGCTGCCAAGCCTCTGACATCATCTGGGGGTCTAACACCCCCAGGAAGCTCTGCGATCCCTCCTGGCTGAGCCTGTCGTCTCTCGTCCTCCTACCTGTTCCAGCCTCACCGGCCACAGAACCACCTCTAGAGGAGAGCTGCCCTCCTGCTGCTCGGAATCCGCCTTGAGAGCCGCTCCCAGCAGCTGGAGGTGATGAAACTGGCTTTTCCTTGGTAATATGAGACAAAACTTGTTAAAAGTGTTAACACCATTCAGGGAGTTTGACACATGGTATCTCTGAGCTTTTTTGAACGTTTTTAAGTGAATAAGCTGCGTGGGGCCTTGCAGAGCTGAGTTGTCATTTTTGCTGACTGGCCTGGGGTGCCACGGGCCCTTGTTTAGGTAGAGCCTCACCTGGCCCTTCCAGGCCTCTCTCGACTGGTGGCAGTGGCAGCAACAGCAGCAGCTGAGGATACCCTCACCCATCTTGTCCTCGCTCTTCCTCACTTGTAACTGTAGGGAAAGCGTCCACAGAGGACACGGACAGGATTGCAGCCTGGGCGGAGGTCTGACCACCTGTCCGTCAAGTCCACTGAGCAATAGGTGAGTGTGTGAGAGGGAGCAGAGAGAAGGGTTTACATGTTCAGAAAAGATTGTCCCGTTTTATTTCGTGTACTCCTTCTATCCCAAGTTCTTTATTTACCTTGATTTCATTTTTAAAACCTCAAGCCTTTATGGAGTATTCTTTTACATAAGATGCATTTCTAGAAAGAGAAGGAGTTGTAAAAATAAGACGTAAGTTGACTGTTGGGCTCTCCTAATCTCCGGGGATGATACTCACATCGTTATTTACTGTAATACCGAGGAGATTGATGCGTTCCGTAACAGACACACATGTAATAGGAACGCAAGAGGCAAAGATGGAAGGAACTGGGGCTGCGAGTTGGAGCAGCAGAACTGTGTCGTCTGAGCCCTGCAGGGTGGCTGAGGTTTTGACGGTGGCAGTGCGGGCGGAGGGTCAAGGCAAGCAGAAGTACAGAGGCAGGGTCGTGTGCAGTGCAGTCGGAGAGCGTGTGTGCTGGGTCGTGGCTGGCGTGTAAGATATGTTGTGACTCAGGGTGGCGGTTGGGCTGGAACAGTCAGACTTTGGAGTCCCCTGGCCGTCCCCTGCTTGTTTGTCCATGGGAGGCAGTGGTCGGAGGCTGTGTCGTTCGGTCTTTGTTTCAGGAAGACACATCTGGGGTCAGATCCCATCAGGAACAACTGCAAGGTGAGCAAGTAGCTGTAGGGTCCCTGCTCTGGGAGCGTGGGCCTAGAGGGGAGGATGCCCTTTGGGGGGAGGACTTCACTAGAGGATGATAGGAATGAAGGTCGGGTTGCAAGTGAGTAAAAGAGGAGTTATTGGTCAGAGTGGTGTTTGACCTCTTGAGAAGTCTGGCCATGAAGGAAAACAAAGGAATAGTGACAAAGTGCAGAGGAAGCAGCAGGGAGGAGAGCTCTCGGCATTTCAGGCCCCGTTTCCTTAGTTGGAGCAGGACGTCCATGGGCTTCCGGTGCTCCCTGTGCAGTAGGGGCGCTCGCATGTCCTGGAGGGGGACGCGAACTGGGAGGGGCAGGGTAAGAGTTGAGACAGTGTTTGGTGAAGAGATGCTTCGGGGGGAGCAGTCCCCGGGAGCCACCTCTCTTTGGGAACTTCTGTGACATGGTTCAGCATTACAGTTGTAGGAAGGGACGAAACTGCTGTTTGTATTTACTGAAATGTAAAAGTGGGCAGATGGGGGCGGAATGAGGCCCGAGGGACCTGGACTGCAGGGGAGGGGGGATGTTTGATGACAGTGGTGGATGGGGGAGGGGGGCGCGGGCAGGACTGAGGGGGCACCCCCCACTTCCCCTGCTGCCCAGTTCCCAGACTCGCTCCACTTTTTAATGCCTTGTCTCCTTTTAGCATCCATCCCATTGGCTGTTCAAGCAGTTAGTGGTCAGAGCACGTTTCCCCTGGAGGCCGTGTCTGGCTGGCTTGTGACAGTGTGGACCCTCTGCGGCCTCGCGGTCGTTGATGTGACTGCAAGATTGTGTGTTCAGGGACTTGGCCATTAACCGAGTACATCCTACCTTGATCCCCGAAAGGGGAGAAGCTCATTTATAAATCTCTGTATTTCCAGTATATTTGGACTTATCCTCTGTGTCTTTTTTCTTCTGCTCATAAGTATGTCTGTACCAGGAGGTAAACTGAGGCAGTCCTGTTCTGCCTGATTTGCAGGTCTCCCCAGTCCCTTCTTCCCTCGAGGCCCTGGTTGGAGGTGGCCTCAGTCAGGCTGTCCAGCTGTAGTTCTCAACTGGTTTTCTGCCTCATTCCCCTTGACGGGCTCTCGCTGCCTTTGTTTCTGGACAGTTAACCACCTCCTTGCAAGTCTTCCCATTTTCTGCTCACTGCCCTGGGCTGAGTCCTAAATGCCATAGTTTACATCTGGTTGCAGAGTAATCTGAATACAGATAGGCAGGTTCTTCACTGCTGCCAGCAAAAGCCTGGCTTCAGACACTAAAGTTTTAGGTTATTTGCAGCATTGTTTGTTTGTTTATTCTGCTCTTTGGTCTTAGATACAAGTAACCGTGGTATTGAAGAGATTCGTGCTGTCAGTTACAGTGCTGAACATCCTGGAGAAAGCCTTCAGTGTGGCATGAGTTTTGTGCTTTTGTTTAAACAGCAGAAAATCTTCAGGTCTTTAATGGCTTATAGGCAGGGTTTCTGGTCACCCAGGAGTCCAATCTTAGTGCTTCAGAAAGTCTTTTAATTATGACTCCTGGGGAAATACCAGTGAAGGGACACTGTCTCCCTGACCTCCTGGACTGTTTTTGTCAGGAGACTCTGGACATGCCATTGCCAGGGAGCTCGGGTCCCATGTGTGCTGGGGATGGGTGGGGGGCATGGACGGGGAGTCCTGGGCTCAGCTTCAGCCAGATTCTATTTGTAATTGTTGAGAGGATTTCAAAGTGCTGTTTCTAATTAGCTTCTCATTGAAACCCTGTCCTGGTCCCACAGGCCTCTTCTCTGCACAGCATTAAACACAGCCCTGCCCCGTCTGCAGCTGACCCCTTCTAAAGAAAAAAAGTTGCAATGCAAAACAGTGTAAGATTTTTTTTTTTAACTGCTAGTTTTTTGTTTGGTTTTTGTTGACTCGACTCTATGTACTTGTTCTTTAAACTACTGGAGTTTAAACTATTGAACTGCCACAGGTGTCTTCAGGTCATAAGTCCCATCCACTGCTGAAAAGTAGCACGGAAATTTAAAACAGACTCTTGGTGCACCACGTACATATTTTTTCCCAAATGTGTGTGATGCAATTTATATAAAATGATAATTGTTCAGAATTCACATCAGATGGGAACTGCTGGAATTATAACATGTTATGATGCAGGAGAAAGGGGCATGAGAAATTGTGAGGCAAAGAGGTATCTCACTAAGCAGAGGTGTTTTTATGCCAGCAGGCACCCCAGGGTGGGGGCAGTCTGGAGAACGCATTTGGAGACCAGGCAGGGATTGAAACCCCGGAGAAGGGCCACTGCGGGCGGGGGCGGTCAGGACGTTGCAGCCCGGATTCTGGACCTTCCTTCTTGCTCCTAGGCGCTCCGCGGGCTTTGAGTTTTGTTGTTGTCGAGTTCTCCAAATCACAGACTCTTTTTTTTTTTTTTAAACATGTAATTGACTTATAACATTAGTTTTAGGTGTACAACATAATGATCTGATATTTGTACACACTGCAAAATGATCACCAATAGGTCTAGTTAGCATGTATCACCTCACACAGTTACAGATTTGTTCTTATGATGAGAACCTTTAAAATCTACTGTCTTACTAGCTTTTGCATACACAGTACAGTATTATTAACTACGGTCACCTGTTTATAACTGGAAGTTTGTACCTTTTGACCACCTTCGTTTTTTTAAATAGATCTTTATTGGAGTATAATTGCTTCACAATACTGTGCTAGTTTCTGTTGTACACCAAAGTGAATCAGCCATATGCATACATATGTCCCCATATCCCCTCCCTCTTGAGCCTCCCTCCCACCCTCCTTAACCCACCTCTCTAGGTCATTGCAAAGCACCGAGCTGATCTCCCTGTGCTGTGCTGCTGCTTCCTACTAGCTAACTGTTTTACATTTGGTAGTGCATATATGTCGATGCTACTCTTACTTTGCCCCAGCTTCCCCCTCCCACCCCATGTCCTCACGCCCATTCTCTATGTCTACCTCTTTATTCCTGCCCTGCAACTAGGTTCATCAGTACCATTTTTTTTTTTTTAGATTCCATATATATATGTTAGCATACAGTATTTGTTTTTTTCTTTCTGACTTACTTCACTCTGTATGACAGACTCTAGGTCCATTCACCTCACTACAAATAACTTGATTTTGTTTCTTTTTATGGCTGAGTAATATTCCATTGTATATTTGTGCCCCATCTTCTTTATCCATTCATCTGTCGATGGACATTTAGGTTGCTTCCATGTCCTGGCTGTTGTAAATAGAGCTGCAATGAACATTGTGGTACATGACTGTTTTTGTTTGTTTTTGTTTTGTGGTACGAGGGCCTCTCACTGTTGTGGCCTCTCCCGTTGTGGAGCACGGGCCTAGCCGCTCCGTGGCATGTGGGATCCTCCCGGACCGGGGCACGAACCCGTGTCCCCTGCATCGGCAGGCGGACTCTCAACCACTGCGCCACCAGGGAAGCCCTATGACTGTTTTTGAATTATGGTTTTCTCAGGCTATATGTCCAGTAGTGGGATTGCTGGGTTATATGGTAGTTCTATTTTTAGTTTTTTAAGGAACCTCCATACTGTTTTCCATAGTGGTTGTTATCAACTTACATTCCCACCAACAGTGCAGGAGGGTTCCCTTTTCACCACACCCTTTCCAGCATTTACTGTTTCTAGATATTTTGATAATGGCAATTCTGACCCAGAGTGAGGAGATACCTCATTGTAGTTTTGATTTACATTTCTCTAATAATTAGTGATGTTGTGCATCTTTTCATGTGCCTTTTGGCCATCTGTCGTCCTTGGAGAAATGTATATTTAGATCTTCCGCCCATTTTTTAATTGGATTGTTTGTTTTTTTGATATTGAGCTCCATGAGCTGTTTGTATATTTTGGAGATTAATCCTTTGTCCGTTGTTTCATTTGCAAATATTTTCTCCCATTCTGAGGGTTGTCTTTTTGTCTTGTTTGTGGTTTACTTTGCTGTGCAAAAGCTTTTAAGTTTAAGTCCCATTTGTTTATTTTTGTTTTTATTTCCATATTCTAGGAGGTGGGTCAAAAAAGATCTTGCTGTGGTTTATGTCAAAGAGTGTTTTTCCTATGTTTTCCTCTAAGAGTTTTGTAGTGTCTGGTCTTACATTTGGGTCTTTAACCCTTTTGGTGTGAGTTCAGTCTTTTTAGATCCCACATACGGGTGAGGTCGTACAGTGTTTGTCTGTCTCTGACTTATCTCACTTAACAGAATGCCCTCAAGTCATCCATGTTGTCACAAACGGCAGCATTTCCTTCTTTTTGTGACTGAGTAATATTCCATTGTATATACACCACCTCTTCTTCATCCATGGACACTTAGGTTGTGTCCCTGTCTTGGCTGTTGTGAATAATGCTGCAATGAACAAAGAAGTCCATATACATTTTCAACTTAGTGCTTTTACTTTCTTTGGAAAGATACGCAGGAGTGGAATTACTGGGTCATATGATAATTCTGTTTTTTATTTCTTGAGGAACCTCCATACTCTTTTCCATAGTGGCCGCACCAATTTACATTCCCACCAACTGTGTACAAGTGTTCCCTTTTCTCCACACCCTCACCAACACTTACCATCTCCTGTCATTTTGATGATGGCCATCATGGCCATTCTACCAGGTGTGAGGTTTTAATTTGCATTTCTCTGATGATTAATGATGTTGAGCATCATTTCATGTGTCTGTTGGCCATCTGTATGTCCTCCTTGGAAAAGTGTTCAGATCCTCTGCCCATTTTTTCACAGGATTGTTAGCTGTTGTTGTAACAGTTTGCTTTTTTAAGATGCTGTAAATTCAAGTTATTCAATTGTTACATCTTATGTGCTTAGTATAAATATTAATGTATTTAAAAAAGAACTAACTAGACAACAAATTGTATGATCCCATTTATGTGAAATGTCCAAAATAAGTAAATCCATAGAAAGAATAGCTTGGTGGTCTCCAGGGCCTGGGGAGTGGGGGATGCAGAGTGACTGCTTATTGGGTGCGGAGCTTTCTTTCAGGTGGTGAAATGTTCTGTGACTTAACACAGATGGTGGTCGCACACGTTGTGAATATACTGAATGCCCCTTTAAGGTTATGCATCTTAAAGTTGTTCATTTCCTGTGAATTTCACTGCAGTATCTTTACATGTATTTCTGAATGATGCAGAATCTCTGATTTAGCAGCAGTCCTTGGCATTTATAATTTTCTAAGTTTTAAAATTCCTGCTTCAATATATAAAAGATAACTAATAAGAACCTACTGTATAGCACAGGGAACTCTATTTGGTGCTCTGTAATGATCTATATGGGAATGGAGTCTAGAAGAGAGTGGACATGTGTATGGCTGATTCACTTTGCTGTACGGTAGAAACTAATACAGCATTGTAAACCAACTATACTCCAATAAAAAAATTAATTAAAAAAATTCCTGCTGCATTGTTATCGAAATATTTTAAGCTATTTAAAATCAATTTTAATACCTCACCATAAAATCTGTACGTGATAGTAACCTTTTGGTACTTTAACCTTTGAATGTTAGACTTTTAATAGGGATCACATGGTAGTGGGGGTAAGAAGTTAATAAAAATTCGGTCGTTTTAGAGCAGGTAATACTAGGTGATTTCCCCAGCTTATTTGGGAAGGGGCTGTTCTGTGTCCGAAAGAATTTACACGCTCTTACAGAAAACTCTCGTAAAAAGTGCAGGAGACGTGGTAACAGTTTCCCTACTTACAGTTTCATGTGTTTGCTTCAGGCCCTTTCTCTATGCATTTATTACAAACCTGGGATCACACTGACTGTTGTCTTGTGACATGTGTTTTTCATTTAACATCAAGGTGCCTTTTCATATTTCATTAAATAGTCCTCAGAAAAAACAATTTTTAATGATTGCATCGTGATTATGTAATTTTACCTATTTGTAAACATTTAGGATATTTACAGTTTTTCACTGTTTTAAATAATGTTGACTTTAACGTACTCAGAAATATTTTGCCTCGCTGTCTCACTTTTAAGATAAAGTCACAGCAGTGCAATTACTCTGTTCAGGGTTCCTGATACGTGTGTCCATCTTGTCCTCCAGAAGATCTGTGTCCCCAGCTCACTGAGGGAGTCCCTGTTACCATGTCTTAGCAGACGTGTTACGTGTTTCATCTTGTACAGTTTTGTAAGTGAAAAGGCTGTTTTGCGTTTCCTTATGATCATGGATGTGTTTTACCTACTTCTGTGAATTTTGTATTCATGTTTCATTTTCTTGGTGGGGGCTACTGTTAACTGCTTTGTAAGACATCTTCCCATATTAAGAATAGTACGTCGTTGTATTTGTTGAAAAAATTGTGTAGATATTCTTAGGATGTGCGTAATTACCTATTTTGCCCTTTTCCCCTCCTTCCATTGTCTTCACGCGTGAGTGCCTCTCTTGTGTGTTGACCAGGTGACTCTGGTGAGCAGCCCTGGGGCTGCGTGTCCTCAGTCCTCACTAAGATGCAGATCCTCTCTGGTATGTCTCTGTTCTGGCTGAAGGGAGAGCATTCCTCATGTTGTCCTTTGTTAGGCAGGGGCAGGACACACACATTGCTGTCATCATTGTATGCAGTAAATAACTAGTGGTTATTATATGTGCTTGTTTTTTTCTGCTTTTTCATTGGGTCTGATGCGTAGAAAGCAGTGCCCTTTTCTTTGAATGAAATAATTCGTTTGGCGAGGCTTGTGTGCCTCTCTGCCCTGCCTTTCTGCCACCCTATCAGTTGACATCTTAGGGGCATCTGCTTGGAGTCACTGTACAGCTGAAAAGAGTAAAGCCATGTTCTTCTGGTTTGCTTTGCTTTGTAAACAGTAGCTCCACTGTAACTTCTCAACTAGGTAAAGATGTTGCCCCAAAGTTGGAAGAATTAGGGACCTGTGGAGCTGGGGGCAGAGCGCCGGAAGGTGCTTCCCCAGCCTTAGGAGGCTTGTCTGTGTGCAACGCCAGCGACAGCCCAGTGTCACGAAGGACATGTAGCTCGTGTACCCTGCCCACTCTGGTTATAGGAGAAAGATTTTAGGGAACTTCGTTTAATTCTATTTGGGTGGCTGAGTACAGTGTCATGTGTGCAGTAATAATGGTTAACATTGTTTTCATTTTCATCTCTCTTCTCTAAGTTCATATTTTTACCTTGTCAAGTAGCCACCGTTAAATTTTAAAGTCAGGCTCAGAATTTGAACAGTAAAACCTTTGACTTTCAAAAGGTCTACTATCTAGGGAAGACTGCTTTCCTAATTATGAGTCAAATGACAATCGAAACAAGTTTTAAGGACCATAAAAAAATAGTAGAAAATTTCAACGAGAGTGGTTTCAGTGTTTAATTATGACTTTGTATAGATGGCAGTCGGCTGTCATTTTTTTTCCCCCAACGTTAAGACCACTTGTGTAATTTCCACAGAATACAGATATCTAGCATAGAAGATTCTTATTAGGTCTTCTTCCTACTGAAAACATCTGTTAAGAAAAAGTCATATTCCTGATTTAGTTTTGCCTAACGTGGGATAATCAGCATTATCTTTTCTGTAAGGGGAACTGGCATTTTCCCTTCGTAGACACCTGATTCATTTTTCTGTGTCTGTGCAACTTACAGGTGTTCTCTGTTGCAGGCAACAATTATTACCTCTTCAATAACAATTTTAAAAAAGAAAAAGTTCTACCTTACACATCACAGAAGTCAAGGGAAGAAATTGAAAATAACGATTTCAGTCCTCGTTTGCATGTTCTGAGCTACAGAATGGCTCAGAACTAGCTGTGTTGGAAATACCCAGAGTAAAACTTTCAGAAATTATGATGGTAATGGTCCTGTTTTCCTCTTCTTTCCTTAAATTTCTTAGGCAATCGCATTCGCACTAACCACCTGAAATCATTATGTATTAATGCTGTTTGGGTTGAAAAACGAGGGGAAAGCTCTCCAGTCTGAGGGAAGCAGTGCATTTCTATGCCGTCACCTTCATCTCTTTTCTGTATCTTAAGGCAAAACGGTGGCCCTTCCCACCGAACCCTCCATTTTATTTACTGTTTGATTAGTAAAGAAAAGTGCAAAAGTTGGGAGTTTCGAAGGCGTGCACATTATTGAAATTGTGCTAGCTCATCCTTCTCTTAGTTATTTAGATGAAGGTGTTCCCCCGCCCCCCGCCCCGGTAAGCGGGCCTCTCACTGTGGTGGCCTCTCTCGTTGCGGAGCACAGGCTCCGGACGCGCAGGCTCAGTGGCCATGGCTCACGGGCCCAGCCGTGCCCAGCCACTCCGCCGCATGTGGGATCCTCCCGGACCGGGACACGAACCCGTGTCCCCTGCATCGGCAGGCGGACTCTAAACCACTGTGCCACCAGGGAAGCCCGAAGGTGCTTTTTAAGGTACCACTTTTATCAAAGATTAAATCTAAGAGTGATGTTGCCTCTCTGCTCCGGTCTGCTCTCCAGATTATCTCCCAAAGACTACAAATTAGATCGGGGCCAAGCCTTTACCTGTTCTGATCCCCACTGTGTGTCTTAATGTGAGTGTGTGTCTGCATCCATTCATTGATTGTACAGATGAGAAGATGAACTTGTAGCTGGGGTGTAAGTCACCCAGCTGTCTGGCACTATGTGCTGAATAGAGAACGTGGAATCTTTACTCAGAGGCGTGGTCTTGCTTTACTGTGTGTTGACTGAACTTCTTGGCCCCTCGCAGGAGACCCCTGTGCTCGGCAGGATAGAGAAACAGAAGCGCAGGGCGGAGGAGGAGGAGCGCCAGATCCTCCTGGCGGTGCAGAAGAAGGAGCAGGAGCAGCTGCTGAAGGAGGAGAGGAAACGGGAGCTGGAGGAAAGGGTCAAGGCCGTGGAAGGTAGGAGGGCTCTGCCCAGGGCTCCGGCAGCAGGGCTGTCTGGGGGGGGGTGGGCGTGTCCCTGGAGCCCTGCCGTCTGGCTGGCTCGGGGCCGGCCCGGCAGTGCCCTCGCCCTTGCCGTCCTGGGGTCCTTCCGTCCCCGCCTTCACTCTCGGCTCCGCTGCATCCCCGTGTGCAATTGAAAAAAGGTGACTCTCGCAGAAGTAACCTTACACACAGAGGAGATGTACTTAAGAAAAGCCTCGCTCTGCCCCGGTGTGCGCGGGCGTGCGGGGTTTCTAACCTTTGTATTTAAAGCACACATGTTAGATGCAGTGGTGTTTATAAGCTGAACTTGATAAATCACTGGATAGCAGAGCATTTTGGCTTTGTTAAATACAGACCAGTATTTTAAGTAAATGTATTGAACTTTTTATTTTTTATTTATTTTTAAAATTTATTTATTTATATATGTTTGGCTACATTGGGTCTTCGTTGCTGCGCGCGGGCTTTCTCTAGTTGTGGCGAGCGGGGGCTACTCTTCGTTGCGGTGCACGGGCTTCTCATTGCGGTGGCTTCTCTTGTTGTGGAGCACAGTCTCTGGGTGCGTGGGCTTCAGTAGTTGCGGCATGTGGGCTCAGAAGTTGTGGCACACGGGCTTAGTTGCTCCAAGGCATGTGGGATCTTCCTGGTCCAGGGCTTGCACCCGTGTCACCTGCATTGGCAGGCGGGTTCTTAACCACTGCGCCACCAGGGAAGTCCTATTGAACTTTTTTAAAGTTTAAATAAAATAGCATAACACGGATTTGGCTTTTTTTGTTTTTCTTTCCCCCAGCCACACTGCATGGCTTGTAGGATCTTAGTTCGCTGACCTGGGATAAAACCTGGGCCCTGGCAGTGGAAGCGCCAAGTCCTAACCACTGGACCACTGGGAAAGTCCCAGATTTGGCTTTTTAATGCAGTGTTAACATGCAAACTTTAAACACATTTTGGCTGTAAAATTTAAAGGATTCTGGCCTTATGTGATTTCCCCTCTCATTCCTAGGGTATTGCCTTCTGATTTTTTCTTTTTTTTTAAATTAATTAATTAATTTATTTTTGGCTATGTTGCGTCTTCGTTGCTGCGCGCGGGCTTTCTCTAGTTGAGGTGAACAGGGGCTACTCTTCGTTGCGATGCCTGGGCTTCTCATTTTGGTGGCTTCTCTTGTTGAGGAACATGGGGTCTAGGTGCGTGGGCTTCAGTAGTTGTGGCACGTGGGCTCAGTAGTTGTGGCTCGTGGGCTCTAGAGCGCAGGCTCAGTAGTTGTGGTGCACGGGCTTAGTTGCTCTGCGGCATGTGGGATCTTCCTGGACCAGGGCTCGAACCCGTGTCCCCTGCATTAGCAGGTGGATTCTTAACCACTGCGCCACCAGGGAAGCCCTGCCTTCTGATTCTTAATAGGCTAACCCTATTCTGACCTTGATCATTTCTTCATTCTAGAATGCTTAGTGCATTTAATCTACTAATGTAGCCTGTGCCACATTTGGTGGTATATCATACGTTGAGATTTTGCGCAATTTATTTCCAGTGCTAGATTTAAATTCCTCAAAATAGTAACTATGCTTTTATTTCTTTATATTTTTCAATAGAGTTCTGTAATTTTCAATGGAGTTCTTATTAGGTACCATTGTCATTTGACTTTTTTCTAAGTTGAAGTATGATTGGCATACACCATTCCCTTATTTTCAGGAGTAAACACAATTCGACATTTATGTACATTGCAAAATGGTCACCACAATAAGTTAAGAATTTGATTTCTTGTAATGAGAGTAGCTTTCACATACACAGTACAGTGTTATGGACTGTGGTCACCACAGTGTACATCACATCCCTGGGACTGACTTGTTTTGTCACTGGTAGTTTGCACCTCTTGACACCGTCACCCATTTCGCCCACCCCGGCCCCCCTTCTTTGTGTTCTCTTTATCTGCGAGTTTGGTGTCGTTTTGTTTTGTTTTGGAGGTAGATAACGGTAATGGTTGTACAACACTGTGAATGTACCTAATGCTACTGAATCATATACTTAAAGTGGTTATAAAGGTACATTTTTATATTTCTCACTAAAATTTTTAAAAAGCAAAAAGAAAAGGAAAAGTCCAAATAAATATACTGCTATTTATTAGGATTGTCTTTGTATAAAAAGGATGTTACAAGACTGGAGTCTGACAGATACTCATGCTAAGTGAAATGAGCCCATATGGAAGGGGACATTGAGACTTCCTTGTTCTCAGTGTGGTTGATGCGAAACCTAAAAATTCTTCTTGCCTCAATTATGTGGAGATTCTATTTGTTATTCAGTATAATACTTTGTCTGATATTGTGTAAATACCCTTTTTAAGAACATTTTTGAAATCTTAACCAAGTAAGGAAAATTATCAGAAGCTGCTTTTAGGGGGATTAAAAACAGCAGTAAGTGAAACAGACTGTCAGATCGAATTGTGGGTGTGGAGTGGTCCGTCTAGGGAATCTCTGCCCCGGGAAGGATGACCATGGATAAACCCGTGCTGAAGAGGAATAGACATGAGGAGGCACCACTGTGAGCAGCGGTTAGTAGGTGGCAGCAGACAAAATAGAAAAATATTTAGCATTATCAGGTATAAAAAAGAAGAAATTGGAAACATCAGGAAGAAATAACCTTGAGGAAAGTACAGGCAGATTCAAAGGAAACAAATATTGAAGGAACTTCTAGAAATGTAAATATGGTAATTGGAATAATAACTTGATAACTGGGCTCTAAAGCTTAGTTAGACCTGAGGAGAGAACCACACTGGAAGAGCTGCGTGGGGCTTGTGCAGAATGCATCACGGAGATAAAGGGGATGACGTGGCGGGAGAAGTCGCCTCTGGTCCATCGTTTAGTGTGCGGTCACAGAGATGCTTCAGTGGAGAATTTCACGTGGGTCTTTGTTTTAATGCAAGTTAGAGAAATACAAAAGCTGAAAGGGTGTGAGGCAGGGGGAATAAAGAGAAGGGTTGGGGGTCATCAGACCCGCAGGTGAGGAGGGGCTCGCAAGCTGGATGTTAGTCTCAGGGCAGGCGCCAGCCCGGTTCTGGAACTGCCAGCTGTGCCTTCCCAGTGATGGACGTCTTCCTAAGGAGGGACAAGCTGGTGGGCTGTTTAAGAGCACCCAGGGGGGGAGAAATCCATCCCCCCCCCCCACTCCCCGCCGTCTCCTGTCCCCTCTAGTGCTCCCTGTGGCGGAATATAAAGCCGGCAGAGAGTGGGGAAACTGCTTGATAATTGACTCACGGGTCACAGACCAGAGCTGCAGGGTGTGTCTGTCCACTGTTGTAAAATGGAAGGATCAAGTGATGGGGCAGAGGAAATATTAGATATGAATGGTTGAGAGATGAGATACAAACTGGATAGAATACAGACCCAAGGGACCGAATCATGGAACACATGGCCCATTTCCAGTCGGGAAAAGAGAATGTTCTGTAACAGAGACAGCAGACTTCTCAGGAGCAGCAGTAGGGTTCAGGAGGAAATGGGATTGGATTTTGTGTTAGTTGCCTAGGGCTTCCATAACAAATTACCACAACTAGGTGGTTTAAAACAGCAGAAAGTAAGTGTCTCACAGCTCTAGCGGCTGGAAGTCTGAAATCTGGGTGTTGGTGAGGCTCTGGGGTCATACTCTCCTGTGCTTCTTCTAGCTTCTGGTGGTTCCTGTGTTCCTTCTTTTCTGGTTTCCTCTGGGAACTTCCTTAAACCAATATCTATTTTCTTAAATGTAAGCAAACATTCTACTTAATATGGAAACATCAGAAGGGTTCCCTTTTTGTTTTGTTTTTTTTAAATTTTATTTATTTTATACAGCAGATTCTTCACCCCCAGGGCACAGCAAAAGACTATAGACCAGGAGCTCGGTCTTTCTGGTGGAGACTTATTAGCTGATCACCATGGCTGCGGCCTGAGGGGTAGGTTTGTAATTAAGCCTGCATCTAGGGGCCCCCGAATCCTTTCCAGAGATGTCAGAGGGCGGGCCCTCCAGAGCCCAAATTTCTTGGAGGGAGGCTTTACATGCATCTGACACCCATGGTTCACACCTTGAACACCTGGCTCGGGTGGCCAGAGGGGCTTGTATTCCTGGGTCCCACAGGACTGTGGTGAGCGGAGGGCCAGTTTGGGACAGGCTGGCACACTCCATGCTGTCACGTGATGGAGGCCACCCTGCTTGTCCTGGAGCGTCAGCCTGAGGGACAGGCTTAGGTTGGGTGTGCAGAGCTGCTCTCATAGGTTGGAGGCTGTGAGTGCCTGCTGTCTCCCACTTTCCCTGAGGTGGGCCCCCGGAAGAGAGTTTATACACTTGTCTGTGACTGCCACTCAGGGGTCACTGCAGGTCCCTGACTGGTGGCCAGTGGGACTCAGGCTTGCAGTTGCTCACAGCCCTGTATGTTTGTGAACTTTAGAGGAAAGTGTCCAGTCAGTCTGAATCTGGGTTCTGAGACCCTCCCCTTTGGGACACTGACAGGTCTTGGCACACCCTCAACTGCTGGGAGCCACTGAAATACATCAGGCTGCCTGGACAAGCACAGCGATTTGAGAGACGACCAAGAGCTGGGAAGAGCTAAACAGAAAGGCTCATCTCCCACATGAGGCCCCGCCTTCAAGACTGGGAGAGGCGGTTGTTTCCTTTTCTGCACAGAAGTCAACAGAGTCCAGCAAAATGAAGAAACAGGGGGGGCTTCCCTGGTGGCACAGTGGTTGAGAGTCCGCCTGCCGATGCAGGGGACGCGGGTTCGTGCCCCGGTCCGGGAAGATCCCACATGCCGCGAAGCGGCTGGGCCCGTGAGCCACGGCCACTGGGCCTGCGCGTCCGGAGCCTGTGCTCCGCAACGGGAGAGGCCACAGCAGTGAGAGGCCCGCGTACCGCAAAAAGAAACAGAGGAATATGTTCCAAATGAAAGAACAGATTACAACCTCAGAAAAAAGCCTTAATGAGACAGAACTAATTTACTTGATAAAGAGCTAAAGTAATGGTTATAAAGATGCTCACCAAACTGGGGAAAAGAATGCATGAACACGTGAGAACTTCAACAGAGAAGGAAAATATTTGAAAGTGCCAAAGAGAAGTCTCAGCTGAAGAATACAATAACCAAAATGACTGAGATACAATAACCAAAATGGCGGAGACTCGATGGTTGAAAACTTCCTGACCTTTGGGAAGGAAACAGACATCCAAGAACTCAAAGAGACCCACACCAAGGCACATTATAGCTCAGTTGTCCAAAGTTAAAGACAAGGAGAGAAAAACAACTTGTCACATACAAAGGAAACCCCACCCACTCCCCATAAGAACGTGAGCAGATTTTTCAGCAAAACTTTGCAGGCATGATATAGTCAAAGTTCTGAAGGAAAAACTTATAACCAAGAATTCTCTCCCTGGTAAAGACATCGTTCAGATTAGAGACATTAAGAGCTTTGCATTTAAGCAAAAGTGTAGGAGTTCATCACCACTTGTAAGAAATGTTGAAGGAACTTTGTTAAATTAAAAAGAGAGGGCACTTATTAGTAACAGGGACACATGAAAGGATAAATCTCACTGGAAAAGTAAATACATAATAAAGGTGGTGGATTAATTGCCTATAAAGCTAGTATGAAGGTTAAAAGACAAAAGTAGTAACAATAACTATGATTATAATAATTAAAGGATAAACAAGATAAAAAGATGTGAAACATGACATCAAAAGTATAAAACATGGGAGTGGAGAGTAAAAATGATGAGCTTAGAATGGGGTTGAATTTAAGTTGTTACAACTTAAAATAGACTGTTGTAGATGTAAGTTACTATATGTAAGCCTCATGGTAACCACAACGCAAAAACCTACAGTAAATACACGATAAAGAGAAATGAATTATAAGCATATCACTAAAAATAGTTATCAAACCACAAAGGAAGGGAGCAAGAGAAGAAAGAAACAAACTACAAAAGCAGCCACAAAGCAGTTAGCAGAATGGCGATAAGTACATACCTACTGATAGTTACTTTAAATGTAAAAGGGCTGAATTCTCCTGTCAAAAGACACAGAGTGGCTGAATGGATAAAGAAAAAACAAGATCCATCTATTTTCTGCCTACAAGAAACTCACTTTAGATGTAAGGACACACACAGACTAAAGTGAAGGGATGGAAAAAGATACCCATGCAGATGGAAACCACAAGAAAATCTGGAGTAGCTGTCCATATATAAGACAGAATAAACTTCAAAATGAAGACTGTAGTAAGAGATAGAGAGGAGCTATATATAATGAAAAAGGGGTCAGTCTTCAAGAAGATATAACATTTGCCAGTATTTATACACCCAGCAGAAGAGTATGTAAATATATAAAGCAAATATTAACAGACTTGTAGGGAGAGATAGACAGCAAAACAATAATAGTGGGGGACTTTAATACCCCACTGACATCAATGGACAGATTATCTAGACAGAAAATCGATAAGGAAACACAAACCTTAAATTATATGTTAGACCAGATAGACGTGGACTTAACAGATATTTGCAGAACATTCCATCTCGAAGCAACAGAATCCACATTCTTTTCAAGTGCACATGGAACGTTTCCAAGATAGATGAAACGTTAGGCCACCAAAAAATCTTAATAAATTTAATAGGATGGAAATATTTTCCATTCACACTGGTATGAAACTAGAAATTAATAACACGAAGAAAACTGGAAAATTCACAAACATGGGGAGATTAAACAATGTGCTCCTGAACAACCAATGGGTAAAAGAATATCCAAAAGAGAATCAAAATACCTTAAGACAAAAATGAAAATGTGAGATACCAAAAATTATGGGATGCGGCAAAAGCAGTTCTAAGAAGAAAGGTTTGATAAATGCCTACCTCAAGAAAAAAGTAAAGTCTCAAATACACAAACCAACTTTACACCTCAAGGAACCAGCTAAAGAAGAACATAAAAATCCCACAGTTAGAAGGAAGGAAATAAAGATCATAGCAAAAATAAATGAAACGGAAACTAAAAAGAATAGAAAAGATCAATGAAACCAAGAGGTGATTCTTTGAAAAGATGAACAAAACTGACAGACCTTTAGCTAGACTCACAAGAAAAAAGAGGACTCCAATAAATAAAATCAGAAGTGAACACTAGATATTACAGCTGGTGCCAGAGAGATACAAAGGATCGTAAGAGACTACTGAGAACAGTTAACATTGCCAACAAACTGGACAACCTAGAAGAAATGGATAAATTTCTAGAAACATACAACTTACCAAGACTGAATCATGATGAAATAGAAAACCATAACAGATTAATTACTAGTAAGGAGATTGAATTGGTCATCAAGAAAACCTTCCTACAAACAAAAGTCTAGGACCAGTCCAGGAATATACAATGCAGAAATGACAGTCTCTTCAATAAATGGTTTTGGAAAAACTGGACCACCGGGGCTTCCCTGGTGGTGCAGTGGTTAAGAATCTGCCTTCCAACACAGTGAACACAGGATCGATCCCTCCCTGGTCAGGGAACTCTAGATCCCACATGCATGCTGCAACTAAGAGTTCACGTGCCACAACTAAGGAGCCCACTGGCTTCAACTAAGACCTGGTACAGCCAAAAAAAAAACAAACAAAAAAAACAAAACTGGACCACTGCTTCACCCCATACACAAAAATTAACTCAAAATGACATACAGACTTGAATGTAACACCTGAAACCATAAAACTCCTGGAAGAAAACATAGGCAGTAAGCTTCTTGACATCTGTCTTGGCGATGGTTTTTTGGATCTTACTACAAAGGCAAAAGCCACAAAAGCAGAAATAAACAAGTGGGCCTACAGCAAACGAAATAGCTTCTGCACAGCAAAGGAAACCATACACAAAATGAAAAGACAACCTACTGATTGGGGGAAGATATTTGCAAATCATATACCTAATAAAGTCTTAATACCCCAAGCAGGTAAAGAACTTATACAAGTCAATAGCAAAAATCCCCCCAAAAAACAAAACCACCAAGCCCAAACAATCCAATTAAAAAATGGAGGACCTTGGGACTTCCCTTGTGGCGCAGCGGTTACGAATCCACCTGCCAACGCAGGGGACATGAGTTTGATCCCTGGTCCAGGAAGATCCCACGTGCTGCGGAGCAAGTAAGCCCGTGCTCCACAACTATTGAGCCTGTGTTCTAGAGCCCATGAGCCACAACTACTGAGCCCACGTGCCACAACTACTGAAGCCCATGTGCCTAGAGCCCGTGCTCTGCAGCAAGAGAAACCACGGCAATGAGAAGCTCGCGCACTGCAACGAAGAGTAGCCCCTGCTCACCACAACTAGAGAAAGCCCGTGTGCAGCAACGAAGACCCAACGCAACCAATAAATAAACAAATTTATTTTAAAAAAAAAAGGAGGACCCGAATAGGCATTTTCCCCAAGAAGACATAGAAAAGATGCTCAATGTCAAGTCAAAACCACAATGAGATACCACCTCATACCTGTCAGAATGGCTAGTATCAAAAAGACAAGCGATAACCAGTGTTGGCGAGGATGTGGATTAGAGCAAAACCTCGTGCACTGTTGGTGGGAATGTAAGTTGGTGCAGCCACTATGGAGATTTCTCAAAAAACGAAAAATAGAACTACCATATGATCCAGGAATTCCATTTCTGGGTATTTATCTGAAGAAAACAAAACTAATTATAATAAAAGATACATGTACACCCATGTTCATAGCAAGATGTATAATAGTGAAGATACGGAAGCCACCTAAGTGCCCATCACTAGATGGATAAAGAAGAGTTGGTGCACACACAATGGAGTAATGTTTAGCCATTACAAACAAAGCGTGAAATCCTGCCATCTGCCACAACATGAGTGGGCCTAGAGGGCATTATGCTCAGTGAAGTAAGTCAGACAGAGACAAGCGCAGGGTGAGCCGTTCTGTATGTGGAACCTCGAAAGGAAAAGGCTCATTAGAGAGAACAGATCGTTGGTCACAGGAGGCAGAGTGTTGGTGGGGAAGTGAGAACTGGGTTATGTTGGTCTGTCTGTTCAGTTTAAATGAATGGAAGTAACTGGTAAAAATCGAAGGATGAAGCATTTTGTTTCCTCTTTATGTTTTATTTTGAATATGAAAATAATGGATGAGAAAAGAAGAATTCAGTCAATAAATTTAGCAGAAATACTAGAATTAGAGTAACAAGTAACGAAACGGTGGATCTAGACAAAGCTTTCCTCAACCAAGCTTCCAGGAGACTGCTGAGTCCTAATGCCCTGCAGTAGGGGTCAACTAACTTTCTGTGAAGGGCCCTGGTGGCCATGCAGGGCTGTGTTTCTATAAAAGTGTGTGTGTGTGTGTGTGTGTGTGTGTGTGTGTGTGTGAGAGAAGGGCCCTGGTGGCCATGCAGGGCTGTGTTTCTATAAAAGTGTGTGTGTGTGTGTGTGTGTGTGTGTGTGTGTGTGTGTGTGTGAGAGAGAGAGAGAGAGAGAGAGAGAAGGGCCCTGGTGGCCATGCAGGGCTGTGTTTCTATAAAACTGTGTGTGTGTGTGTGTGTGTGTGTGTGTGTGTGTGTGTGAAGGGCCCTGGTGGCCATGCAGGGCTGTGTTTCTATAAAGCTGTGTGTGTGTGTGTGTGTGTGTGTGTGTGTGTGTGTGTGTGTGTTTAACAAAAGTACTTTGCTCCCTGCCTTGCTCGGCCCTAAAGCATCCAGTTACATGTGTTGAGTTAACTTCTGTCCCACATATATTTACACGTAGTACTAGGTATATACCTTGGAATTATTGAGAAAACAATCACACAAATAATTTTCTCTACAGTTTACTTCTATCTTGGAACTGTGTTTGATCTTTAAGTATAGGAACTTTATAATGGAAGGATCAGGTAAACACTAATGGAATTTAACACCACAGAAGAAAAGGTAACCATATATTGTGTCTGCTGAGGTGATGAAAAAGGAAGTACAGGCATCACCTGTGGAATAACATTGCCAAGAAACACACCGTTTGTCTGGTCAAAGGCCCTCAATAGAACTACCACAGGGCACATTAACACTGTGATGAGAATGCCACTTGCTAAATCCGGAATGTGGGAAATTCTACCAAGACAAAATGACCCAGTTTCTCCACCAGATGAATTGGAAGAGGACATTGTTACACGTTCCACTAAATTTAAGAGACATACCAACCAAATGCACTGTCTGGACCTTTTTGGATTTGATTTGAACAAACCAACTTAAAATTATTGAACAAGTGGGTAAGTTTGACCTTGACTCAGTATTTGATGTTAAATATTTAAATAAATCATTTTATGTTCCTGAAATTCATACAGAAGAGCAGAGGGCCAAGTATAGCCAAGATAATTTTAAAAATCGATATGTTCAGGACGCTCATTCTACCAGATAACAGAATAAAAGCTGCCGTGAATGTGGGAGAGTGTTACTGGCTTGGAGATGGGTAGTGAGACCTGGCAGTGAACAGCCAGAAACAGACCTGGTTCCTCACCAGGCGCTGCCAGCACCATTGCCGCCTGATGGGCTAAAGGCCAAAAGCTTTTTGAAGAAAACATAGGTGAGGGTCTTTAAGATGCTGGGACAGGAAGAATTTAAGTAACAAAAGCATAAACTACGGGGGAAGGAGATTGATATACTCGATGACATTAATTGTTTAAAATTTACAAATGACTAAAACACCTTAAACAAAGTGAAAAGACAAATCAGGTATGGAAGAAGATAGTTTTAATAAAGACTTCTTATCCACGTTATTTAAAAGCACTTCTCCAAATCATTTAGGAATCCAACAACCCACAGGGAAAAAAGGCAAAGTATATAAGCAGGGTATTCACAGAAGAGGATAATAAACATGAAAATACGTTGTGTCATTCCAATCAGGAAAAGGCAAACAGAAACATCAGAATTCCACGTCATATGTATCAGGATAGAAAAAATGCTAAAAATGTCCCCCTCGATGTGAGAGTGAGGTAGCTCGCTTGCGTCACTTGTGAAGGAGTAGCTGTGAGCCTGTGAAGGCTCCGCAGTGCACCTGGCAGGTCCCTGCTGCCGTGGACCCTGGGGGGCTCACCCGTGCTCGGGAAGGCGCCTCTCTCGAAAGGGTGGTTCTCACGATGCAAAGAATCAGAGTCCTAATGTTAAAGTTTGACAGCTTGGTATGCGGATATTCGTTAATTTGGTTATACTTTTCTTTAAGCTTGAAATCATTCTCTTTGTTAAAAAACAGTTTTGAACGTCGTTCATAGCAAAGTGCCTCTGATTAATTAAAGCAGATACAGATTCTCTTACACTTAAAAGTTTATTTATAAATGAGCATGAAGTAGGAGCCAGAGGGAGCTTGGTGAGAGCACGCTGTCTGCAGGTTTAGGGCTGTGTCGTGCTCCCACCGGGCACCTTCCCGGGCCTCTCTCTCCGTCGTTGGGTCTTGCCTTCTGATGGTGTTCTGCATTCCTTGCCTCTCTTCTGCCCTGCTGGCACGAGGGCCAGGCAAGCCAGCAGTGCAGTGTCAAGTATGTTTCTTGTGGCCACAGCTGGGAGCCAGAAAACGCCCTCCCTCTTCCAGCTCCTGGCCCATCCAGCTGGCTTCTTCCCTCGCTCGCAGGAGCCCTCCTCCTGCACTGGCAAGGGTGCACCAGCTGCCGTGGGTGGGGTGGCCGCCGAGCAAGGATAGCTGGTGTGAGAGCTGCGATGGGCTTGTACCGTCCTGGGTGTGTTTGGATTGAGGTCTGGTCCTAAAAAGGGGATGTTGTCTTCTTGCTGGAAAGTTAGGAAGGCCTTGGGGTTGTCAGAGAGGGTGACCCTCAGTCAGTGCTCTGCTTTTCCCTGTCCCTGTAATTCTGCTTTCCTTCTCTCTTGGTCTTCCCCGTCCCTGTCCGGGGCCGCCTTCCTCCCTCACCCCCCGACCTGAACTTGGTAGGACTAAGAGGAAGTGGGTCCACAAAGCATTGCATCTCTAGCACCATCCGAATTAGCAAAGAGAGGACTCAAAGGGAGCAGAAGTCAGCGTTTGGTGATCTGTTTCCTCCTCTCAGAACAGACGTCTGCCCCTCTGGAGCCCGACGCACCTGTGCTTTGTGTTCACGCAGATCGCGCCAAGAGAAGGAAGCTCAGGGAAGAGAGGGCCTGGCTGCTGGCTCAGGGCAAGGCGCTCCCCCCCGAGTTGTCCCACTTGGACCCTCCCTCCCCTCCGCGGGAAGAGAAGAGGACGAGAGACCCGTGAGTGTTGAGTGGCCCCAAGCCTGCCTCGTCGTGTCCTTAGAACAGCCCTCTGGGGGGGTCGTGGCCAGTGCTCGTGAGCTCCTTCCGCTGCTGTCTGACTTGCTGGGTTATTATTCTTTAGATCACAGAAGTACTTACTAGAGTAGAGTAAAACCTGGCAAAGAGTGTGCTATTAAATCACGAACGTTACAGAATCATAAATGAGTTTCACGAAACCATCATTTTGTAGATGGAAAAGGTGGTGGTCCTGTTCGGCTGACGTATGCTGGCCCTCATCCTCGTCGCATTGTCAGGAGCGTTCTCAGTGTTACAGACTTTCCTTAACAAAGGTGTACTGGGACTGTTCCAAACCTGGGCGCAAGTGAGCTGTGTGTGAGGTTGGAGCAAGAGCTCCGAGGAGAGAAGGTGGTCTCAGCTACCGCTAATCTCCTCTTTTCTGATTTACAGCTTTGAGCTGGACGACGATTTCACTGCCATGTACAAAGGTCAGTTCCCACACTCAGCTCCCGTGTTCTGCCTAAGTGTGTTCCCACGTCGGTGTGTTAACCCAGCTCTCCTCTTTGGCCCTCAGTTCTGGACGTGGTGAAGGCTCACAAGGATTCCTGGCCCTTTTTGGAACCAGTGGATGAATCGTATGCCCCTAACTATTACCAGATTATCAAGGTAGAGGTGGCCTTGTCAGCTGTGCGCGACTGTGGTGTGGGCATCTTTAGTGGTCTGTGTTGCTGTGTGTACGTTCACCTGCTGCCCCTCAAGGGTCAGGGCTGCTGGGTGCACCCCAGGCTTCTGAGCAGCTCCTAATGCTGTGATCGCTCCGCCTCGCAGGACCTGCAGGATGCTGTGTTCTCCAGCCTGTGATAATTAACGTGTCCTGTTGTAGGTCCCCATGGATATTTCAAGCATGGAGAAGAAACTGAATGGAGGTTTATACTGTTCCAAGGAGGAGTTTGTGAATGACATGAAGACTATGTTCAGGAACTGTCGAAAATATAACGGGGAAAGTAGCGGTAAGTACAAGAGGGGTGGCTGTGGATGCACACTGGCACACCAGTAGGACCAAGAGTAACACGCCCCCTCTTTTAGAAACACACCTTCCAGAGATTCAGACCTTCCTTGGGGACCATCAGGAGAATGTGTGTTAACGCTGTGGGATGGGCGTGCCGGGCCCTGTCCCGCCCCACCTCGCCAGAGGGGCAGCGGTGGCTGGCGGCCCGGGTCCTCGTCTTCCCCCAGGCCCGCCTGGGTCTATTTGTCCTCGGCCCCCACCGTCAGCCACCTTTGCATCACACAGCAGACCTCTGATGACACAGCCCGTGTCGCGCCAGGTGCTGAAACTGGAGCTCACGATGCCTTCTTTTTTTTACTAGACGGATTCAGTGATTGTACTTAATGTTTCTGCGGTTTGGCATTAAAGAATTCAATTTTTACCGGTTTGGGGTACTGGGCTCACTGTCCCAGCCACACAGGCTGGAGGCCAGAAAACCGTGTACTGGTTTCTTGTTCTGGTCTCGTGTCCGTAGCCCTACAACATAGGAAGCGCTGCAGCCCAGGCAGCCGCGCAGTCGAGCCCGGGGCTGCCCCGTTGCATGTTTGTGGGCGGAGGTCTGGGGGCCTGCCCAGCGGGGCTCAGGCCTCGGTCCCCCGCAGAGTACACCAAGATGTCGGACAACCTGGAGAGGTGCTTCCACCGCGCAATGCTGAAGCATTTTCCTGGTGAGGATGGGGACACGGACGAAGAATTCTGGGTCAGAGAGGAGGAGAAGCGGGAGAAGAGGCGTGGTCGGGCTGCACGCAGCCACGTGTGCACCCGCTCCCGGGACTCGGAGGCGCCTGGCCGGAAGCAGCAGCCTGCGGAGAACGGGGGGAAGTCGCTGCCCCCTGGGCGCCGCGCTGCATCCTCTGCGGCCGGTGAGAGCCGCGGCTCTGCGCAGCCCCCTGGCGAGGTGGGCATCCCGAGCAGCTGCAGCCTCCCTGGACCCCTGCATTACGGTGGACCCAGCCAGGCGCCCCTCGCAAGCCAGCTGGTGAGGAGCAGCTTTGTCCCATCGTGGGTTCCCCTGGTTGAGGGCTGGGGCGGGGCGTGAAGCCTTCTCAGTAGATCCTCTCCCAACATGGTGTCCTGCTTATGGGTGGTCTCTTCTCCCTGTCTGCCCTTCCTCTATCCTTCCTTTATTTTAAATCCTTCTTTTTCGAAATCATTTGAACCACACATTCTCAGCACGGGCATTATTAACCCCTTTTAAGTTCAAGGCACAGAGGTACATACAGTATGTAAGTGAACCCTTCACGAGGGGAGCAGTTGGGGAGAACACTGGCGGAGGCGGCTCTGGGGAGAGACAAGGACGGGAAGCCCCTGCTCTGGGCCCTCCTGTGGTGAGTGTGCGCACGGAGCAGGTGGCGGCCTTGTCCTCCAGCAGGACATTCGTCTTCCGGATGCGAAGGGTGTGCCTCTTCTCTTCTTCTTCTTGCCTTTGCTCCGTGCCCTCCAGAGGCCAGCAGGACAGGGAACGTTTTGTCCTCTCCGAGGGTCGGATCCTGCCACCATCCGTGTCTCCTCTGGAGCCCCAGAGCCGCACCCCGGCGGGCCTGG
This sequence comes from Orcinus orca, assembly GCF_937001465.1. Lineage (NCBI taxonomy): Eukaryota > Metazoa > Chordata > Mammalia > Artiodactyla > Delphinidae > Orcinus > Orcinus orca. Next base: position 1,123,395 of record NC_064569.1, on the reverse strand, counting down.
ACAGCATCCCCAGCCTTTAGCAGTGCAGGTAAGCAAACGGCTCAGCATGCACAGGTACAAAGGTGCGTTTCAGAAATACAGTCTCTCCCCAGGTTAAATTGGACTTGTAATTTCCCATTACCTTGTGGTAAGCACATCTCTTTTCTTGTTGCCAGCCTCCAGCTGGAATTAACCATCACCGAGGCCCCCCTGACGAGAAGCCGGTGTGCGGGGGCCTAGCGCCCCTTGCTGACATGGGATCGCGTCCTGGACCCTCGCTGCTCGGGCAGATGAGCAGCCCCAGCCAGGAGGGGACTATGTATCCTCCAGCTCATTTCCAGCCAGGCTTTATCCCTCCCAGGCACGGTGGGGCTCCGGCCCGACCCCCAGCCTTTCCTGAGAGTTCAGAAATCCCTCCCAGCCACATGTACCGATCCTACAAGTACCTGAGTCGAGTACACTCTGCAGTCTGGAATGGGAATCACGGTGCTACAAATCCAGGACCCTTGGGGCCAGATGAGAAGCCCCCCATGGTGCCAGGACCCTCTCACCAGCCTCGCACTCTGGGTCACATGATAGATTCCCGAGTGATGAGAGCACCCCTCCCCCCAAACCAGTGGCCAGAACAATCAGGCTTCCTACCTCACGGAGTTCCTTCTTCGGGGTACATGCGACCACCCTGTAAACCTGGTGGACATCGGTTCCAGCCCCCTCCAGCACCAACGCAAGGTTCTCTCTTTGGAGCACCGGCCCAGGCCCTGCGGGGAATGCAGGGCGGGGACTCCATGCTGGACAGCCCAGAGATGCTCGCCATGCAGCAGCTCTCCTCGCGGGGGTGCCCGGCAGGCATGCCTTACCGCCCCCGCCAACCCGTGCCGCCCCCTGCGCCTGGCCCTTTCCCCCCAGTGGGCGTGGCGGCCCCCAAGCCTGCCTCGGGGGACCCTGGGCGGACACAGGACAGCAGGGAAACACTGGAGCCTGAGAACGGCCGAGGTAATTCTCAGGCTCACCTTCATCTGCCCTTTGGCTCTCTAAGCTGTTAATTAAGCACTCACCTTTTTTTTTTTTTTAACATCTTTATAGGAGTATAATTGCTTTACAATGGTGTGTTAGTTTCTGCTGTATAACAAAGTGAACCAGCTATACATATACATATGTCCCCATATCCCCTCCCTCTTGCATCTCCCTCCCACCCTCCCTATCCCACCCCTTTAGGGGGTCACAAAGCACCGAGCTGATCTCCCTGTGCTATGCGGCTGCTTCCCACTAGCTAGCTGTTTTACATTTGGTAGTGTGTATATGTCCATGCCACTCTCTCACTTCGTCCCAGCTTCCCCATCCCCCTCCCCGTGTCCTCAAGTCCATTCTCTACGTCTCCGTCTTTGTTCCTGTCCTGCCCCTACGTTCTTTTTTTTTTTTTTTAAGATTCCATATATATGTGTTAGCACACAGTATTTGTTTTTCTCTTTCTGACTTACTTCACTCTGTAGGACAGACTCCAGGTCCATCCACTTTACTACAAATAACTCAATTTCGTTTCTTTTTTTGGCTGAGTAACATTCCACTGTATATATGAGCCACATCTTCTTTACCCATTCATCTGTCGATGGACGCTTAGGTTGCTTCCATGTCTTGGCTATTGTAAACAGTGCTGCAGTGAACATTATGGTACATGACTCTTTTTGAATTATGGTTTTCTCAGGGTATATGCCCGGTAGTGGGATTGCTGGGTCGTATGGTAGTTCTGTTTTTAGTTTTTTAAGAAACCTCCCTACTCTTCTCCCTAGTGGCTGTATCAGTTTACATTCCCACCAACAGTGCAGGAGGGTTCCCTTTTCATCACAACCTCTCCAGCATTTATTGTTTGTAGATTTTTTTTTTTTTTGCGGTACGTGGGCCTCTCACTGTTGTGGCCTCTCCCGTTGCGGAGCACAGGCTCCGGACGCGCAGGCTCAGCGGCCATGACTCACGGGCCCAGCCGCTCCGCGGCATGTAGGATCTTCCCACACCGGGGCACGAACCCGTGTCCCCTGCATCGGCAGGCGGACTCTCATCCACTGCGCCACCAGGGAAGCCCTGTTTGTAGATTTTTTTGATGATGGTCATTCTGACCGGTGTGAGGTGATACCTCATTGTAGTTTTGATGTGTATTTCTCAAGTGATTAGCGATGTTGAGCCCCTTTCATGTGTTTGTTGGCAATCTGTATATCTTCTTTGGAGAAATGTCTGTTTAGGTCTTCTGCCCATTTTGGGGTTGGGTTGTTTGTTTTTTTTGATATTGAGCTGCATGAGCTGCTTGTACATTTTGGAGATTAATCCTTTGTCCGTTGCTTCATTTGTAAATAGTTTCTCCTATTCTGAGGGTTGTCTTTTCGTCTTGTTTATGGTTTCCTTTGCTGTGCAAAAGCTTTTAAGTTTTATTAGGTCCCATTTGTATATTTTTGTTTTTATTTCCGTTTCTCTAGGAGGTGGGTCAAAAAGGATCTTGCTCTGATTTATGTCAGAGTGTTCTGCCTATGTTTTCCTCTAAGAGTTTTATAGTGTTTGGCCTTACATTTAAGTCTTTAATCTATTTTGAGTTTATTTTTGTGTACCGTGTTAGGGAGTGTTCTAATTTCATTCTTTCACATGTAGCTGTCCAGTTTTCCCAGCACCACTTATTGAAGAGGCTGTCTTTTAAGCATTGTATATTCTTGCCTCCTTTATCAAAGATAAGGTGACCAAATGTGCGTGGGTTTATCTCTGGGCTTTCTGTCCTTTTCCATTGACCTATATTTCTGTTTTTGTGCCAGTACCATACTGTCTTGATTACTGTAGCTATGTAGTATAGTCTGAAGTCCAGGAGCCTGATTCCTCCAGCTCCGTTTTTCTTTCACAAGATTGCTTTTGCTGTTCGGGCTCTTTTTGTGCTTCCATACAAATTGTGCAATTTTTTGTTCTAGTTCTGTGAATAATGCCATTGGTAGTTTGCTAGGGATTGCATTGAATCTGTAGATTGCTTTGGGTAGTATAGTCATTTTCACAATATTGATTCTTGCAATCCAAGGACATGGTATATCTCTCCATCTGTTTGTGTCATCCGTAATTTTTGTCATAAGGGCTTTTGTCTCCTTATGTAGGTTTATTCCTAGGTATTTTATTCTTTTTTGTTGCAGTAACAAATGAAAGTGTTTCCTTAATTTCTCTGTCAGATATTTCATCATTAGTGTATAGGAGTGCAAGAGATTTCTGTGCATTAATTTTGTATCCTGCTGCTTTACCAAATTCATTGATTAGCTCTAGTAGTTTTCTGGTAGCATCTGTAGGATCTCTATCTGTAGTATCATGTCATCTGCAGACAGTGACAGTTTTACTTCTTTTCCGATTTGGGTTCCATTTATTTCTTTTTCTTCTCTGATTGTTGTGGCTAAAACTTCCAAAACTATGCTCAGTAATGGTGAGAGTGGACAACCTTGTCTTGTTCCTGATCTTAAGAGGAAATGGTTTCAGTTTTTCACCATTGAGAACGATGTTGGCTGTGAGTGTGTCATATATGGCCTTTATTATGTTGAGGTAGGTTCCCTCTATGCCTACTTTCTGGAGAGTTTTTATCGTAAATGGGTGTTGAATTTTGTCAAAAGCTTTTACTGCATCTTTTTCTGATCATACGGTTTTTATCCTTCAATTTGTTAATATGGTGTATCCCACTGATTGATTTGCATATATTGAAGAATCCTTGCATTCCTGGGATAAACCCCACTTGATCATGGTGTATTATCCTTTTAATGTGCTGTTGGATTCTGTTTGCTGGTATTTTGTTGAGGACTGTTGCATCTATGTTCATCAGAGATTCTGGCCTGTAGTTTTCTTTTTTTGTGACATGTGTGTCTGGTTTTGGTATCAGGGTGATGGTGGCCTCGTAGAATGAGTTTGGGAGTGTTCCTCCATCTGCTATATTTAGGAGGAGTTTGATAAGGATAGGTGTTAGCTCTTCTCTGAATGTTTGATAGAATTCACCTGTGAAGCCATCTGGTTCTGGGCTTTTCTTTGATGGAAGATTTTTAATCACAGTTTCAATTTCAGTGCTTGTGATTGGTCTGTTTATATTTTCTGTTTCTTCCTGGTTCAGTCTCGGAAGGTTGTGCTTTTCTAAGAATTTGTCCATTCTTCCAGGTTGTCCAGTTTATTGGCATATAGTTACTTGCAGTAATCTCTCATGATCCTTTGTATTTCTGCAGTGACAGTTGTTATTTCTCCTTTTTCATTTCTAATTCTACTGATTTGAGTCTTCTCCCTTTTTTTCTTGATGACTCTGGCTAATGGTTTACCAATTTTGTTTATCTTCTCAAAAAATGAGCTTTTAGTTGTATTTATCTTTGCTATTGTTTCCTTCATTTCTTTTTTATTTATTTCTGATCTGATTTTTATGATTTCTTTCCTTCTGCTAACTTTGGGGATTTTTTTTGTTCTTTTTTCTCTAATTGCTTTAGGTGTAAGGTTAGGTTGTTTATTTGAGATTTTTCTTGTTTCTTGAGGTAGGATTGTATTGCTATAAACTTCCCTCTTAGAACTGCTTTTGCTGCATCCCATAGGTTTTGGGTCGTCGTGTTTTCATTGTCATTTGTTCGTGTTTTTTTTTTTTTCTCTTTTTGCGGTACGCGGGCCTCTCACTGCTGTGGCCTCTCCCGTCGCGGAGCACAGGCTCCGGACGCGCAGGCTCAGTGGCCACGGCTCACGGGCCCAGCCGCTCCGCGGCATGTGGGATCCTCCCGGACCGGGGCACAAACCCGCGTCCCCTGCATCGGCAGGCGGACTCTCGCCCACTGCGCCCCCGGGGAAGCCCTGTTCCTGGGTGTCCTTTGATTTTCTCTTGATTTCGTCATTGCTCTCCTGGTTGTCTAGTAGCGTATCGTTTCGCCTCCGTGTGTTTGTGTTTGTATATTTTACAGGCTCTTTCCTGTAATTGACATCTAGTCTCATAGCGTTGTGGTCGGAAAAGACGCTTGATACGATTTCAGTTTTCTTAAACTTACTGAGGCTTGATTTGTGTCCGAAGATATGATCTATCCTGGAGAATGTTCCATGAGCACTTGAGAAGAAAGTGTATTCTGTTGTTTTTGGATGGAGTGTCCTATAAATAGCAATTAAGTTCATCTTGTTTAACGTGTCATTTAAAGCTTGTGTTTCCTTATTTATTTTCATTTTGGATGATCTGTCCATTGGTGAAAGTGGGGTGTTAAAGTCCCCTACTATGATTGTGTTACTGTCAGTTTCCCCTTTTATGGCTGTTAGCATTTGCCTTATGTAATGAGGTGCTCTGTGTTGGGTGCATAAAATTTACAATTGTTATATCTTCTTCGATCGATCCCTTGATCATTATGTAGTGTCCTTCCTTGTCTCTTCTAATAGTCTTTATTTTAAAGTCTCTTGTGTGTGATATGAGAATTGCTACTCCAGCTTTCTTTTGATTTCCGTCTGCATGGAATATCTTTTTCCATCCTGTGTTCTGGTGGTTGAGGGTGGATCTTGTTTTCTGGTGGGCAGGACTGCATCTGGTGGTGTGTTTTGGGGTGTCTGTGACCTTATTATGATTTTAGGCAACCTCTCTGCTAATGGGTGGGGTTGTGTTCCTGTCTTGCTAGTTGTTTGGCATAGTGTGTCCAGCACTGGAGCTATCTGGTCGTTGAGTGGAGCTGGGTCTTAGTGTTGACATGGAGATCTCTGGGAGAGCTCTCGCTGGTGGATGCTACTTGGGGCCTGGAGGTCTGGTGGTCCAGTGTCCGGAACCTGGCTCTCCCACCTCAGAGGCTCAGGCCTGACAGCTGGCCAGAGCACGAAGACCCTGTCGGCCACACGGCTTTTGGGAAGTCTGACGTCTTCTGCCAGCATTCAGTAGTTATTCTGCACAAGTTGTTCCACATGTAGATGTATTTTTTGATATATTTGTGGAGAGGAAGGTGAGCTCCATGTCTTACTCCTCTGCCATCTTGAAGGTCCTCTCTCTTCACACCTCCTGTTGCTAGAGAGGATCCCCATTTTATCTGGAAAGGACATAAATCTGGCCACCTCACTTCACGCCTAGCCCATCCACCTTTTTCCCTTTGTGCTTATTGGTCTGATTCACTTGCTCATAGCGGGCCCCATGCAGAGGCCTTGCCACCGGCCCTTCAGACCAGAGTTCCTCGTGAAATGGCTGAGCCGACACTTCAGCTCAGGACGTGCACTGAAGCTCCACACAGGACACTGAACTCAAAATGACTCACCTTTTAACACAGACTGTTGTACAAGATGTAGACTGGCCTCCAGCCTCTTTTCCTTAAATTACGCTGGGTTGAGCCAGTCCTGGTCAGAAGGATTTTTGTGATGACCATCGCTGCACAGGGGCAGTGCTTACTGTACCAGGCACTCTTTTTGAGACTTTTACCCATAATGACCCTCTGAATTCTCAGAGCAAGCCTTTGAGGGAGCTTTTATTATCATCGTCGTTTTTATAGATAGAAATTCCAAGGCACAAAGACGGTTATTTGCCTTCATCTAGTTCTGGGGACAGGGGTGGTTGGGTGGGTCCTGGGGTTTGAACCAGACGCACCGGGTCCAGCGTTCGTGTCCTCAACCCCTGCATTATCCAGCCCCACTTAAAAATTGCTGTGCTGAAAGTTACCCATGGGAAATATATTTCCAGTGTTTTACTTCACGTCCAGTCCTCTCTATTCTGCTCTCCTCGGGTGCGTATCTGTGCCGCTGGGAATGAAGAGTAGTTAGTGAGAGCAGCCAGTCTTGAAGGGGTTTCTCAGAAATGCCATTTAAGCGAGTAAACGTAAAACTGCAGGAGAAAGGTGACAGGACTGCTCTGTGTGATCAATGCTTGTTTCCGGGATAGACATCTAGCCTGTGTTGCATGTGAGAGAGTGGGGGACACCTGGACTTGTGCAAAATATGATGACGATTCCATGTAAAGTTGGGGGTGGACCTAGAACTCAAACTTCCATTTAGTGTTTCTTTGGAGGAAAGCCCCGTTCCGTGAATACCAGCTTTAGCAAAATTTTCCAGTAATGATTTCAGACATGTCTGGAATTCACAGCTTTGGAGGAAAAGTCCCAGGACCAAACCTTGGAGCAGTCTGTCTGTTAGTTGCCATGGATTTTTGTTTGTTTTGTTTGCGTTTTATTATCTTAATGAAGTGTAGTTGATTTACAATGTTGTATTAATTTCTGCTATACAGCAGTGATTCAGTTACACAAATAAATACATTCTTTCCCATGATGGTTTATCACAGAATATAGAATATAGTTCTCTGTGCTATACAGTAGGACCTTGTTGTTCATCTGTCCTGTATGTAATAATTTGCATCTGCTAATCCCAAACTCCCAATCCATCTATCCCCCACTTCCCCTCGCACTTGGCAGCCACATCTGTTCTCTATGTCTGTGACTCTGTTTCATAGATAACGTTATTTGTGTCATATTATAGGTTCCACATGTAAGTGATATCATATGGTATTTGTCTTTCTCTGACTTCACTTAGTGTGACAATCTCTAGGTCCATCCATGTTGCTGCAAATGGCATTATTTCATTCTTTTTTACGGCCGAGTAGTATTCCATTGTGTACACATACCACATCTTCTTTAGTCATTCATCTGTCGATGGACATTTAGGTTGCTTCTGTGTCTTGGCTATTGTAAATAGTGCTGCAGCGAACATTGGGGTGCATGTGTCTTTTCGAATTATGGTTGTCTCCAGATATATGCCGAGGAGTGGGATTGCAGGATCATACGTTAACTTTATTTTTAGTTTTTTAAGGAACCTTCATACCGTTCTCCATAGTGGTTGCATCAATTTACATTGCCACCAGCAGTGTAGGAGGGTTCTCTTTTCCCCACATCCTGTCCAGCATTTATTATTGGTAGACCTCTTCAATGATGGCCATTCGGACCAGTGTGAGGTGATACCTCTTTGTAGTTTGGATTTGCATTTCTCTAATAATTAGTGATGTTGAGCATCTTTTCAGGTGCCTCTTGACCATCTGTATGTCTTCTTTGGAGAAATGTCTATTTATGTCTTGTACCCATTTTTTGATTGGTTTGTTTTTATGTTGAGTTGTATGAGCTGTTTGTATATTTGGAAATTGAGCCCTTGTTGGTCGCATAATTTGCAAATATTTTCTCCCAGTCCATAGGTTGTCTTTTCGTTTTGTTTATGGTTTCCTTTGCTGTACAAAAGTTTGTAAGTTTCATTAGGTCCCACTTGTTTATTTTTGTGTGTGGTGTGAGGTGTTGCCGTGTTTTATGTTGACTGAATGTTGAAAAGTGCACATTTTCATTATCATTGTATAGCTTGTACCTTTGATCTTTAAAGCCAGCATTAGTTTATCAGGAGCCTGTGATCCTAGTTGATCTTAAAAGTCATGAATTCTTGATCTTGTCCTTAAGCTCTCACCAGAATCGTATTGTGACCACCTCTGGGCAACAACTCTGCCCTACCTCAGAGATCATAATAATAAGACGTGTTTATGGCTAAACACAATAGCAAGGAAAAGAATTCTGAGTTTGTAATTAAGCAATTGAGTCTAGTAATTTAGTTTGATTGTTTATTAAATTTCTGTAATATGCTGAAGGTGCCTTTTGAGTGTTAACACTGTCGGCATCCTGTTTTCAAGATGTCCAGACAAGACGTGTATTTTCATCCATTCAGCAAATACTGATTGAGCCCCGTTTTGTGTGAATGACTGAGTGTGTGGTGGGGAACAGAACCTAGTCCCTACTCCCTTGGGGCGGGTGTCCTGACGGCAGAGGTCGGGTTCCGGCATTCCTGGTGTCCTCATGCCGGGTCCCTCTTTCTCACTGTCAGGCCACAGCCTCCCAACCAGGCCTGCAGTTCCAGCGCCAGCGCGCCCTCCGTCCATGTTTCACATGTCCTTGGAGTTGGGCACACGGATTGCACCCCCTTGCTAGTGCGGAAGGGATCGCGAGGCCTCTGGCAGATCTTGCAGGAGCTGCAGAGCCTTAGCCCTGGTCTGGGTTGGGGGAATCAGGGTGTCGCCACCGGGGCCCCACGTCCACATTGTCTGACTGCCCATCATATGCTGAGGTTTCAGCTCCCGAGGCGCAACTTTGTCTCCGTTTTTCTTGCAGCAGATCCCTTGCCTGGGCTCGAGGAGAAACCAGCCAGTGTTGGTGCTTTGGAGGGGGCGTTCCTCAAGCAGCTACCTCACCCCGCGCCCCCACTGCAGGCCGACTGTGCCAGGCGGAGCTCGCCCCAGGGAAGGGATTCGGATGGCCCAGAGCTCAGGCGCGAGTCCTCGGAGCCTGGAGACAGCTGCCCAGTGAGCGCGGGCAGGGGCGCCTGGCTCTCGGGGAGCGGCTTCGCAGGCCCAGCCGCCCAGGGGTGTGCCCTAGCTGACCCGGGGGCACTGCCTGAAAACGGACTGAGGGTGGAAGCCTCCCCGTGTGGGTCCGAGGGCAAGGGCAGAGCGCCACCAGAGGCCATGCCACCCGCCGAGCCCACGTGCGCCCCCCTGTATGCGCCTGGCCTGGAGTACCCCAGCTCCACTGCACGGTACCACGTCGGCCCAGGCCTGCAGGCTGTGGGCCCCGTGATGGGGGGCAAGCCCTCAGCCCCGCACCCTCAGCCTTTTCCCCCTCGGGCGTTTCCGTCCCACGACCCTCATTCTGGAGTCTTCCCCCGGTACCGCCCCCACCAGGGAATGAGGTACCCCTACCAGCCGCCACCTCAGCCTTCCTACCATCACTACCCGCGGACTCCTTATTACTCGTGTCCACAGGGCTTTTCAGACTGGCAGAGACACCTCCCTGCCCCGGGAAGCCCGAGCGGGCCCCCGCCGGCTCAGCCTGCCCCTGCCAGGCCCCTCTTCCTCGATAAGAGCGTTGGGGCTGGGCTGCAGGGCTGCGAGGCACTGAGCGCTGCCTTAACTTCCCCCGCGCGGGTGGACACCGTGGTCGCCAAGACAGCTGATGGGCAGAATCCCGGCCCAGAGGAGAAGCAGGATGAGTCTATGGAGAGGCCAGAGAGTCCCAAAGAATTTTTAGATCTGGACAACCACAATGCAGCTACCAAGCGGCAGAGTTCGCTGTCAGCCAGCGAGTATCTCTACGGAACGCCCCCTGCACCGCTGAGCTCGGGGGTGGGCTTCGGTTCGTCTGCTTGCCCCCCGCACGGGGTGATGCTGCACGCGGGGCCTCCTTACCCGCCGCAGCGGCCGGCCGGGCATTTCCAGCCCAGGGCTTACTCCTCCCCCACGGCTGCTCACCCACCTCACCGCCCAGTGGTGGCCCAGCCCAATGGCCTGTCCCCCGAGTGCCCCCTCTACCGCTATCCAGAAGAGGGCCTGGGCCACTTCCAGGCTGTGATGATGGAACAGATGGGCCCTGGAAGTGGGGTGAGGGTGCCTTTCCAGGAGATGTACAGACCGTCCGGGTAAGGCTGCACAGAGTGCTGTTTTCTAGGGAAAAAAAGAGTAGATGGTAGTTTTAACAAAGAAAAACGGCCTTGGTAGTGAAGGTGGTGCGCGTGGTGTGGGCGCGGGAAGAGCATGTGGCTTGTGGGTGCTGGGGGCTGACTGGGAAGGTGCTAGCTTTGGAGTCTAGTTTTGTCTGTGGTGTTTTTTCCTCGTGAAAGTGAATTGGCATTTAAGTGACCGTTCAGTTAGATTTTGGACACCTGATGGCCAGCGTTTGGGCGCTGTAGGCAGAGGCTGTCACCTGGGTGAAGGGGTCTCAGACCTGGGGTGGGCGGTCACAGGTGGTGTCCCAGGCTTACTCCTTGCCTCTCATTTCTTCCTTTAACACTGAATGAAAAAACTAGGTTTATGCAGAGCTAGGGCAAGTTACATTACTGTCCCCATGAGAATTCTGATAGACCCACCCGGGTAATCTGTCATCCAGGAAGTTTTCAAGTCAAAAGTCTTGAAAAAGCCTCACCATAAAAGCAGCACCATCCACCTTAAGAACCCGAGTGTCCCTCCCAGGGCCAGCCTCAGAAGACCTTTCCGCATTTGCTTTAGGCCTCTCTGAATACCTGTTATGTTTCTTGTCTTATCTTTGTCTCTGTCCTCCTGGAGCGCAGCCCCAGGCCATTACCCCAGCAAAGGAAGTAGCGTCAGCTGGTCTGATGGAGGCCTTATTGGATTTCTTCAGTTGTCCGCAGAGTGTCCTTGTAGCTCTGCTTCTTTTTGATTTTTTTCCCCATTCAGGATCCATTCGAGGTTCATGGATCTAGTTCGGTTGCTGTGCCTGTGTAGTCTCTTAATTTACAACGTTGGCTTTGCTTTCTTTGTTTTTCAAAGTCCGGAGGCCACTTCTGCTGTCAGAGTGCCCCAGACCCTGGATTCTTCTCGTTGTTTTCTCATGTTCAGAGTCACACTGCACACCTTTGTCAGGAGTCCTGCACAGGTTGTGTCAGGCATCTCTCACCCGCCACACTTGGAAGCACCTGTGTCAGTGTGCAGTGTTGATCTCCTGGGTAGTCAAGGCAGGGTCTGTGTGAGACTTTTCACAATTAAAGGTTTTTTCCTTTGCACTGAGTCTGTCTTCGCTCATTCTTAACCGTTCCTTACTTACGTCTCTAGACTGCAGATGCACCCGGCCCAGTCCCGGCCCTCGTTCCCAAAGACGCCGGCACCAGCAGCGCCACAGGAGGGGCTGCCACCACATAAGCCCCCAACACTTCCTCTCGATCAGGTCAGAATGATGAAGTATCAGAGGTCTTCTCATTCTTCCAGGTGGCAGGAAGTAAGGACTTGAGTTTGTTGCTGTCGATGCAGAGACTGTCCCCAGAAAGGGCTTTGTGTCCTGTGGGCAGCCGGGGAGGACCCGGCCCAAGCACTCCAGCTGACGGGGCCTCGGAAGCAGCTTCCCTCCCGTACTGGCGAGTCCCTTATTCCTGTTCTTACGGCACCAGCTGTTTGGGGATTATTTAAACTCCCTTTTCCCAGACTGGCTGCCAGCATTTCTTGGATACCCTCCCTTGTCTGTTTTACCCTCCCCACCTACTTCATCTGGGAGAGGCTGGTCCACGGTGCTGGGCGCCGTGCCTTGAGCTGCCCGTGCCTGCTCTCTCTCCCCTGCCCCGACCCGGCCTCCCTGGAGGCAGGAGTCCTCGGCGCTACAGGGCTGAGCTGTGAGTCGGGCGGTCCAGGATTCAGAGCCCGCACTCCAGCAGAACTGGCTGACGAAGCCAGATCAGGCTGTTTCCCCAGACGGAGAGGAGTGCTTGAGCTTAATTGTTCTCAACAGTTAACACATGTTAATTTTGTTTAAATTGTCTTTATTTTGCTTCCCTCAGAGCTAGTCCAAGGAGGAAACAAGCCCCAGGGAAACAGAAAGCTGCATATGACGAGGGTGGAGAATGGGGAGGAGGGGGGCGCAGCCCCACCCACCTCTCCCGTCATTGGCATCACTTCGTGCGTCCCAGAGCCTGGATGCCCCTCCTCACCGACGCACCTGCTCGCGAGGTCCTGGGCGAGAGTGGAGACCAGATGGGCTGGACTCTGGTGGCTTTTCCAGACCCTGAGACTCTTGTTCAGGGAAGATCATCCTGACCTGGGGGGGCGGTGCTGGTGGGCTGTCATGGCAGCTGCACTCAGGTATACGTTTGGGGAAGGGACTACTCGTGTTGGATGTGTTTGGAGCTGGGTCCAGTTTACAGAGTTTTCATGTTGCCTTTAAGATGATTTCTGTCGTTGGTGGTGAATGTATTGTACATAAAGCCTGCAGGGCGGGTGGTGGGGATGGAGTCTGGCTGGTGGGCCTGCAGCCCTGCTGACCCTCCTCTGTTTACAGCCCTGACCCACTCACATTTGGGAGCTGGAGGAGAGGGCAGGCAAGGCCGCCGTGTTTCCTCTAACGGGCTCTTCCTGTCAGCATGAGGGGCAGCCCCCTGGCTTGGCGCCCAGGTCCTGATCCAACACAGCGGCGCCCCTCCTGGTTGGCCAGCTGCCCCGCCAGGTAGTTGTGAACCAGTATCAGGCATTTGCTCGTTAGAAGGTGAGGTGACCTGTCCCCATCACAGGCCTGCCGGGACTGTGGTCTAGAAGACGCCACAAGCTTCCTGGCACGAATCCCAGTTTGTGGCAGTGACTACTCAGGTTTGTATATGTTTAGTATCAATAAAGAAGCTGCACAGTTTTTAATAGGAAAATGTATTCCATAGATTTACAGCTTGAATTTAGGAATATTTCAGTATATATAGTTTTTATTCATTTTATGTGAATCATAGTAAAATAAGTCATGGTGATTTAAAATAGCTATCAAGAGCAAGTTCTTGAAATCACTTGTTTGTCTGTGATAGGAAACAGTTTTACAGTATTAAGTTACTTTATTACAGTTTTAGAAGCCAACGACACTGGATTCTCCCTGTTTAGCATTCTTTGATTTTAGCTGAGATGCCACCAAAGTTAGGACTCACACGTTTTAAACTTTCGAATATCCCACAAAGGAAAAAAGAAAAAAAAAACAACTAAGGAAGATGCCCTCAAGGTAACAGGTTTCTGTAAAGAATAGTGTATTTTTCAAGCATGCCTTTGGGTTAGTAGAAAAGCTTCCATAAAACATTGATTGGTTGATTTGCACTTGTTTCTTATAAATTCAGCTGTGTGAGAGGCCGGGAAAACCTTGCCTCCAGTCCTAGCGTCCTTGATGAAGCTGGAATAAACCTGCGCTTTCAGTAGGAAAAGAAACAAGTTGGAAACATCCCTGTTGTCCACGTGGAACCCAGGCACCAGCTCCAAACACGTGGATGCTGACCTGCGGGGCGCACGAGGCTTGGGCAGGTTGAGCCCTGGGAACGCGGACGCCTCCCAGACACGCTGCACAGAAACACGAATTTTTCCTTACCAGACTAAAATTTGGCGTGCTTTTAGATGGAGTGAGTTTGGGGGCTGTGTTCTCATTGGATCCTGGTTCTTGTTAGAACCCTGTCACGGGCGTGATGTGGTTCAGGGTGGGGAGGTCAGCGTCGCCCCTTGGGAAGGATGGGGTAGGGTTGCGGGCAGGTCCAGGTTGGCCCCCGAGCTGTGAAGGACCGTGCCCAGGACACTGTGCTTCCCCGCGTGTCTGTGCGCCAGCTGGGAGGGGAGACCACAGCTTTGTGTAGCTGGTCTGGGCCCAGAGCCTTCTCCCCGCCGGCCTTGAAGCTGCTTTGGGTGCGAGGCTGTGGGCACCCCTGCCTTGAGCCGAACCAGCCCGGGGCAGGGCCAGGAGGGACCACAGCGATTCCGCCCTCTCCTTCCGCCTGGGGGCCTCGCAGCCTCGGGTCGCTCTGCTCCCCCCGCCGCAGCCCCTCCCCCATCACCCGCTGCCCCAAGAGCTGTGGACAGGACAGGAGCCTCCCTTCTGGGTGAGTGGACACTGAGGGGGTGTGGAGGGAGTGGAGCCCCACGTGGATACTGTGGTGAGCTGGCTGTGTCCCTTGGCCGGTAGGGCCGTCCCCGGCCGGGCCCCTGCGCTCCTCCCAGCTGGAACGTGGCTTGGGAGGAGGTCCCAGAGGGACCTTCCCCTGGGGCTACTGTCAGGGGCCAGGAGGACTTCACGTCCACCGCTGACCTTGGTTAGAAACTATCTCCCCAGGACCCAGGGAAATAAAAGATCCAGAGAGAAAAGTAGAGCCTTTGGGGAGGTGTCTGGCCTGGGGTTTTTTCCCCTCAGAGTCTGTCCATTTAAAATTAGCTCTTGGCTAAAATTTATTACAGTAAAAACATAAGACTAAGTAAGGACAGACACACAGGATCCTGTTGGTAACACTTTTCTCATCCCACCTTTTAAAAGTGGAACTAAAGCTGCTGCACCGTCTCCCTTGCAGGGGGTGGGGGTGGGGGACACACTGGCCTGTTGTCAGCAGGACGCCCTACCTGGGGTCCCGGGGGCCTCTGAACAGGAAAACTTACATGTTGCTTGAAAGCCTTTGGCCCTCAGCCAGCCTGGCCCACAGAGCCTGGCAGCGTTCTCGTGACTGGGCTGAGACTGACTGGGCGTGAGAGGTCTGGGCTGAGACGAGACTGGGCGTCCAGGTCTCTGTCGCGCGGGTTATCTGCTGGGTCATCACTTGTCTTAGTTCCTGCCGGTCCGGGAGTGGGCTGCGTGCTGTCCAGGACAGCCAGCGTCACCTGGGCTGAGCTTTTTTCTCACTTTTTAAAGGAAGTTCCTATCTACAGCTACACACTGCTCTCAAGTCCTGGTTTGAAATTTCCCCTGAAACCCTAACCCAATCGCCCCGAGGCAGGGACCGTCACAGAACAGCGGCATCCAGGGCGTTCAGAGTCCAGCGGAAGGACTGGGATGCCCACCTCAGAAATCGGGTCGTGTGGGAGTTGGGGCGTCGGGCCGCGGCTGCTGGGGTGCGGGGTCCCCAGCCAGGGGCTGAGCCCGTGACTGGACTCTGCTGGGACACGGGCCTTCCGTGCCCTGCGTCCTCTCGCGTGAGGCTGGCCGCTCTTCATCCCCACTGCTTTGTAGGCCCTTGCCGAGCAGTCCGTCCGCGGGCTGCCTGCACACTGGTCTCTCCCTCGTTCTGCCCTGGGGGCTGATGTAGAAACGCCTCAAACCAGCTAGCTGACCTGTGGTTTTGAAAAGGGTAGGTGGGTTCGGGAGTGAGTTACTGAACGCTGCCCTCCCAGCTGGGGCTCGTGCCCGGCTCCCCTGCTGCAGAAGCCCGTGGGCTTTCCTGGCCAGTACTGGAAAGGGGAATGCTATTTATTTTTATATTGTGTATATTTTGTCTGGTCTGCTGATTCCCTGTTTCACTGAGAGCCACACTTACCTCAATAGTCAGTTCTATACTGTGTGTTGGATAATTTTTTAAAAGAACTTTTTCAAAAGCTTTTTGATCCTTGGAGGTCTGTAGATTTATTTCCATATGAACTGGTTATTTTGTATAAAGTACATTCTTAAAATAGCAAGGTGATACGTGTGAGTTGTGTGTGTCCTGTGTCACTTTCATCATGGGGCAAACTCCCATCAGGACAGAGGTTTGAATTAGGCCCCAGGGCCGTCACCTAAAAAGGCAGCCCCATCTCAGCCCACATGGTCCCCGCGGGCCACGCACTGGGCGGGGACGGGGTGGGGACGGGGTGGGCCCCGCACCGGTGACGGGGACTCTGCAGAGAAGCTGAGCAGTAACAAGCTGGCTGGTGGGTCCAGGCGGTGTCTGGGGATCACACACTCTTCCCCACCAGGCCTGTGGGCCCCACCTTCTGCGCCCAGCCCAGGGCCATCCTCACCAGCCCAGGCGCTTGCACAAACAACGCTTCACCCAAACCCAGACCACCCGTCCGGTAAGTGAAGTGTGCGCCTGCGCCTGGGCTGGAGGCTTGGAGACTAGGCGGTGCTCTCCTCCCTCCCAATTTAGTTTTCCTTCCCAGTTCCTGGGAGGGTGTTTGTTGTTGGGGGAGGGGGAGGAGAGATGAAGAGGAGCCGCCTGTTATCAGTTAGCTGGAGTCTTAGGTCACAAACATTCCTGGCCTGTTTTATCCTTGTAAGTAATACCTTTCAGTAGAAATGCTACCACAGATAGTCCCAGTTTCCAGATCTGTTCCCCCTCAGGTTTATCACTTTCTGGGCCGTGACCTTCATGACCTTCAGTTGTTTGTTGTAACATTATCCCCATTGATATATTGGTATATATTTTTGAGACTTCAGCCCTTGTCCTTTTTAAGAACTGTGTTCACAGTGCAGTCAGTCTCCCATACAAAACACTTATCCTATAAAACACTATGTCAATCACATTTTCTAGTTGAGTAGTTGCATTTCCATGTGTTTTTTTGAAACCCCCCAAAAATGAACTTTAAAATGGAAGTTGTTAGTAAACCCCGAATTTGATGTGATGCCAGTCGGAGTGTTTGTCTTGCTTGACTCTCAGTCCCCTCAGCCTGGGCGGGGCCGGGGGCAGGTGGCCAGGACCCTGGCCTGGCCCCCTTTGCATCCTGATGTGTGGACCTGTGTGTGCTCGTATGAATACGTGCGTGTAAAGTTTGATTTCTAACTTTTGGATTCCCAACTGGAACCCCTCCTACTATGACATGAATTCCTCACCAGATGAAGGCCAGAATGTTCTGACAGTTTTAGCCAGAGATTGACTTTTTAGTAGGAACTTAGCTCTTAGCTGAATGCCTTTAGGGTGTTTCCCAGATTTATCTCCTTGGGACCAAAGCAAAGTGTCTTCCACTGGTCAACTCTGTTTCAAAACCTGGTCCATCAGATGGTGTTAATCTATCCCTGTTTACAGAATCATTGTTTGACATTTACACTTGTTAAGCCCCATGGGTACCATACCCGTGCTTACTTTAGATAGATGGGAGCGTGAAAAGAAAGCTGGTGGGGAAGATTTAGGGAAAAGGAAGGAAGCCAGCCATGAGTGATCAATGCGGGTTAGTCCCAAAATACTGACAGAACTTTCCATTTTGTTTTGTTTTTTGTTTTTTTGCGGTACACGGGCCTCTCACCGCTGCGGCCTCTCCCGCTGCGGAGCACAGGCTCCGGACGCGCAGGCTCAGCGGCCACGGCTCACGGGCCCAGCCACTCCGCGGCATGTGGGGATCCTCCCGGACCGGGGCACGAACCCACGTCCCCTGCATTGGCAGGCGGACTCTCAACCACTGTGCCACCAGGGAAGCCCGGAACTTTCCATTTTGACATTTGGAAACATCCAGAGGTCTTGTTAGACAGTAATGGCTTTTGTCTCTAAACCTATTCCTGCCATTGGGAGGGAAGATGTCTTAATTTTATAAACAAGTGGCACCTCCAGGGTGAGATTAATCCAGGGTCGGGCCCTTGGAGGCGACCTTCACCCTGAAACTTTGTGGAGAGGACTTTGGGAGAAATGCCTCTGGGCCGAGTGTCCGGACTGAGTGTCCAGGCTGCCGCAGCCCACCCTGTCCCCTCCCCCAACTGCATCCTGGAGATCTGTCTCCTGGCCTTATGGTTTTCCTTTGGGTTTTTAAAAGGGGAACATATGTGCTCCTGTTTTTGTTCCCTTTCTGCTACCAGGGTTCACTCCTTTAGTTTCCTTAGGCAATTCTAGCAAAAATCTTGAGTGAAAGATGGACGGTGATATACTAGCCAAGGAGGCAGCTGGAAAGTCTCCCGATTTGGCTGTTGTGTTCTGAAGCCCCACCCCCTCTGCATCCCTGATGTGGGTACCAATTCAGGTGCCTTTGAGATGTCTTCCGACTTGGAAAAGCACTGCCCGCTCCTAGCTGCTTGGGTCTGAACCTCATTCCAGACAGCAAGTGGCAGGATGGCGGAGCTGTTCTGGCCAATTAAGGCTGGCTGTTATTTTTTAGAGCCTTGCAGTTGGTTCCTTGGAGCGTGTCCACAGCTTTTGCTTTGGGGAGGAATTGAGTCGGCAGGAGGAAGGCAAGGACGTGGCCCAGCCCCAGGAACTAAGATGAAAACAGACTAACTCGCAGTCACCTTCTCAGTAAGTATTTATTAAATCCCTTCTGTGTGCCTGGCGCTCGCGTACTTACTAACAGGACAGAAGGAAAAATACGACTTTGTCTGCAGACTTCACAGTAAAGGGAGAAAAACAGGGCAGAAACGCTGCACGAGAGCAACATATGAGCAGAACGCAGTGCTGAGCTGCCATGGTGGGTCAGGAGAGACGCCGGCGCAGGGCCAGACCCTGAGGGGCAGGGTCTCAGGCCCTCTCAGGCCTGTTCCGTTCTGTCTCCTCTGAGCCCTGTTCTGGCTTGAGTCCCTCTCTCCCCTTTCACCCCGGCTCTGCTCCCGGCCAGGCTGAACTGCAGTGAAGGTGACACAGTGCAGAAAACAGCCTCTGGAAGTGATCCCCAAGGCGCAGGGGTGGAGCTGGCCTTGGGAGGAGTCCTGTGTGTCCCTTGGCCCAGGGAGGGGGCTCCAGTGTGGCTCTGGGCTGCAGCACTGCCCGGGGCTTCGTTAGAAGTGCGGATTCCGGCTTCCTGTCCCAGACCTGAGAAATCACAGCGAGCTGGGCCTCAGCCAGCACCTGTGGGCCTGAGGCAGGGTGCCGAGTGCGCGTGGCTTCAGGGCTGATGAGCCCTTCGCCGCCCCTGCATCCCCGGCCCTGCCCTCCTGACACCTGCCCCCGTTTGCCTGTCTCTGCTTCGAGTCCCACCCTTGGACTGGTGGGTGCTTTGGGGTCTAAACCCAGCAGACCTGCTGTCCAGTCCTTTCTGCCGTCCATCCGTTTACTCCCCGTGGCGTCTCCCGCCGCTGCTGTTGTGATTGATCCAACAAATTTTAGTGACCTTATGTTCGGCCTTGCAATGCCCTAGACCAGTGGTTGCCAATCTAGGCCACCCATTAGGGGTTTAAAAACCTGGACTTAAAAAAACCAGATGCCTGGGCCCTCCCCACAGTTTTTCCCTGGTCTGGGGCGCAGCCTTGGCACCGGGGTTTTTCAGAGCTCTCCTGGTGACCTTTGTGCCGTCAGCATTGCAAACCACTCCCCACAACTTGCAGCTTCGGTGTGCACAGGAATCCTGTGAGGGCTCATTAAGATCAGACCCTGGACCCTGGGTTGGAACGTCCCGAGGTCCATGGGGCCGGACTGTCCTCGCTCCACCCCCCACCCCCCGCAAGTCCTCTGACCACACCCATCTCCTCCCCTGGGTCCCCTCCCCATAAACGTTGCCCCAGTCTCCTCTCTTTACCTTCATCCCAACTCATCCCAGCTCTTCACCTGGCATTTTTCTCCTGGCATCTGGCTCCTCCTTCCCTTCCTGGAGGTGGGGACTGAGCTGCTGCCTTGGCCACACCTACCTCACAGCCCTCTGCTCCTTCGTGGCCCCTGGCAGTGCATCAGCCCCTCCCGGAAGGGCCCAGGCCTGTCCCACTGCCGCATCTCACCCCACTCCCACCCCTTCTCCTCTGGACGCCTCCTCCAGACGACCAGACTTTTTTACCTGTAACCTCAGTTGTCACTGCAGCCGACTGGCGCTTCCATCAATTCTGAGACGCTGATCCCCTTTCCAAATTCCTGTTGGACTTTGACACCCATGTGTCCTGCTGCTGTTTGGTAATTTTTCGTTTGCCAGTGTTTTAAATTCCTCAATTAGTAAACAATTGGCAATTTTATTTCCAGACTTTATTTCCTACACCTTGTATATTGTTTATAAAACCCTTTCTTAACCATTTTACTGTAATTCACATTAATGTGGACACCTTCCTCCGCTCCCCAGTGCCCCCCATTCATGTTTAAATGTAATTTAAGACCTTCATTACTCACCTCTTGTTTTGCTTCTTATTGTAAAATACACATAAATCTTACCATTTTCACCATTGGTAAGTGCGTGCTGCAGTTGCATCGAGGATACTCACATCATCATGCAACCACTACACCATCCAGCCCCAGAAGTTTTTTATCCCAAACTGAAACTCTGTCCCCATTACACGCTAACCCCCCACCCTTGGTAACCACTTTTACTACTCTGTGCCTGTGATCCTGACTGATGCGGTTTCCTCGGGTTAGTGGGATCACGCAGCACCTGTCCTGTGTCTGGCTTATTTCACTGAGCGCAGCGCCCTCCCAGTGCATGCGTGTCATAGCAGGTGCTAGAAGCTCTGCCCTTTTCAGTCCGAGTGACACTCCACTGTGTGGATGGACGACATCGTGTTTATGCACCACCCGTCGATGGGTGTTTGGGTTGTTCCCCTTTCTGGCTACTGTGAATAATGCTGCAGTGAACATGGTGCACAGTTAATGTCCGAGGCTCTGCTTTCAAATCTGGGTGCACACCCAGGGGTGAAAGTGCTGGGTCATAAGGTAACGCAGGTTTTAACTTCGTGTGGGGCTGCCATCCTGTTTCCCACGGATGCGGTACCACTTCACGTTCCCACCCACAGGGCGCCAGGCCTAGCCAGTAGCTCCAGCTCTGTCTGTAGCACCCTAGCTGGTGTGCGATGGTGTCTCTTCTGTGGCGATGCTTTAAGTTCATGCCAACAGCCAGGCTTTTCTCTCTGCCCCCGTGTCCTCACCGCCGCAGCCCTCCTGATGCCCCTCCTGCTGGTTGGGGGTTCACACATGGCATCTGGCCATGCTGCTGCTTCACAGAAAGCATTCGCATCCCTTCCCTCCCACTGCAGGTTCTCCTGCCTCTTCCTGGATTATCGTAATGTCCTTGGCCTGTGCCCTCTGGACCCAGCTTCACACCCTGTGTCAGCATCCACTGCCACCAGGAAGGGGAGGGACAGTACCATTAAGTGGACGCCTCGTATGTGCCAGGTGCTGTGCCAGGTTCTCTACGTCGGAGTATGTCTCATAGTTGAGGAAACAGGCACAGAGAAGTTAAGTAACTTGCTTAAGGTCACACAGCTAGTGAGTGGTAAATGAGATCATGCAGCTCGTAAGCAGCCTGACTGCAAAGCCTACTCTGCCCCGCTGCCCTGCGTGGTCCTCAGCAAGGCTGTGACGTGGAGACGAGACGCACTGAGTGAGATCACTTGGCTAAAGCGGGGGGTGCTGACTTGAGCAACAAGTCCCCTGCGTCCGGAGCCGCAGCCTGACCGCTCGGGAAGCTGGTCTTTAAGACCATCACATTCCTCTCTAAAGCTTTCCAGCCCCTGAGTTGGAAGAATCCTTAGGGCAGCACTGAGTTCCCAGCTCAGCTGTGATGTTCTTCAAAGTGCAGGGACCTTGCAAACCAGCCTGCAGCGCCCTCTCCCCCTAAACGGACAGAAGGTATCCGTGCGGAGAGAGCACCGGAACAGGCCTGCAGGCCGGTGCTGTTCGTCCTCCTCCCTGAACTCCAGGCCTCTGGGGAGGTGGGGCTGCCCCCCCCCCCCCGCCCCCTGCCCCCGAGTAATAGCCTCTGGGGCTTCGTTCAAGCCCGCCTGTTGGAGAAACAGGAGAGGAGATGGCTCCGGGTGAAGGGGCTGCTGTAGGCAAGTGGGGGTCTCGCAAAGCAGCCGTCCCACAGCGGGCGGGGATCTGGCCTCTATCGAGGGCGTAGAGAGGCAGAAGCTTCGGCTGAAGGTGGGTGACTGTCCACGTCGAGCTTAGAGTGAGGAGGAGAGGAGCTGCTTCTGCCAGACAGGAGGCTGTGGCACGGCCTCGTCTCCTTTGCTGCACGGGCACCGTACGCACGTGGAAGTGCAGTGCCCTGGGGGCTGCAGCGCCAGAGCTCCAATCCTGGAGGCCTCCAGTAGGTGGTCAGGGCCTCGCATGCTTGGGGAGCCAAGGGCCGTGGGAGGGGGCACAGGATGGGGCTCGGGGCACTCCCCCAGGCCAAGCATCTGGATGGGATGCCAGCCGCGGACTGTGGCTGGAGCCCTGGGTTGGGCCTGTACCTGGGTGTCAGGTGGGCCCGCAGAGGCCAAGGTGGGAGCGGCTGAAAGGGCCGATGCGGGGAGCAGAGGCCCAAAGGACCTCTGTCCCATCAGGGGGACAGTGAGTGGGGGGCTCAAGGGTGGCACGGTGCGGGGGTGCCATAAGGTGGACCCCAGGCAGGGTCAGGGTCCTGGGAGCAGCAGGTTGGGTGCCGGGCGGAGGCCGGGAGCTGGCCTCTGGGCAGCATTTCTACCCATGAAGAGGGGCTTGTTTCCCCCCAGCCTACTGTGGACCAGTAATTTTGTGAGATACAGCAAAAATGGATTACTAGAAAAATAGAATTAAAAAAACAAAAGCGCACATCTTTGTTAGATTCTAAAACATGAAATTACTCAAGGTGCCATAATGGTTTCTCAGCACTGACCCAGTTTCTGTTTGAGTCCCCGCCCAGCATGTGCGGGGCCCTGTTTTTCGGAGGAAGCGTGAAGGCATAGACTGCTTGGCTTTGGGGACGGGAGGGAGAGGCCACCAGGGGCTGGGGGGTTGGGTGTTGAGTGGCAGGGAATGACCAGAAGGCGGGGAGGATGCTGACGGGGGAGCCGGGCAGCTCACACAGGCGGTGTGCGGAGGGAGGGGTGTTCTAGGGCACTGGGATCCAGCGACACAGGTCCCAGGAGGGTGGGGGGCCTTGCAAGTCAAAGGGGTGAAAGGTTCTCGTGAGGGAGGCGCCTGCACCCGGGCGGCCTTGTCCCTGCAGTGCACACTGAGCCCCTGGGTGCCTCAGGCCTGCTTTCTGGAAGAATTGCCCTTGCCTGGGGCCGGGGTGGGGGGGGGCTGCTTTTGTTCTCAGCTGAGTTCCCCCTGCACACGGCAGGCACCCAACAAGCTCTGGCAGAGCGGCAGGCACCCAACAAGCTCTGGCAGAGCGGCAGGCACCCAACAAGCTCTGGCAGAGCGGCAGGTACCCAACAAGCTCTGGCAGAGCGGCAGGCACTCGGGCCTCGGTCGCCCTGGGCTGAGCATCTGTGCGACGTGACTCCAGGGCAGCCTGGCTGCCGGTTTTCTTTCTGCTGACTGTTGAGAATCCACTCACCACCCACAAACCTTGCCTTCACGGCTCGAGGGCGATGCCAGGCCATAGCACCTGGCATGTGGCTGGGGACGTGGGCCCGTCGTCTGGTGGAGGGGCACCTGCAGCTCCACTGGCCCTGGGATCCGGGTGCCCTTGGTTTTTCTGGCTTCTTCTAGGTACCTCTGTTCCAGTGGGCAGTGAACCACAATTTATAAACGAGTAATTTAGTTCCACAAACAGCAGGGGATACGGCTGCAAGATTCTCAGTTATTTGAATGTCTGCATTCCGACAGGAAGGGTTTTCCGTGCGGCCCGTCGTTTCCTGCAGCTGGAATTCAACACGTCCTCTCCACAGCTTAGCAAGCGTCTGGAAGGACGGCCAGGACACGAATCTCCTGGCCTTAGGGCTCCTAAGGCTGCAGTCTGGCGCCGGCCCCCTCCTCTCCCCAACTCCAGGCCCGGGTCTGCGGTTGGCAGATGCTCAGTCCCTTTGCTGATGTCGGGGATGATGAAGGCTCTGGGGCCGGAGCACTGCAAACCAGTGCTAATGACCTCGTTTGCTGAGGGATCCTGAGGGCAGGGATCGAGCATCCCCCCCACCAGTCTCCTCCAGCCCTGTTCCTCCCACAGACCCAGTTTCCCATGTTGCCAGCGCTCAGACCTGGTGCCTGCAGCCTCCCTGTCCCAGCTCCGACCCCCCCCCCCCCCGCCCACCTTCCCGTGCAGCCTGGATCCTCTCTGTCCGCCCTCACCTCTGACCTTCGCCATCTGCTCTCCACGCAGCGGCCGGTCGTCCCGTCACCTTGAGACTCAGCACTCTTCAGTGGACTCTTTCAGAAGAAAAGCCAAAGGCAAGAGGCCTCAGGAGGTCAGGCCTCGGCCCCGCCACCTCCGTGACTCGGTGTCCCTGCTCGCAGGGACGGCGCCTGCCCCACTGGATGCTCTTCCCGGACACCCGCAGCCCTCGCCCTCATGCCCTCTGGGGCCTCAGGTCGCCTTTTCCCCGTCCCGGAGTCTCCGCCTTCCCTGCTGCGTCTTTCTGGGCAGAGGCAGGTCACTGGCTGTCCCCCAGGATTTGCTTTGGCTACCGCCTGTCTCCTTCTTCACGTGCGGCTCCTGATAACCAGCGTTCTCGCCCGGACCTGGGGCACCCAGCGCCTAGCACTCAGTCCATTTTTCCCGAAAGGGACAATACACACCAAGAGAGATGCTGATCTCTTTTCTTCCCCAAAACAAAATCGCTGGAGACGCTTGAGCCGTGTCGGCTGCCCGGGAACGAGGACGGGCCTTCCAGATGCTGGGACTCCCAGCGCCAGCATCCTCACCCGCTTTCTTCTGACCTTTTGATCCCAAGGCCCAAGAGGTCCAGGAAGAGAGCGGACTGAGCACGTGGGCAGCTGGCACGGGTTCCCAGGCGACTGACCTCCCCCTGCTCTGGAGCCGCGGCCCTGGGAGCTTCCCGACGATCTCCGACCAGGATTTGAGGTGAACGGCTTCCCTTCCCGGTCCCAAGGAGAGCATCTGTCCCCCGGTGCCCTGGACGCCATGGAACTGGTAATTGTTGGCCCTGCATCTTCTCAGGCTGCAAAACTTAAGTCACAGTCTGTTTGTTGCCTCAGTTTCTGGCTTGTTTATCAAGGTCCACTCCTGAGAAAAACGTCCTGTTATCCTCTCTCAGGTAATCTGCCTCCAAGGATCTGCCTCTGCCTGAGACAGAGGGACTCTGTGCTAGGTTCCGAGGAGCCTTGTTTTCCATTTTCAGTCTCCCAAACTCAAGGACGAGGGACCTCACGATGTATATAGTGTGACTTTCTTTCCTTTTGGCCACAATCAGATCATCTCAAGCTCTAACCCTGGTTCTCTTCCTTTATCAGAAGCGTGTGTTCTTATTGTTGATTGTGGCTCTCATTTACCAAACACATAACCTCTTTATCCTCACAAACCCTGGAGTGAGGCCAGCCTCACCTGGGGGACTGGGGGTGAGAGATCAGAGGCAGGTGACTGCTTGAAGCAAACAGCACGGCCAGGATTCACACTCAGTCCTGACCTTAAGCTGGAAATAAAACTGCTTGAAAAATCATTTGAAACTTTTACACGTGGTTCCAGGGTGGGGACCGGCCAGAGAGCCCGGAGGCAGCCCTGAAGGAGCTGAACCCCCTGGGTGCGGAGCTGGCCTCCCTCCCAGAAGCCCCCGCCCGGCCTCCTGGCTCCCCGTGGGGCTGGGGGCGGTGCTTTCGCCCTGCAGGGTTGGTCGGGCCGAGGAGAGGGGCCTCTGAACTCCTGTGGGGCAGGGGCCGAGGAGCCTCTCGTGCCCATTCCCCGCTCCGTCCTGCCCTCCGTCCCCTGGTCCCATCCTGGCTGTGCGGCCAGCCTCCCCCACTGTGCCCACCCCCGACCCCGGGCCTAGTGTCACAGCAACGCTCATCAACGGAGGCGTGCCAGGGCTCCTGGGGGTGACCCATGTGTTTCCCATCGACTTGGCCGAGGCTCGGCTACAGAACCAGCGTGGACGGGAAATCTACAAAGGAATGGATGTTGGGGGCCAGGGGTGCGTCGGCGTGCGGGGCCCCGCAGGCCTGGGCAGGGTGAGGCGGCTGCCTGCTCACCCTGACCTTGCTGGCCTCCGCCTCCACGGCAGTGGGCTGCCGGGGAAGACAGCTCGGGGGGAGGGCTTCCTGGGCACGAACCAAAGCGGGCTCCTCAGGACCCGGGTTGGCACAAACTTGGGGGGCTTGACCTTGCTTCTGCGAGGGGAGCGGGAACACGTTTGCATGTGGTGAGGCGCGGGGGCCCCGTCCTGGTACCACTGTGTGTGGCGGTGGAGGCCAGTGAGCCTCACCTTCTCTGCTCCCCCCGCCCCAGAGCCGGGACAGCTGCAGAGGGAGGGGCTCCTCCCCGGCACCAGCCCCTGCTGGTCCCGCCCCCGCAGTGTCCCCAGCCAGGGCCGCACACCGTGGCTGTCGAGCCTTGCAAGATGGACACGAGGCTGGATTGAGAGGGGCTGATGCACCAGTGGCCCTGAGCGTAAAGGCAAAGCCCTGGGACCCACACGGCTGCCAGCCCTGCCCCGCAGGACCTCGCGATCAGGCTGAATTTGGGGAACTGGTCACTTGTCGGGGGGTGGGTGGCACGAACAAGACGCAGGTGACTTGTGGGAAGTGCACGAAGGAGCCGTTGGGCACACGCAGTCCTAGCGGGGCAGCAGAAAAGAGAGGGCGTTTCTGTGAAATAGGCAGAGGAGCCCCCCGACTCCCAGGGGCCTCACTCATCCCGGAAGCTCACTGGCTGGGGGAGGGGTCCCTATGGCTGCAGACGCCCCACCCTCGCGGTTTCCTTCCAGGAGCTGCGGTGAACCTGACCGTGGTCACCCCAGAGAAGGCCATCAAGCTGGCAGCCAGTGACTTCCGGCAGCAGCTCCTGGAGGACGGGTGCATCGCGCTCTTTTCTGGAAGGTGGCGGGAGCGGGTGGCAACCACGCGTTGGCTCACCTGTCAGCAAGTGTGTAAATGTGCATAGGTGGCTGAGCGCTGGTGTGGTTTGGCAGATGGAAGGTGATTTCTAACCTGGAAAGACAGGCCGTATAGGATCTATATGCTCCGTCATCAACCAGCAGACGATTTTTTTTTTTTAAATAAATTATTTATTTTTGGCTGCGTTGGGTCTTCGTTGTTGCGCGCGGGCTCTCTCTGGTTGCGGTGAGCAGGGCTGCTCTGCGTCGCGGTGCGCGGGCTTCTCATCGCGGTGGCTTTGCAGACGGATTCCTTGTTCAGTTTTATTGAGGGCAACTGATGTTCAGCACTGGGTACCTTTAAGGTGTTCAGCCTGCCGACCTGACATCCATATACTGCAAAATGATGTCAGTTAACACCCATCCGCTCACAGAGTTAACAAAGATGTTTTTTTTAAGAGTTCTTTTATTTTCTAAAATATTTATTTGCGCTGGGTCTTAGTTGTGGCACGCCGGCTCCTTAGTTGTAGCTTGCATGTGGGCTCTAGTTCCCTGAGCAGGGATCAAACCTGGGCCCCCTGCATTGGCAGCACAGAGTCTTAACCATTGGACCACCAGGGAAGTACCCTTTTGTTTTTTACAAAGATGTGTTTCTTGTGATGAGAACTCCTGGGATCTGCTCTCTTAGCAAACCCTCACATACACAGCGGTGTCGTTAACTCCAGTCACCATACTGTGCATCATGTCCCCAGGACGCACTGACCTTGTAACTGCAGCTCTGCACCGTTTCACCCAGTTCACTCAGTCCCCATCTTCTGCCTCTGGGAACCGCAAATCCAAACTCTTCTTCTATGAGTTTGCATTTTTATAGATTCCACGCATGAGTGAGATCATATAGTATTTGTCTCTTTCTGTGTGATTTATCTCACTTAGTGTAATGCCCTCAGGGTCCATCCAAGTTGTTGCACATGACAAGAATTCCTTCTTGTTTTTAAATGGCTGAGTAGTATTCCACTGTATGTAATAAATAAATAGATATACACCACGTCTTCTTTATTCATTCGTCCATCCATGGACACTTTGGTTGTTGCCACGTCTTGGCTACTGTAAATAATGCTGCTATGAACGCAGGGGTGCATAAGTCTTTTTGAATTACTGTTTTTGTTTTCTTTGGGAAAATACCCAACTTAAACTCCCACCAGCAGTGCATGAGGGCTCCCTCTTCTCCATGTCCTCACCAACTTTTGGTATTTGTTGTCTTTGGTGATGGCCAGTCTAATTGGTGTGAGGTGATAGCCGAGAGGTTTTGATTTGCATTTCCCTGATGATTAATTACACTGAGCATTTTTTCACGTATCTGTTGGCCATTTGAATATCTTCTTCAGAAAATGTCCATTCAGGTCCTTTGCCCATTTTTAAATTGGATTATTTGGGATTTTTTTTTGCTATTGAGTTGTATGAGTTCTCTGTATGTTTTGGATATTAGCCCCTTATCAGGTATATTTTTGCAATTATTTTCCCCCATTCAGTAGGCTACCTTTTCATTTTGTTGATGGTTTCCTTTGCTGTGAAGAAGCTTTTTAGTTTATTTTTGCTTTTCTTGCTTGTGCTTTAGGTGACCGATGTCAAGGAACTTCTCCCGCTGTTGGGAGTTTAATGATCTCAGGTCTCACATGTAAGTCCTTAATCCACTTTGATAGTTTCGTGAGTGGTATAAGATAGAGGTCTAGTTCCGTTCTTTTCCATGTGAATATCCAGTTTTCCCAGCACCGTTCCTTGAAGAGGCTGTCACTTCTCCATCGAGTATCCCTGGCTTCCCTGGCGAACATTAGGTGACCATCTATGCAAGAGTTTATTTTCCCAGCACCGTTCCTTGAAGAGGCTGTCACTTCTCCATCGAGTATCCCTGGCTTCCCTGGCGAACATTAGGTGACCATCTATGCAGGAGTTTATTTTCCCAGCACCGTTCCTTGAAGAGGCTGTCACTTCTCCATCGAGTATCCCTGGCTTCCCTGGCGAACATTAGGTGACTGTCTATGCAGGAGTTCATTTCTGGGCTCTGGATTCTGGTCCATCTTTCTGTGTCTGTTTTTATGCTGATGAATTGAAACAGATCAACTGCAGACACTTTGTAGTTCTCTCTGTGCTTCCCGTTGCCCCAGTGACAGTGACAGTTGTTGGGGGATCAGGAAGGAAGCAGTCCTGCAATGGGTTGTTTCATGGTCCTGGTCTCAGCCTCCCTGGCAGCCTGTTTTAAATTTAGTCTCTTGTCATTAAGGAGACTGAGCTTGACTACTTACGCAGTGGGGTGAGTGGCAGCCAGCCCAGGGGGACTAAATACCTAGGGGAGGGTAGACGGGCCAGGGTGGGGCAGCAGGGCTGCCTGTGGCCGAGGGAGCCTGACTCCGGCCCACAGGGCACAGCGGAATCTGAAGCTGGTGATGCTCGCCGGGTGTGGAGCTGGGCTGTGCCAGGCGGTGGTCACCTGTCCCCTGGAAATGCTCAAGATTCAGCTGCAGCGTGCTGGGCGCCTGGGTGAGGCCTCTCCCACCTTCGCGCAGGATCGATAAGGGGCTGTCAGAACAGATTTCCCCACGTTCTCACTCATCCGCCAGACTGTGACCCAGTCAGCGCTCCAGGTCAGTAGAAGTCTTTATTTTGTGGATTTCAACACCTCCAGCTGTAGGACAAACAGCAGGGATGAGACTCAGTTCTGGAGGGGGAGAGAATGTTTCCCTGTTACCTCTGTCCTGCTGCCTTAACATGTAGGCCCGATTTCCTAAAGATTTTAAGCAACGTCAGTGGCCTGCTCATGCACACTTCAGTGTTGCTATGGAAGCTGGCCTTCCGTGGGACGGCAGTGAAAGGGAGAAGAGGGCCATTCCTATTCTTTTGCTTTTCTCTGGAAAAGGAGTTTGGCCCTTTCCTAAATCTGGGTCCTCTCAAAGACACACTGGTCAGGTATCAAAGCATCTATCGAGGACAGGGGTGTGTCCCATGAAAGGAGGCCAGCGGGGGGCACAGAGGGTGTCTCCCCAGGGCGAGGCGTGTCAGCCACGGGACTGACACAGCACCTGTGAGGCCTTGGGTGTGCGTCTCCCCTCCAACCAGCTGGCCACACATGCTGAGCTGGAATTTAGCCAGGTTTCCAGGCTGGATCAGACCAGCCTGAAGCAAACAACTGCGGAGAGAGTGAAGTCCAGACAATGGAAGCCCCTGCTGTGTTTTGATCTGCAAAGGGTAAGGTTCTGTCACGTCTCGTTTTTCAACCTGGACGAGAAGTCTTAGTTCTCCTCCAACACTCAAAAAGAAGTAAAACTCAGGATATGGATGGATGGGTAAATTATGTACACCTAAGGCAGACCATGCGGAAAATAATGTTCACTGATTGACCACCTTCTTAAAGCTACTCGTTTGAGACCTGTGCCTAGATTTCTACCCTATGAAATATGGTAAAAGGGGCAACAAGTACCTTCTTAGTATGCATTGTTTCTCTGCTGGATACCAGTCAAAATTGAGGCAAGAAGTAGCTTCCTTTTAGGGCTTAAAATCTAGGCCAAGTGTCTCAAACACTGAGAATTTAAAAAATTAATATTCACACAACTTCAGTGCATCGAATGCTGTGGTCATTAATGAGACTCACCCACATTCAACACGCTTGCATCAATAACCAATTTTCAGGGGAAAAACTCGGTTCTGTTTATTAGATGCTTAACTCATCAGATCATGTGCTCTGAATTACTCCACTAAAAAGGGTTGACGTCTGAAGAACCTAATTCCATAAAATGGGACATGTTCCCCTAGTCTTGGAATTCTAGAGAAAGGAGGCGCCCCTTAAGTAAGTCTGAAGGGCAGTTTTTGAACAAAGATAATTTGCTGGTCTACAAATTACGCAGAAGATATACGGCGATTCCTGCGTCCCAAAGTACAAGTCCCGTGAAACTATGCAGATAAGTTTAGAGATGGTTGAGGAATGGAAGGAGGATCAAAAACACAGTTTTAACAGGAGGATAAGGAATTGGCGGAGGGGGTCCTACCAGTTTCCTATAAAGAAAGCCGGGCAGGCAGTGGCCGTGCCCTTGGGAAGCAGCCTAAGCAGCAGGGACATCCTATTAATTAGATAATATAGACCCGAGAGAGAGCTCCCTGGAGCCAAGAACTGATGTCCTCACCTTAGGACAACCCTCAGCTCTAGGAAGGGCGGGGCCCGAGGGGCTGCCTTCCCTCCCCGCAGCCCGCGGCCAGGGTTCCGCTGCCAGCCCTGCCCCGCGGGGCCCCCTTTCCCCCGGCAGGCGCCCGGCCGCGGCCCTCATCGCCAGCGAGCTGCTCCGCACCCAGGGCCTGGTGGGGCTCTACTGGGGGCTGAGAGCCGCCCTCCTCAGGTGAGGCCTCTCCCCAAGCTGGACACAGAAGGGCCCCAGGGAACAGGGAGAGGAACCCAAGGCCAGAGGGACGGCTCCCCAAGGGGCCTCTGTGCTCTTCTAGGATGTTCAAACTCAGGATGGCAGAACCGGGCAGGGCTGCAGGGTCGGGCCTGGGAGAGTAGTCCAGGCCCTTCTGCGGGGACCGGGCCCACATGACTGTCAGGTGCTCTGGGGCCCGGGAAGGAAGGGAACACCTGTGTGCGGACAGTCTTAAGGGGCTGGGAGGGCGCCTCTAGGTGAGGCTTTGGTAGAAAGTGGCAGATGCGCCTGAGGGACACAGAGAGGGTTCGTGGTTTCAACTGCTGATGGCTGTCAACCCGCAAATGCTCCAGGGGTTTGGAAAATGCTTCCTCTTTCCAGATTCCCGAGAACTTCACCCTCTCAAACCACAACCTGCAGCGAGCACCTTGTGTAATAAATCAGTGACATCCACGTACGTGTTACATTTTAATAAATAAAGCATATTCACGGCTTAGATCTTAAATCACATTTATAGACATTTCTAGGCCCAAACAGGTTAACAGTGAAGCTGCTGCTGCTGGAAGAAATGAGGCCCCACATGCACTTGAAGCCCAAAGAGTGGAGACCTGACCCCAGAGCCCACCACTCTGCCCCCCCGAGGCTGGACCCCAGGAGAGCAGGAGGCCTGGGGACACTCATGCACCCACCACCTGACCCCTCGCCTCTGTGCTGCAGAACAGCGGGAAGTTGTGTTACTTTGAGACAAGCTAGAGGAAGGTTTCCTGATCGTACTAAGTGAGACTCTCGCCCGTTGGTCCCCACCAGCCGGGGTGTTAGCTACAGCAGGGCTTCCACCGATAGATGCAGGACAGGACAGGAGGACAGCAAAGAGGAAGCTACGCAGGCCATCTTGTCTCTTCAACTGTCAGAAACGTCCACATCACGCAGTGGGTGGACGCCACCTCCCTCAGGCTTAGTCCAAAAACTTCCTGTTGGCATTTGCCCCAAACAAGGCTCCCCGCACTTCGGGCATCATCTGTGAAGAAAGAAGCTCCCGCGTGAGGCGGCGCCGTCCCCCGCGCCTCAACCCCGCCCCGAAGTCACGAAGCCCAGTAGTTGGCCAAGCACCGCCCGAGTCCGACCAAGAGACTCGGCGATCGCAAACGTGGGCTTAAGGCCACTGCTTAGGGGGAAAGAGAACCAATGACGGGCGCCATGGCCGTCTCAAGCTTCCGTCCCACTCCGATATGGGGAGAAGAGGCGACGTTCTGGAGCACCTACACTCGTTCTTTCAACGGGTGCTGAGCGCACGCCGGGTGGAAAGCTGACAGCACAGGTCTGTGCTGAGGCGCGCCGCAGCAACTGGAAAAGCCCAAGCACTCAACCTCGGGACGCAGCCACCAGCCACGTGCGGCCAGTGCAACTGAGGCGGCAAACTGCGCACCTTACCTAGCTTTAGTTAATTAGCCACGTGTGGCTGGTGGGTAGCATGGCTCTGAGGTGTAAGTTACCAGAAGACGCCGGTCAAGGTCGGGGCAGCAGACCACACCCCTGGAAGAGGCCCCGCACTCGGGACAACTCAAGTTTTCTGGCTGGTTTCCTGCAAACCCGGAAACACCTGAAGAGCCTGGCGCCCTGTGGCAATTCCTTTAAGAGCAGTTGCTTGACTTTCCATCATTCCTGCTGCGGCTTGGGGTTCTGGGGCTTTGGGTCAGCATCTCCACATGCAGTAAAATAGATACATTAAAATCCTAGACACAGGGCTTCCCTGGTGGCGCAGTGGTTGAGAGTCCGCCTGCCGATGCAGGGGACACGGGTTCGTGCCCTGGTCCGGGAAGATCCCACATGCCGCGGAGCGGCTGGGCCCGTGAGCCACGGCCGCTGAGCCTGCGCGTCCGGAGCCTGTGCTCCGCAACGGGAGAGGCCACAACAGTGAGAGGCCCGCGTACCGCAAAAAAAAAAACAAAAAAAAAAACCAGACACACAAAGCCCTCGTTCTGACCCCAAGGCCACCCTCATGTAAACATATCCTCCCAGCAAATGGCACTAAATGCCTGAATCCCTGCTCCTTTTAAGAAAATGTCAAAAAACGTAGAAAGAATCAATGAAGTCCAAATACGGCCAATTGACATGTTCTCCGCAGCACCTCCTCAAGGTAACCACAGGCCAACTAACTGATGAGACGTGTCCCCACACTCACCTGCTGGGCTATGAGGTCCAGCCGGCTTTCGAGGGTATTGGAGACCTTGATTTTGCGATCCCCGTTGTAGATCTCTACCCCGCCAGCTCTACAAAGAACACCGGAAACAACGTTCATAGATTTGAGGGAAACAGACCCACGTGGTGCAATTACCTTCCCCCCTTGGAGAGCAGCTGTCTTGGCGTGTGGATGGCCTCAGCACTCTTGGGGCAGTAAACACGCGCAACAAGTCTGACACTGATTCAGAGGCTTCTGAAGCTTCAAGGTGAGGAGGCCGATCACAACTCGTTACCAAGCGACTATGCGCCAATCTGCTTTCACCTTACTCTAACAGCCAGCCCTCCCCAACTGGACGAAAAGGGGGAAGACTGCGTCCCAGTTTGCAGATCAATACATACAGTCCTCATCTGAATGCTTCTTAAAGGCCAGTGCTGCAGGGACCAGGGGTGCTGACAGGCAGTCCTCCTCAGTGCCTGTGTCTCAGATAAAAGGCTCCATCCCAGCAGGTGCCAAACCCAGTCCTCAGTGGTGCAAGGCCGATAGGTCACATCCTACTACAAGGAGCCTCAGGTATGAAATTATTTTGCTACATTACAATTCTACTTTTTACAAAATATTTCTTGAAATAAGCAGGCTCTGAGGCAAAGGCTGGGAAAAATTTTGCAAATTTTCTCTAGAAAATTTCAAAGGGCTCTGACGTGAATATTATTTTCTTACTCCATCCTCCTCCCCCATTTCCTCTTTGTTTCTCTGAACAGCCCCTGTCCCCACGCGGGCAGCAGGGGAAGGGGGGTGTCTGCTGTGCACCAGGCACTCCTGAACGCCAAGTCCAGGCCCTTCCGTGTCTCCTATTCCCCAGGGACCTATAAACCAGGAAACAGGCTTAAGAGTGGATAAAAGGACCAATTTACTGAATAAAACTCCAGTTTAAATCTGCAGAGTCCTTCACCTGCAATTCTGAATCTCAAAGGCTCTGAAAACAGAACCATCTAATTCAAGTGGCCCCAGAGCCTGAACCGGGCTCCAGTGACCTGTCAGCAAACGGCTGGTGTCCCTGCGTAAGTACCCCTCGGGTGCGAGCGCTCCTGCTTCCGTTCAAACACGTAGGGCACGCACGGGACTGCTGCTCTAAGCACCCGGCACGGTGGTCCCGACTGGAGCTGCCGAGTCCCGCATGGTCTCCACACGCCGACTACCCACCAGCAGAGTCACTGTGGATCCTGAGCCCTGCTGTCAGTGCTGCACAGACACGACCCCACTTCAGCTTCCAAGAGCTCAGTGAGGCGGGTGCTGTTATC
Source organism: Orcinus orca (assembly GCF_937001465.1). NCBI lineage: Eukaryota > Metazoa > Chordata > Mammalia > Artiodactyla > Delphinidae > Orcinus > Orcinus orca. The sequence goes on along the minus strand of NC_064569.1, from coordinate 1,088,777 downwards.
CCAGGTCAGAGATGAGGAAGACTAAGTAACTAGTCCAACCCTACCTGGCCAACACCTGGCAGAGTGGAGAAGCAGACCTCGATCTGACAGTAATGCTCAATAATGCTTAGGCTCCCACAGGCCCTCAGCTTGAAAGCACCGTCACACACACACCCTATCTCTGATCCTCAGTTTATGAAGCAAGCAAGATTGATCCCTCTTACAGATGATGGGATTTGGGCTTGAGGTCCTGCAGCGAGCAACAGGCCAATCGGGACTCAGAACTAGGCCTTGCAATCCTAAATTCATGTGTCCCAAGGCCTCCGCAATGCTGGCCCGTGGGGTGGACCAGTGGGCAGGCGCACAGGGAACATGCCCCGGGCTCTCCCCGGCCAGGAGCTCCTACCGCCCCTCCCAACCACGCCGAGTCTCCCCGCACTCAGCAGAAGCACCACGGGTGCTGGCGTTCCACACCAAGGGATCTGCCAGCCAGACATGGCTACTTCCTTGTCAGAGGGAGTGATCACCTTTCTCAGTACCTAGGACACACGTGGACCCACGTTCAAGTTCTGGGTACAGAATCCATGCTGCTGCTAGGCAAGCTGAGCCACAAGAAGCTGGTTAACAAGGGGGAGACCGACAGGCGCCAGCATGAGGCAGCACGAGGCACGCGTTGGGTGGCCACACCGCCATCCTGCCCGGGGCGCCCAGAGGACATGCGCAAGGCCGGGCGGACGGCCGTTCGCGCGGCCAGAGCAGCCCAGGGGCTAAAAGCAGAGGCGCCCCTTACACTTCCTCAGGCAGGCAGGCCTCCTGGTCAATGTGGACATCAGCGTCTCTTTTGGTGGCGATTTTGTACACGGGGATTGCTTTCTGCACCGCAGCCTGGAAAAACACAAAACACAGAGGTTTTATCAGAAACTATGGAGCAGGTATCCAGAAAACCAACAGTCTGTACAAACAAAGATATTCCTACGCATTTTTCAAGTAAAAGAACAGACGTGTTGCTGGTGGGAATGTAAAACGGTACAGCCGCTGTGGCAGATGGTATCGTAGTCCCTCGAAAATCAAACACAGAATCACCTCAGGATCCAGCAAGTCTACCTCTGGATACTTATCCAAGTGAAGTACAAGCACAGACCCAACAGATATTTGTACACCCGTGTTCACAGCAGCACTGCTCACAATACTCAAAAGGTAGAGACGACCCAGGTGTTTATTAACACATAAGTGAATCAATAAAATGTGGTCTATAGATATAATTCAGCCTTAAAGAAAGAAATCCTGACACACGCTACAAGGTGAATGAACCCTGAAGACATTACTGCCAAGTGAAATAAGCCCGTCACAAAAGCACGGATACTGTCTGAGCCCCAATGTATGTGTCAATCTGTTCAACTAGTAATCGTGTCAGAAAAAGACTAAAGTTCCTTCAAGAAAACATTCTCACGTGTCTCCTGAAGCCTACAGTGCTGTCCGAAGATGGGACTTCCACGCCACACACAGTGCAGTGCAGCGTGAGAAACCCCCTTCCATCTGTCCTACACCTCCACTTCCCCCAGCTCACTGCTTTTTAAAACTGCGGTAAAATGCACATGAAATTTACCATCGTGATCAGCTTTAAGTGTACAGTTCTGTGGCTTTAAGTACGTTCATTGTTGTGCAACTGTTCCCACCATCCCTCTCCAGAACGTTCCACCTTCTCAAGCTGAAACTCTGTCTCCATTAAACATGGTCTCCACCTGCCCCTCCCCCCGCCTCTGTCTCTTATTTAGATGGTATTGCCTATCCTCTGCTCCAATCCAGTAGGTACTGTTTTCTCCAGAAAGGGAGGAGGGTACTAACTCAGATGGCAACTTGATTTGTTTAAGAAAATAAATAAGAGGCTCAGGTACACTTAAGTTAGTATCTATAACATGTTAAGACTCTTCTAGTCCCCATAGTTGAGCTGTCATTTATTACAGCATGCATTTCATCCCTAACATTTTGATCTTTAAAAAGAAAAAGGATTTCTTCAAGCTCTACCTTCACCAGAGGGAAATCCTGTTTCCTGCAACGAATGATCATTCGGGGCTCCAACAACTGGTACAAACCCTATTAACGCACAATCAGATACCATTAGTAAAAACTGCAAACTATAAAATAAAACAACAGTAAATAAAATGTCTTCATAACTCTTTCATCTAGTTTGGGAAAGCAGTCCTCTTGTTTAATTAAGTTCCCCCAAAGATGGCCTACATAGTATGAGAACATGGCAAGATCTTCATATCACAAACCAGATAAATATACCCAATGCTCTGGTGATGGAATGAAATTCATACGGAGTCTTACATCAACTAGGTTGAGGACAAGTATTGTACTTAACAGCCGGACAGCGAACAGTTCAAATGTGCGCAGCCTGGGATCCGAACCCCAGCATCTAAAGCAAGCACTTAGTGGTAAAATTTAATCAGGAGAGTTTACAGCTGGAGGTTACAGAGGACAAGTGAGACAACAGCAGCCTCATCCGCCAGCCAGACAGCACCGTCCTCCCACACATCTCCCGGCCAGACGAGGAAAAGGGCTAAAATGAGAACACAGGGGAAACAGCCGGCTTCTATCCCATCTTGTCGACTCTGCAGGGACGTGGCTCTCAGTGGTGCATCCGACCTACAAACTTACCTGGAGGACCAGTCCATCCAGCAGCACCTGGTACCTGGTCGTATCTTTTACCACTTTGCTGAGCCTCTGTTTGGCTTCATTTAGTAGGTCCTACAAAGAGTGGAAAAAGAAAAAGTTATCTACACACCTGGGTAGTCAGCTTGGAACCCACGTGGGGCTGGCCCAGCCCGTGTCCAATCACTTCTCACTTTACGGCCGTGTTTTCTCTCCACACGCGCTCTCTGAGGGGTACGATAAAGCAGATGCTGCCCGAAGGACACAGATGCGAGCGAGAGCGCTACCGCGGCTCCCAGGGGACTCGCGCTCAGGCAGAAGCGCCCAGGTTACCGATCATGAGTGACCAACACAGAAAGAGCCACGTGACACGGCCGTGGAAAGCAAGCTACTGAGGCAGCTGGGCAAGATGCTTCCATTTTTTATTAGAAAAAGCAGCCTCTGCACAGAGAACAAAGTGTCATCAATGTTTACCTGCGGGAGGCTGGACTATCAATGATTTCAATTTTCTTTATGTTAGTTTGTATTTTCCAATGGTCTATAATAAATGCTGGCTTCTATAACTAAAGCAGACATTGAAAGGGACTCCGGAGACAAATCTCACATGGTTGAGAAGGGCACGCTGGCATCTACTCGTAAGTGGTATGCACGTACAGGCTTACTGGTAAAAGAGGACCGAGGTCCTTTAAATGGCAGAGAGAGCGCCTCTCAATCCCACTGCTGGCCACCCAACACCGCTGAGAACAGTTCGTCCTAGTAAATCTTCCACATACGTGTCTCCCTTATTGAATATGATCTCTGGAATGATTTGGGGGATTTAAAGAGGGAGAACATACATGCTCGCTCAGAAACCAATCAGAATTTGAGGAGTGAGGGTGGAGAGAAGGAAGTGGTCCTGTATTTGGTTCTGAGTCTCCCTTGGACCCGCACCCAGCCCGGAACGACTCCCGAGCAGTTGAAGCCTTTAGAATCTAGGACGCTACGGCACAAAGATTTGAAGCATTTATGATATAAGATATCTGGCTGAAAGAAACCTCAGCCCCTCCTCACCAAGAGACCCCTCAAGCACAGTTCTCTTTGTGCTGGAACTGACTGTCCACACTGGTCATGCCGGTAGGGGTGGACACGAACAGTACGGAGACAGGTTTACTCTACAAGAGTGAGCATCAAGTGGAGCTGTAACGAGTGATGCCAGCCACTGGTAAAAATAACCCACGAGAAGTCTGGAAATGGACAAATGAGGACTCTTACCACCACCCAGAACTCCAATCAAGGGAGTAGGAACTTGGAATAAACTGAACTCCAGCCAAGGAAGCTGGAACCGAATCGACATAAACTGCACTGTCCCTTGTCTAAACCATTCCTGTCCACTTAAGAGACATGCCCCACAGGTCAGGAAGGTCACTTAAGTAATACCCCAGTGACACTCTTTGATTCTAAACTCAGCTTTCTGGCTGTAGTCTGACTCCCCGTGGGGAGGGGTGTAGGTTACTGCCGCTCACGTGTTAGCCTACAGATCAGTATTTTGAGAGTTTGGAAGGGCATTTCGTTATCTGTCCACCTGAACCTAACTGCCTCTAGGATCCTGAAAATATTAGATTCTGCTCCTGGAAAGCAAGAAACTAAAACCCGATTATGACGACAACATCAAAATCACGTCTCCTTGCTCGTGCCCGGTGTAGAGTCAGGGGGCCTCCCGCAGAGACATTTCTGTTTCGTCTCTTTAACCGCAGCACCAGAAATCTCTACTTCAGGACCAGCAAATCAGAATTTCTAAAGGTCGGTCTGTTCTTTATCTCCCTTAAATGACAACAACAACACCTTACACAGTGTGAGGTTTAGGAAGTGACGGTAAAGAGCTGTTACTTACCCCAGGCCTGTCCTGTGTGAGGCACTGCACGGTCACTTTTCCTATGTGGACCAACTTAATTCTAAAGAAGCTTCACGTATATGCTTTCCCCATTTTATAAAAGGAAGGTTCCAAAGGGTTAAAAAATTCACCCACCGGAACTTCCCTGGTGGTCCAGTGATAAAGAATCAGCCTTCCAATGCAGGGGACACGGGTTCGATCCCTGGTCTGGGAACTGAGATCCCACATGCCGCAGGGCAACTAAGCCCACGCTCTCTAGAGCCCATGCACCACAACTGGAGCGCCCACACGCTGCAACTAGAGAACCCATGTGCTCCCCGGTCCGGGAGGATCCCACATGCCGCGGAGCGGCTGGGCCTGTGAGCCATGGCCGCTGAGCCTGCGTGTCCGGAGCCTGTGCTCCGCAGTGGGAGAGGCCACAGCAGTGAGAGACCAGCATACCGCAAAAAAAAAAAAAAAAAGATCCGATGCAGCCAAATAAATAAATGAAGAAATACTAGGAAAAAAAAAATTCGCCCACCAAACAGCAGATTGTGGTGAAATAGAAACACACCTCACAGGGATTCCAAAGCATGGGCTCTTACACCTGGAGAGCCTCAGGGCAGGCAGGGGAAAAGGGTAGACAGCAGAGAAAAGTAACTAAAGGACTATAGGCAACCGTGCACTTCTGGAAGCAGAATAGCTTGCCTGTTTGCTTTTCATTTTCATCCTGGTTCTGTATTTCCTCCTTCCTTCTATCTTTTGTCAACATCCTTTTCTAGCCAACTGCTTGACAAATCCCCTTCCTTTCATAGTTTCTTATTCTACGGATAAAGCTGGAGAAATAAACGTTTTAAAAGAGCCAAATCCACAGAAACATGCACATGTAGCCCTGTCCCCCATCATCTCACAGCCGGTTTCCTCACCCTCCGTGCCGCTTCATTACTGGGGTTCACTAAACCGCAAATCACCTGACGGCAAGATGTTAGGCTGCAAAGGACTAAGGAAAGAAGCGCTTTAGAACAACTGAAATTATAGAAATGTTTATTTTAACAAAATTCTCATTATACATTAGCAAAACAAAAGCTCAGACTGTGCTCTGAAACCGAGTTGCACGCTACAGAATAACTGGCTTTGCCGTCTACCAAAACACGGACAGTTCAACAAAATGAGAAAAAATAAAAGAAAAACAAGAAACCCCGACAGTTCACACGCCCGCTGCCTTCAGCCCCTCACCGCATGCTCGCCTGTCCAGCTTTCACCACCAGGCTTTGTCTCTACCAGCCCAACGATGCTGCTCTAGTACGAGTCAGAAGTGAAACCTCGATCCCCAACTCCAAAGACCACTGCGCTCTTCCCCCTTGGACTCGCCGAAGCATGAGACACTGTATTCGATTACCATTTTGTTCTTCAACTTTTCTGTCCCCTTGGCTTCTCCTTCACGACTTCTCCTCCAACACGACTGCTTCCCCCCATGTTCCTTAGCAGTCTCTAATTTTCCTGCCGTAAGCTGAAGGCTGCTCGGTTTGCTCCCCTGGCCCTGTAGTTCTACATCCACAAGCTTGCGATCTCACCCATGCCACGCAGCTCCACGTGGGACCTGTGTGCTGTCTGAGTGGAAGCCCCAGCCTCTCCTAAGTTCGCCTGGACTCCGAAGGCGATTCAAATGCCAAGATTCATCACCATTCCCCACCGGCTCCTCCCCCTGTATTTCTAACCCTCATCACCTATCCAAGTGCCTAGCGACCTGGTGAGAAAGCTTAGGTCTTTCTTGACGCCTCACAACCTGCAGTCACCAAGTCCTACAGACCACACCTTTCAGCATCTGTGGATGCCGTCTCTTCATGTCCTCTGCTGCCATGTGGTCTTGACCTTCAAGTCAAAGTTAAGCCATAACCTCATTTCCTCTCCCCAAGTCACCAGTTCTCTTTCTCCAGAACAAATCTAAGGCTAAAGCAGTATTTCTCAGTGTGGTTCTCAGACCTTCTGCAACAAGATTACTCTGGGCTGTTTATTCCTGATGAGAATACAGAAAATCTCTGGAAATGGGGCCGGGAGTCTGAATTTTAACAAGGCCCTCCAGGTCATCTCTATGCCTATTAGAGTTAAGAGAGTTGGTCAAAGGATTTGTCCCACACTCTTCAGCAGGCATTCAAGGCTCTTCCAACTGAACCCTAGTGTCTCTCTCCAGCCTCAGTTCCTACACTCCCCGCTCTCCTGGACAATTCCATTTCCTGCCCGTGTTGTCAATTCCAGGCCTCTGTTTTTGTTTCAGGCTGCTCTTTCCATTCCGTCTCCAAGGTAATGACATTCTTTACAGTCACACTCAAAAGGCTGCCGTATAGATACAGTCTCTGGTCTAGACCCAGTTAGACAGCAGACTCCTACAGCACTGAGCACCAATGCAGGACCAATACAGGCAAACCCTGCAGTCCAAACAGCTGACTGCCAAAGGAACCCAGCTAATTATGAAATGAAAATAGAAGAGTGAAAACTAAAAGATCAAGTTAGTATCGAAAGCAGAGAGACATTTAGTTGTGACAATTTTAGAAGCAGATCAACTCTGGCTACTCTGGGGTCTATTAAGTGTTATGGGAGTTATGTTAGTGAGTCACCTCTGTGTGTCCTCACACTCGACCTCCTGGCAGACACTTCCATCTGAAGGCTTCCTGGCCCCTCAAAGAATGTCCAACGTGATCTGGTGGTTCTTCTTAAAAGAGCCCCTGCCCTCCTGACCTCCTATCATGCTAATAGAGCCACCACCCTCCTAGGGGGTTTGGCGTCAGCCTTAGAAGAGGAGGTGAGGGGCCTCCCTGGTGGCGCAGTGCTTGAGAATCCACCTGTTGATGCAGGGGACACGGGTTCGAGCCCTGGTCCAGGAAGATCCCACATGCCGTGGAGTGGCTGGGCCCGTGAGCCATGGCCGCTGAGCCTGTGCTCTAGAGCCCATGAGCCACAACTACTGAGCCCGCACGCCACAACTGCTGAAGCCCACGCGCCTAGAGCCAGTCCACAACAAGAGAAGCCCCTGCTCGCTGCAACTAGAGAAAGCCCACGCGCAGCAACGAAGTCCCAACACAGCCAAAAATAAATTAATTTTTTTTAAAAAAAGAAGAGGAGGTGGAGGAGTCAGTAGCCAACGTCCGGGGCTTCCTCCTATAAAACATGTCACCACTGACACCCAACTCAGTCCTTGCTGTCACCATGCCAGGCTCACCTGACAAGAACCAATATCTTACAATATTAGTTTGTTTCTCTAGTCATCTAAGAAGATGGTATGTCTTCTGCTTAGTCAAGTATTATATTTTCAGTTTTATAGCTTTTCCATAAAGTTCCTATTCACCAACATTTACTCCTAATTGCTTACTGTTGGCATGTAGTAAAACTATCAATTTCTGTATATTCTCTTTGTAGCCAGTCACCTTTTTGAACTAATTACTAGTTCTTAGTTCTTTTGAGATGTTGTATTTTTTTTAATATACAGTCGTATCTTCAAAAAAATAACTGTTTTTTCCTTCCCAATATTTATATAACTTGTCTCTCCATTTTGTAAGAAATCTAGGGCCTCCACAATAACAATGAGTAATAGTGGAAACAGAGGCCTCCGCTTGGTTTCTAAATTTTTTCTTTTGGCTGAACCACACAGCTTGTAGGATCTCAGTTCCCCGACCAGGGACTGAACGTATGTTTCTGCCCTCTCCTTTGGGTGACAATACTCCCCAGATGGTTTTCTGTCTAACCTCTTCTCTGTTAAATTTAGTCTACGTACTCATATCATGAACCCTATTTATGATATGCCTCATAAAATAAAATGAAACCTTCAACAGCTTTCTACTGAAAGCAAGCAAAGCTCTTCACTTGCACTCATGGCCCCACAGTAACTCCATCCTACCTTTCTAGCCTTATTAGTCCCCATCGCCCTCAGATACTGTATGGTCCCCCCATCACGTGCTATATACCCAGGAGCTACATGCTCTGTTAGAGCAGCAGGTCCTTGAAGACTGGACACACATCTTATTCATTTCTGTATTTATTACAATACCTAGTGTAATGATTTGCTGACCAAATGTTTTCTCTCTAAAAATCATTCATCAGCTCCTTAATCTAACATTAACTAGTGAATTCTCTATAACAGACAAATGAATAAACATTTTATAATTCTATAACTAAAGGGGCTAATTACTCACTGTGATAAGGTCATCTCTCGCTCTGAGGACTTTGAGCCTCGCTTGATTCATCAAATTAGACATCTGACTGCAAAAGGCACAGAAAAGTAGTATCATTACAGCATAAAAAACAACCAACGTAGAGAAAGAAAGGTACAACCTCCTACATATGTGCAAACACTTCTCTTTGTACAGATCCCAAAGAGAACTCCCTGAAATACATGTAGCGGTTTTTATCCACTTATTTTCAAAGATAAGGAAATATTTATTGAATGCTTATGAAGTGGCAAGACTTTCTTATCAGTTATTTCAACTATATCTTTCAATAATCCTGTGAGCCTTCTGTTTTCCCAAATGAGGAAAGAGAAGTTAAGTAACTTGACCAAGGTTAGTTAATCAGTGAATGGTCCATTTCAGACCGGAACCCGTAACTGCCTGGGCTCCAAAGCACCTGCTTTACCCTCTCGTCCCAGTGATTTTCAAAGCTCACATTTTCTTCTGCTGCTCAATCTGCTTTTCTTTCTTCTCGTAGTATTCCATAATCTTCAGTCTTTGGGTCTGCACAAGACGACCTTTCTCAATGTTGAACTCTTCTTCTGCCTAAAAGGAATTTATTATTATTACTTCATTATACAGATTTTGACAGTTTTATTTTAAGCAGCTGATGACCAGGGTAGTTGCTTATATTCACCTTATTCTATGTCTAGTATCCACTAACAAAGTTTCAATGAACAGAATCAGAAGATTCTGTGTATGAAAAAAATTATGTATTTTAAATTTGATCCATCTGTTTAATAGAGGGCTAATGAAAAGGACACAGAATTTGGAGTCAGAAGATATGAGTTACTGTCTAAAAAATTTGGTCAAGTAATCTGTCTAAGTGTCCTCCCTTATAAAATAAGAAAATAAAAATAGTATTCTTTCCTTTGTAGGTCAAAATCTAACAGTCCTTTTAAATTATAAACTACATAAATTTGAGTTATTAGTTTTATTAGTGTTAATTATTGAGCAGTCACTTTTTACAAAGGGTATCTTAGTGTATCAGCCATCTGTGATTTTCAGGCAGTAAGAAATTATGACTTTGGAAGCTAGCTAAAGTGACTGATTCAGATGTTTAATGCTTGGCACAGACACTGGAACTTTCAAATTCTAAAATAAATGCCTAACAGCTTGTTTCTATACCTATCACATGAGATAAGACTACTTTAAATAGAAATGCATTTACCAACTGAAATAGAAGTTCTGTATTTGTCCCAGAGAGAAATAAGGAAACTAGTCATACGAGAAACTGCAGTGCTCCTAAGGCCATCAAAACAATATTAAACAAGCAACAAGGACATACTGTACAGCACAGAGAAATACAGCCATTATTTTGTAATAACTTTAAATGGAGTATAATCTATAAAAATATTGACTCACTATGCCGTACACCTGAAATTAATATAATATTGTTAACCAACTATACTTCAATAAATATATAAAACAATACTCTCTCAACTGTTTTACTTCAGTGACAGGCAAAATAAGTCTTTTCTTTCTTAGATGATAAATTACTCAAACAGTTCAAAGGTTTAGTTTTGGCCCTAGGATACCAGGCACACACAATTTTAAGGCTTTACCGTTAAGTAACAAATGTAACCACTGTAGAATAAAGTAAAAGGACAGTGAAAATAAAGTATTAGGTGATATATTCTGACCTACCATGATTATACCTAGAAAAAAGAACAATTTTATATACTGTACAGAAACACTGTGCAACTCGAAATATCTGTAAAATTTCTAGATGCTGACTGCCGCCTTCGTGATGGACAGGGGCCTTCATTTTATGCCTTACATACACCAAACTGTGTATTTACCTTTTTGGCAGCAAGCACAAATAAAAAAGCAACATAACAATGAAAAAATACTACATCCTCCCCTGACCGGCTATCAATTAGCTGCGGTTGCTCAATGTCTGAGTTTGGATTCCATGAGAAAATTAATCCATCCCTTACTTTTCTACTCCCTACCATAAAATTTCAGGACACTTATTGACAATCAGAATTTTGGGACTTCACTGGCGGTGCAGTGGTTAGGACTCCATGCTTCCACTGCAGGGGGACAGGCTCGATCCCTGGCTGGGGAACTAAGATCCCGCGTGCCACGTGGCACAGGCAAAAAAATTAAAGAATGTTTAGAAAGGAAAATTTACTTTTAACATTAAAGAAATTCTTACTGGTCCTATGCAATGAATGCTCTGTTAAACAATTTTACTAAGTACTAATTAGCAAAGCAAGACAGTACGAAACTTTGATAACTTCTTAAACCTAGCAAGTGGAATCTCACCTTTGCATCTATTTCTTCTGCTTTCTCATTGGCTTCTTGTTCAATAAAAGCCATCATGTGCTTAATCTAGAAGGAGAAGGAAAAGGTTACTTTTGAATATGACAAGAAAAAATATCTATGTTTTCTGATTCTTCCAACAATCATTTATGGAACGCCTTTCTGTTCTCAGGTAACTTACAATCTGGAATTTACTCCAGCAAATGGACCAGATGCAATATTCAACAACACAGGTAAATAGGCCATTATCCTACTCTCAAGGAACTTGGAGTCTATGGGGAGGAAGGACTGAATACACGTCCTCCTCTACTTCCGGCCTCCTTCAGCCAGACCGTCCTTCCCCCTTCTCCATTTCTACTGGAGTGTACCAGACAGCCTCTTACTCTCAAGGCACTCCAGCCTGACTCCCCTCCCCCTAACCCAGTGAAATCACTTGTAAGATGACGGCCATCTCGCCCTTATCTTACTGCATCTGCAGCGTCTCCTGGTACACTGACCACCACCCTTCTTGAGCACGTGCTTCCCTTTGCTCCCGCCACTTCCTTGCTCTCCTCCTTAGCCTCCTCTGAGGCCATATGCTTCTTCCTCCGCCTCCCAGACAGCTCCTTCAGGAGACCCTACCCACGGCAACTGAAATCCCACACGCTCAACTGAAATCCCACACGCTCCGTAAGGAACACTGATGGCTCTGCTCCCATGTCCCCCTTGACCTCTGCCTTGATGACCAGCACCAACAACAAGTAGTCCCCTCCCGTATCTCAGGCCCCAGGTCCAACCACCATGTCCTACGAGCTCTCTCTTCTAACACCTCTTTAATCTGTCCATCTCTCTCCACCTTCACAGCCACAATCTCATCTTTGCTATCATCATCTCCTGGCGGAATTACTGCAACAGCGTCCATATCTTCTCCAGGCCCTCAGTCTTGTTCCCTTGCTAACCAGCTCTACCTGGCAACCAGGAAGATCCTTTACAAATGTCCCTCTCATCATGTACCACACCCCCCCTTAGGATAAAGTGCAGAGATTTTAGAAGGTCTGCCATGTGGTCACTGCTCATCTCTCCAGCATCACATGAAATGTAACCTCCACCACTGGCCACTCCTCAGACTCCTAGTTCCTGTCATCCTACATTTTTAAAAGTTAATTAATTAATTTTATTTTTGGCTGTGTTGGGTCTTCGTTGCTGCGCGCGGGCTTTCTCTAGTTGTGGCGAGCGGGGGCTACTCTTCGTTGCGGTGCACGGGCTTCTCATTGCAGTGGCTCCTCTTGCTGCGGAGCACGGGCTCTAGGCGTGCGGGCTTCAGTAGTTGTGGCACGCGGGCTCAGTAGTTGTGGCTCACAGGCTCTAGAGCGCAGGCTCAGTAGTTGTGGCGCACGGGCTTAGTTGCTCTGCGGCATGTGGGATCTTCCCGGACCAGGGCTCAAACCCATGTCCCCTGCGCTGGCAGGCGGATTCTTAACCATTGTGCCACCAAGGAGGTCCCCATGCTACTCTCATTTCAGGTTTTCAGTTCCTTGAGCTCGCCATTCTTTCCACTTTGGAGATTTCAAACATGCTGTTCCTTCCACTTGGAACACTCCCCCACCCCCAGCTCAGCTATCTTCTCGAGCCTCAGCCCGCTTAACTGTCACCTCCTTTGGAAAATCTCCTGAACCTCTCACTTATCTGCACCCAGGACACTGCACTTCTCCGCCTAAACACACAGTCCTAATTGCCTGCTTGCCTGTGCCTCTCCTCAACTAAACTATAAGGCTAAAGGGTTTTAGATCTCTGGCTACAATTGGAGAATGAAGTCCCCAAAGTCTTCTGAATGGGGCTTGGGGTGACTGATCTAATTTATATTCATAAACAGAGTACTGTCTCTAATGGCAGATGTAAAATATACCCAAATGAATATACAAGCAACAGAGCTAATCAAACTCACTGGTAGTTTCATTTCATAGGGGCTCTACCTGGAAGGAATAGTGAATTAAAAAGGAAAAAAAGCAGCTTAAAAAAATTTAATGTAGAGCCTCTAGGTTATTAACTCATTTCACATTAATTGTCCCGCATAAAGGTAAACACCACTGTAAACCCAGGACACGGGGTTAAGGGTTTACTTCCCCCACAGTAGGTGCTCAGTAAACATTTGTGAATGAGTGAGAATCTGTTGGGAGTTTCAAGCCTTCTGAGGTACCCCAACTACTTTTTAGAGTCTGTACAAAAGTGAGTTAAGATTTGTTTCACAAGAATGTGAATATACTTAACACTACTAAATCATTCACTTAAAAATGGTTAAAAAGGCCCTGAGAAAACCATAATTCAAAAAGACACATGTACCCCAATGTTCATTGCAGCACTGTTTACAATAGCCAGGATATGGAAAAAACCTAAATGTCCATCGACAGATGAATGGATAAAGAAGATGTGGTACATATATACAATGGAATAAAAAGGAACAAGATTGGGTCATCTGTAGAGACATGGATGGACCTAGAGTCTGTCATACAGAGTGAAGTAAGTCAGAAAGAGAAAAACAAATATCGCATGTTAACGCGTATGTGTGGAATCTAGAAAGACAGTACAGATGAACCCATTTGCAGGGCAGGAATAGAAACGGAGATGTAGAGAATGGACATGTGAACACAGCGAGGGAAGGGGGGGTGGGATGAATTGGGAGATTAGGTTTGACATACATACACCACCACGTGTAAGACATAGCTAGTGGGGACCTGCTGTATAGCGCAGGGAGCTCAGCTTGGTGCTCCGTGGTGACCTAGATGGGGGTGGGTGGGAGGGAGGTCCAAGAGGGAGGGGATATGGGCATACGTATAGCTGATTCACTTCGTTGTGCAGCAGAAACTAACACAACGTTGTAAGGCAACTATACTCCAAAAAATGGTTAAAAAGGTAAACTTCACGTAATGTGTTTTACACAATTAAAAAAAGTGAGTTAAGAATACAACCTAGGGACTTCCCTGGTGGCGCAGTGGTTAAGAATCTGCTTGCCTGCCGATGCAGGGGACACGGCTTCGAGCCCATGATCCCACGTGCCGCGGAGCAACTAAGCCTGTGCACCACAACTACTGAGCCTGCGCTCTAGAGCCCGCGAGCCACAACCACTGAAGCCTGTGTGCCTAGAGCCCGTGCTCTGCAACAAGAGAAGCCGCTGCAATGAGAAGCCCACTCACTGCAACGAAGAGTAGCCTCCGCTCGCCGCAACTAGAAAAAAGCCCGCGTGCAGCAATGAAGACCCAACGCAGCCAAAACATAAATATATTAAAAAAAAAAAAAGGGAAAATAAAGAGCAGGTGCTTTAAAAGAAAAAAAAAAGAATACAACCTCATGGCATCAAAGTCTTGAGGAAAACACACAGCACGGTTTTAGAAGGGAAGACTTATTTTTTGTCAAAATTCTTAGGAGCTCCCTACCAGTGAGGAGCCAAAATAATGACGACAATCAGAGCCCGTTTTATAGGTCATACAATACTTATAAAATCTCAAGCCTTGAAAAATTGGGGTGCCTAACCCAAATCTACACTGTTAAGAAAAACCACAGTGAACTTGCTAAATGGATCAACCTCCACACATCTGTGCCTGTGTGTGTGTTTCTGTTTGTGCTGTGGAATGGAATCGTCACAAGCTCAGATCAAACTCACACTGCACTGTCTGGAACTTTAAAAGTAGTTTAAAGACAGTAATCAACTCAGGTGCTTACAAATGCTACAAGACACTGGCCTCTAGAGGGGAGCCCTCATTCAAACCTGCATTACCTGCCTCTATCTCTCAGGCCGGACCCTCTGCTACCAGATCTGACGAGATCAGCACAGCCTAGAGCAAAACACGCTCATTGTAGCCCAGGTCACAGAAACCCGTTTACAGTCAACAAGAACACATTCTGCCTTTAGGAGTTCCAACAGGAGAAAAGTCAACCCCTTCAGGACATTTAACTCCACCCTTAAGGCAGAAAAATCTGCCCTTAAAATATACTTTTCTTCTTCCTGCTAAAGCTACTGGGTTCTACACTTCTGGAGTCAAGATTCTTTTGAAAGTTTGATGAAATAAATAACCATACTCCTCAGACAAAAAAAGCAACATACACAAATACTTTAATACAGGGGGGAAGAAATCAGGAAACCCAGGATTTCTTTTTCTTTTTACATTTAAGTATTAGTGTTTTATTTCCAGCACTCAAGTTCATCCTTAAGAAGATTTAGTAGATTCTAGGGGGCTCTTTTTAAATACATTACCTACTTGTGATGGAAGAACCAACAAGAACGAGCACTCCATTTCTGATGTATGTACACAATATATCTCCTATAGGAGACTGTTTGGTTTAGCACTCTTGGCAGCTCCAGTGCGATCTCACAGAGCGTCCTAGGGTTTCACTGACCCACACCTAATGGTGCCTGAAAAACATCTATGTTTCCCCCTTGTCTCAGGATCCATGGAAGTCTGCAGATTCTCCCAGCTCTAAAAGCAGTGATGTTTACAGAAATCAGCACTTTGCTTTACTGAAGCAGACATCTGACAGCAAAGAGAGTAACAAGATTTGACTTGACCCAAAGTGCATGAGGACTAAAGACAGTTTCACCATTCGGCTTTGCAATGTAGTTTCCAGAAATCAACTGTGATGAAAAGCAGGAAGTAACTATATTAAGATTTTACTAACTCCTAAAGAGCAGGAAGTTGAAGGAAACCCAGATTTCTAGACGTCTACTCGGTGCTCGATACTCAGGCCTGGTCACTGCCGGGAATACGGGGAAAACAGGCACCGCCCTGATGGGGACCGCGTGTAGCGTGGAGGAGTACAGACGATACATTTCCTCGTTCTTACTATTTTACAGAAAGAAAACGTGGTTCTGGCCTAGTTTCACTGCTTTACCTTTGCCGTGTATTCTAACTGGGGAAGCCCTAGTTTTCAATACATCACAAGGCGGAAAACGAAGGAGAAGAGGAGGACGAGAGCTGGTACTAGGGGTGTGACCGCTGGACTACGTGGAGCGCACTGCGTCCTTTTTCCTACAGTAAAACTCAGACGCAGCGCTGATTAATGTTCAAAACCCGCGCTGTTCTGTAAGCATGCGGTAAGATTTCCTACAGTGCCGCACAGACGCTATTTTTGTTACCCTCCGTGATCAGCCTAAGATCCCCTAAACGGAAGAACCACCACGCTTCCGAGAGCATATCACCTGACGAATAAAGTGCAGAATCGTTTTAAAGGAACTGGAAACATCTAAGGAAAAAACACCGTACTGCTCATCTAAGAAGACTCACAAGGCACTGAGTGAGCGTTAGTCAGGGTTTTCCGAGAACTTCTGCCAGAAAGAGACGAGTTCTCTAAACTGCGGCCTGAGTGCCCTTCCCCGAAGTCCGGGCCTGGGCGGTCAACGCCCGCCGCCCGCGAACTCCAAAGCGCCGAGCAACGCCGCGACCCCAGGCCGGCCGCTCGCCCGCCAAGCCCGACGCGGCCCCGACCCGCACAGCCCCGAGGCGGGGTCCCGGGGACGGGGAGATCTGGCCAACGAGGCCGCCGCAGAGCTCCCCCAGGCCCGGGGCGGCATCCGCCCACCTCTCGGGGTCCAGGCCGGCGCTCACCTGCTTTTGCACGTCGGCATCGCTGAGGGCCATGGTGCAAGCGACGGGAGGCAGCGGGTGACCGGCCGAAGCTCAGAACCGACGCGGGCAGCGGGCGAACGGGAGACGAAAGCCAGACGCGCTTCCGACCTCTTCTGTTTTGTGAGCGCAGCTTCCGGTTCCTGCGCAGGTCGCCGGGCAGCCCAGCCAGTGGGGAGAGAGCGGCCCGGAAGTCACGCCCCTCCACGCCCCGCCTCGCCTCCTGTCGCTCACTCGTGACGTCTCGTGACCTCTCCCGGTCTTTTCCCCAGCAGCCCGCTCCGAGGCGCGAGGGAAGGTCTGTTGTCGTGCCCCTGACTTTAACTGAGACTTGTAGCCCTTGCGTTTTTTAAAAAAGTTTACTTCTGCCAACCAGAATTTGTTTTACTTTCCTGGCCCTAATGGAAGCAAATGCGTCAATATTTTACTTATTAACAGGTTTTATTTTTAGAGCAGCTTTACATTTACGGGGAATTGAGCTCAGGTTCCCATATTGTTAGCCTCCTCCCTTTCTGGGGTTACATTTGTTATATTTCATTAACCGAGGCTAATGTGTTGACAAAAGCCCACAGTTTAACCAATTTCCTTAGTTTCCCTCTGTTGCGGAAATTCGGCCTCTGTACGCCAGTGCCGGATTGTATCTTGGAGACGGAGTTTTGGGTGAAGTAGAAAACAATAGTTTTATTGCTTTGCCAGGCACAGGGGGCCACGGCAGGCTAATGCCCTCAAAACAGTGTGTCCCACCTGGAGGGGGTGGTGAGGAGTCTGACAGTGTTCCAGGAACAGGGCATGATGAGCTCGTGGAGCTTCTTCTGATTGCTTGCTGGTGAGGTAATCGGGAATCAGCATCATCAACCTTCTAGTTCCAACCGGTCTCAGGCCTGTGTGCTGTGGGCAGCGAGCAGCTAACCTCTCCCACCTGGTGGGGGCTTCAGTGTCTGCAGAACAGCTGGAAGGACCCGGCTGAGAACATTAACTGTATAGCCCTGAGGGAGAGCTAAAGGTCCTGACTGTGTAATGGCTAACGTATTATTATTTTGGCTTGCTTGACTGTTCGCCTTTCTGCATTTTCCCACTTGTCTGATTAAATGTATTCCTTGACTGAAGTTTTTCTGCAGACAAAGGGCAGGCGGAAGACATGGGTGAGGGTCTATTCTGGGAAGGCCTCACAGGGTCCTGCTCAGTGACACCCCTGATGCCCTTTTCCTGTTACAGGACCCCAGCCCGGTTACCACCTTTCATTTAGTTGACGTGTCTCGTAAGTTCTTCTTGGGGGTGACAGTTGCTCAAACTTCCCTCTTTGTTGACCTTGACAGTTTGAGGGATACTGTTAGGTATATTATAGATGCACCTCTGGGGATCTTCACATAATTGGTCAGGGGTTGTGGGTTTTGGGGAGGGAAAGCCATTTTCATCACATCACATCAAGGGTTCATGCTGTCAGCCTGGTTTCTGACTGTTGCTGTTGACCGTGATCACTTGGCTGAAGCAGTGCTTGTCAGGTTTCTCCACTGTAAAGTTACTCTTTTTTTCCCCTTTCCATACTTTACTCTTTGGAAAGATGTACTATGTGCAGCCCACACTTAAGGAGTGAGGAGGTATGCTCCACGTTCTTTAGGGTGGACTACCTACAGAATTTATTTGTAATTCTGAATGAGCATGTGAATTTTTCAACATCATTACCAGGATCCATTTACAGAAAATTATTCAGAAAATTAAGGGAGAAATTCGAGCCCACGTTTTATAAAGAAAAAATACTTTGAAAACTTATTTTTAGGATAGATTCCTAATAATAGAATTATGGGCCAAAGGGTACACACATTTTTATTACTAGCTTTTTATTTTGAATTTCAAATATAAGTTGTAAGAATAGTGCAATAAACTCCCATCACCTAGATTCACCAACTATTAATATTTTTCTATATTTGCTTTATCACTTTCATATGTGTATATATATATATATATAAAATTGCATGAGTCAATAAATAGTTCAGTGTGTGTTTCATAAGACTAAGGGTGTATATCGTCAAATTCAGGAAATTTAGTAAGTCCATATTCAAATTTTGCCATATTCCATTAGTATTCCTCGTAGCAATATTTTCTTTTCTGATCCAGGATCCAATCCAACATCACCTATTGTATTAATTACCTTGTCTTTTTAGTCTCCTTTAATACGGAATAGTTCCTCAAACTTTGTCTTTCCTGATACTGACGTTTCTAAAGAGTACTAGTCATTTGAATTGGCCAGTTGTAGAAAGTCCCTCAATTGGGTTTCATCTGATAGTTTCCTCATAATTACATTCAGGTGCTGCATTACAGGAGAAGTACATGTGTGATATCGTGTCCTCAGTGCATTGCATGTCCTTTTAATGGGAATGGCACACCCATTTTTAAGGCTCTTAATACAGATGCCAAATTATTGTCCAGCTGTGCTAGTGGACACTGTTCTTTGTAGCGTATGACAAGTTGGTACACGTATTTGAGAAAAGTGGTGGTGTTGGATAAGGGAAGGGTTCAGCCACAAAACAGTAAACCTAACAGGGCGACAGAAATCCATGCATTTGATCGCAATTTGATCGGTAGTCTAATCAACTGAACCAGATGGTAGGCTTGTTTCTCTCATCTAACTAGTTTTTGCACTAATGATTTCATTCATCATCCCAGAAGACAGGCATATGCATGCCTCCAGCAAGCTAGGTCAGGATGAGGTGGTATTCACTCGTTTGGATTACAGTCCTTCCTCCCATTTATTTATTTTTGGCTGCACCGTACAGCATGCAGAATTTCCCCGACCAGGGATCAAACCCATGCCCCCTGCAGTGGAAGCGTGGACTCTTAACCACTGGACCGCCAGGGAAGTCCTCCTCCTGTTTATTTTTACAGTGTTCTGCAAATATCTGAGGCTGAAGACTGGGAGCCTCAATCTAATACATGTCTAATCACTTATGAAAACAATGTCTGGAAGACATGTGATACTATCCAGAGATCAATGTGCTTCTGCTTCTTTGGAAAACAGTGCTGATTTTTATGATTTATCATTATTTTCAGACATTAAAAAATACAGCAAAGTACAAAGAATTCAAATGTCTATGTACCATGTACCACCACCCAGAGTTGACAATGAACATTTGTCACATCTGCCTTAGGACTTCATTTTTTAAATACAAGAGTGTTACAGGCACACTTAACATCGCCTTTTGTGCTGCTTCCCTCTCCCCGATGCCAGCGCTCTTACAACTGCTTTCTGCAGTATTCTGCTGACTCACCGAGGAACAGGCCAGGTGCTATCTGGTAAGAACGTGGTAAGCTTCACAGAGTGAAGCACAACTGAAAAAGTTATCATGAGCCCATGCAAAGATTAACTAGTTAGTAGTTTTCCAAATCCAATTTCCTCCTATACTAGCTTAGGTCTTGTGAAGAAGTTTTACTAAAACAGCTTTTCAGAGAAATTCCGAAAATCCCACTCCCAGATAAGCCTGTTGACTATGGCTTCACCAAAACTGCCGACCTAAATTCCTTTCAGGTTAGTCACTTAAGAGAAGGTTTGCGTGCTCCTGGATTTACCTGCTCCCAAGCTAAGGCCTCAGTCTGTGGTTTATTTGGAAACTGAGTCACTAGAATAGATAAGGTAAGGCTTCAGTTTGTCTGCTGGGGAGTGCAGAAACTGGAGGTAGATGAAAAGCATGTCTTTGAATGTTGAGGAATTAATTTTTAAAAGAAAAGACAAATGGTGGCAGAAAGCAGTGGAAGTCTACCTTACGTGCTTTGCACTTTTTAGCCTTTTCCAACCAGTTTTCCGCACAGCAGAAAGTAATTTAAAACCTAGCTGGTCTCTAATCACTCCCTAATTTGTAACCCCTGGTGGCTCCTGTGTGCTCTGGAGGAGCTGGCCCTGCCCATTGACCTCATCACTCCTCCCTTTCTCACCAGCTCCAAGCTTTACTGGTTTGTTCTCTAGCTTTTTGCCTGAGATCTTTTCCTGCACTTGCCCCTTGGGTTGTTCTTCAGTCTTTAGGTCTCAACTTAAAATATCCCCTCCTTGGAGAGAGGTTTGCATCAACACCCTGTCACCTTAATCTTCTACTCTTGTCCCTTGTTTGTTTACTTCAGGACATGCCACAATTTTAAACTACTTTGTTTTTTTCGTTTCATTTCTATGTTCTTATCTGGTTTTCCAACGAAAACGTCAGCTTCACAAGAGGGACGTCATGGTTTTTGCCGGCATCCAGCATACTGCCCGGTACATACATAGTAGGCATTCAATAACTGATGAATGAGAATGAGTGGAATCTAGAGTTTAGATTTTATTATCACATTAGGCTACAGTCTAGGTCTCTGTGTCACTCATAAGATCCGTCAGAAAAAAAAAAAAACCCCAAAACCCACGAACTGCTTGTGATTAAGTTTTGTAAAAGCATTATATATTTTACACCATTTGCTGAAGAGACTATCTCTTTCCTCATTGAATTGTCTCTGTTGAAAATCAGTGGACCACTCTGAAGTTTCTATTCTGTTCCATTGGGCCATATGCTATCCTTGTGGTATTTATTCAAAAAATTAAAAAAGGGGGAAAAAGCAAACCCTAAAACTGAAAGCAATCTGAAATTTACTTAACCATATATCAAATTGGCAACCTAACTACACAGAATTATTCCGTATGACTTTTTTTTTTGGAATTTACATACAATGAACTGCATAGACCTACAAAGTACAATTAGATGAGTTCCGACACCTGTGTGATCACCACAATAGACTAATTCCATCACCCTAGAGAGAAAGCTCTTTTCTAGTCAATCCCACACTCCCAGTCGACAGTGCTGATTTCTATAACCATTGATTAATTTTGCCTGTTCCTGAAATTCATATAAACCACACAGTAGGTACATTTTTATGTCTGGCTTCTTTGACTCAACGCTTTTGAGATTAATCCATATGGTCACATGTAACAACGGTCAGCTTCTCTTTTATTGCTAATTTCCATTGTATAATTCAAAAAGTCAACTTTTTAAAAATTAAGACTAGAAGACTGTTAAAAGATTTAACAACCAAATGCAATGCATGATCCTGGTTTAAATCAAAAACTATATGGAATCTAAAAAAAAAAGGTTCTGATGAACCCAGGGGCAGGACGGGAACAAAGACGCAGACATAGAGAATGGACTTGAGGACACGGGGAGGGGGAAGGGTAAGCTGGGACGACGTGAGAGAGTAACATTGACATATATACACTACCAAATGTAAAACAGATAGCTAGTGGGAAGCAGCTTCACAGCACTGGGAGATCAGCTCGGTGCTTTGTGACCACCTAGAGGGGAGGGATAGGGAGGGTGGGAGGGGGGAGACAAGAGGGAGGGGATATGGGGATATACGTATACGTATAGCTGATTCACTTTGTTATACAGCAGAAACTAACACACCATTGTGAAGCAATTATACTCCAATAAAGATGTTAAAAAAAACTATAAGAGCCATTACTTGGAGAATCGGGGGGATTTAATATGGCCTGGTTAATAGGTACTATTAGGGAACTATTGATAGTTTTCTTAGCTCACTAAGTCTCTCCTTGGCAAATCTGTCCGATTTCACTATGAACAGCACCACCCGAGTTCTCAGTCACTCGGGCCCAAAGCCTCGGAGCTCCAACCTTCTTTCGGATTCCGCCACCCACCCTCATTATCAGTTCAGGTTTTTATCACTTCTTTTTTCACGGCTGTATTGAGATAGTCACCTTTTTGAAATGTACAACGGAGTATAATTAAACGGCTTCAAGTGAGTGTATTCACAAAGCTGCGCAACCACCAGCACAATCACCCTGACAACATCTTCGTCACCCCAGAAAGAACCCTTGACCCCACTAGCAGGCACTGCCCATCGGCCTTTTGTCCTCAGGCAGCCTTCAGCTCCTCCGCCCGACCATGTCAGGCGCCCGGACACAGTGGCTCCTCCAGGGCGCGGTGGAGACACCGCCCCGCCTCCCAGTGGCAGCTGCAGATGCGTTCCTTCCTCGCTGCGCTACGGCGCCCCGCTCCCCCGCCCGCTCCGTACCCTCAAGGCCCAGCCCCCCACCCGGCGCTGCGGCGCCGCAGCTCCCGGGACTCCACGCTCGGTCAGCCGGCTCGCCTACAGCTCCTCCGGCGAGCGTCGCCAGCCTCCGCACCCACGACGGTGGGCCCGTCCGAGTCCGCCTCTTTCCCAGCGGTCCCCGGCCGCCGCCGCCCGGAACCATAGAGCTGCTCCCCAAGAGGCGAGCAGGCCGGGAGAGAGCGGCTCTTCCGGCTCACACCTGCGCCAAGAGGCCTCCGGGACTCCGTGGTCCGGGCTTCCTCTTGGAAAGGCGGGTCCGCCCTGGCGGCGCGCCCGGCTCCCCGCCCCGACGCCGGCGCTGACGGAAGCACGCCGGGTGACCTCACCCGCCAACATGGCGGCGGCGGTAGATTAGGACCGCGGGTCGGAGCCGCCGCCGCCACCGCCACCGCCACCGCCGCTGTGGGATCCTGTGCGGAGCCGCCGCCGCCGCCGCGTTTTCACCTCTTCGGGGACACGGGCCTGGACCAGGTGAGGGGAGCGGGGTTGCGGGCAGGCCTCGCCGGGCCCTTTCCCAGCTTCGCCCGAGGCGTCCCGAGGCCGACGCGGGAGATGGGGGGCAGTGAGAGGCTGAGGGCGCGAGGCCGTTCCGCTGCCCCTCAGACGCGTCCGGGCGCGGGTCGGCGGGCGTGGGCCTCGGGCGAGGGGTGCGTGCGCGGGGCTCGCGGCCTGGGTCCCCGCCAGCCGGCCGCGCCGCGGCTTCAACCCAAGGTTCCCGGTGCCCCTCCCGGCGGCTCCGACGCCGCTGTCATTGCTGTTGCTATTATTTCACGTGTTCGTTTTTGCCACCCTTAGAGGAGGCACGGTTCGCGCTAGGTCGTTTCTTCCTTTGGTCTTTCTTCCACCATCCCAGGCCGACCCCGAGTGTCTCTCCTTCGTGCCGGGACTTTCCGAGATGGGGCTTCCCCGCTGGGAGCCGGGGCCTCGGGCCCGCTGTCTTGGGCCCTGGCCGCCGCCCTGCGGAGTCGGCCCGATGCCCGCACGAGCGCGCGGTTACCCGTGCAGCCAGCGCCCGGTTTCTGTACAAGTTCTTAACGAAACTGACGGTCTCCCCTCTCCCCTGTTTCTTTGCGACGTGGGGCAAAACAAGCAAGTCCTCCAGCGAAACTGTCAGTGCGATTTCCCCGGGAGGTTTGGTGTAAACCAGAGAGCTGGTCTCTGCCCTGACTTGTGTGACCTTGGATGCGCTGCTACACCCTTCTAGCACCTTCTTGTCTTCAGTCTCCCAGAAAATTAAGCAAGTGTTCGTGTAGGTGGTGAACTGCTTATACCTCACGTACATCGCGGGATAAATAAATGTACACTGTAAATTGAAAATCTTTAAACCACTCTGGAATATTCTTCGTTTGATAATAGGCCGTTAGGGACTTTGAAAATTCTTCTACTCTGATTGGTCAAGTACCATTCTCAGTATTTTTTTTTTCCCCAAAGGATGGATTTTCTTACGGAGGACCGTACCCCAGTAATTGAGTTCGGTTGAGGGATACAGACGGTTGAGTCCAAGGCGTTTTGTAGAGAAAAGGTGCTCGTTAGCCCGTCAGTTAGTCAATATTTACTACATATCTTGCTCAGCTTTTAGGACAAGTGATTTGCAACAATAAGTATTGTTTTAAGAACATGTTTCTCTTATGAAACATTTTAGACATACAAAGCAGCAGTTTTAACCAATCACAGTACCACCATCCTGCTTTTTAATCATAGTTTTTTCAAACTTGATTTTGATGCATATGTTATTCCAAATAAGTGGTCACCAAGAGTTCTTTTTTGTTTTGGCTGCTCTGCGCAGCATGCGGGATCTTTGTTCCCGGACCAGGAATGGAACCCCCGCCCCCTGCCATGGCAGCACAGTCTTAACCACTGGACCGCCAGGGAATTCCCAAGAGTTCTTTTTTTTTTTAACATATTTATTTATTTGTCTGTTTAAGGTGTGCCAAGTCTTAGTTGCGGCACATGGACTTCTTAGTTGCAGCATGCATGCGGGATCTAGTTCCCCGACCAGGGATGGAACCAGGCACCCTGCAATGGGAGCACAGAGTCTTAACCACTGCGACACCAGGGAAGTCCCCCCCCAAGAGTTTTTTTTTTTTTTTAAATTAATTAATTTATGGCTGTATTGGGTCTTCGTTGCTGCATGCGGGCTTTCTCTAGTTGTGGCGAGCAGGGGCTACTCTTCGTTGGGGTGCGCGGGCTTCTCATTGTGGTGGCTTCTCTTGCGGAGCACGGGCTCTAGGCACGTGGGCTCAGTAGTTGTGGCTCGTGGGCTCTAGAGTGCAGGCTCAGTAGTTGTGGCTCACGGGCTTAGTTGCTCCGCGGCATGTGGGATCTTCCTGGACCAGGGCTCGAACCCGTGTCCCCTGCATTGGCAGGCGATTCTTAAGCACTGCGCCACCAGGGAAGCCCAAGAGTTCTTAATTAATATATGTTAACAGGGTTGAAGGAAGGGGGCTATTTTCAGAGTTGCTGATTTTTTTTTTAAGTAGTGTTTTATTGAGATACCATTAAGTTGTTCACATGTGTAGTCACAGAGTGTGCACCTATCACTGCAGTTTTCATTCCCGAAAGAAACCTTGTACTCATTAGCAGTCATTCTTTATTCCCACACTCCCCCACCTAGGCAGCCACTGTTTTACTTCTCTGTAGATCCCCCAGTTCTGGATATTTCATATGAACAGAATTATACAATATGTGGTCTTTTGTGACTGGCTTTTACCTCCATGTTGTAGCAGGTAGTGGCATTTCTTTCCTTTTTATGGCCACATAATGTTGCATTGTATGAATAGACTACGTTTTTAAAATTCATCAGTTGACGGGCAGTTACTTCCACTGTTTGGCTGTTATACGTAATGCTGCTGTGACCATTCATGTGAACGTTTTTGCATAGACAATGTGTTTTCATTTCTCTGTGGCACATACGTAGGAGTGGAACAGAGAAATTGACTTTCATGTTTCCCTTTTATGTGCGTTATCTACTCATATATGGGAAGCCTGACTGTGTGTTTGTGGGGAGAGTGAGAGTGAGGCATTCCTCTTTAAGTACATTATGTTGGAGTGCCAGCTGCTGAATGGAAACATTTTTGGACGGCCCTTAGCACAGGATTGAACTGGCGTCTTCAGTTAGGCACGTTCCAGTTGGAAAGGGACAGTGGACACTGAAATAGTTAGTGTCTGCTGAGTTTTCAAATGCTTAGTTGCATTTCTCAGTTGGACCCAGTGAAATTTTTACAGTTTCACAATTTTAATTAGGATTATGTAACTTTTCTTTTGCAGAAAGTCCTAGAATTGTATGATACCTAATAAAGTACAGATTGAAGAAATAAAGTCATTGGACTTCATGCTACTTCGTGGAGCTTAAAAATTCTTTGCTAAAACCACCAGTGGGTCTGGAGACTGGGATCGGGGAATCAAAAACTTTGTCCGTGCTTAAAACTCCAGAGTTTTCATTTGTGACTGAATTATCTGTGGATTTTCACTTTTCTCTTTGTAAACTGGGATTGTATATCTACTCAACTCCACATTATTGCAGTATTTAACAATCTTATTACAATTTTATTTTAGTGGGAGGAGATAGTCTAAATACAAAGCTTCTTGAAATAATTACATCATGTTAGATTGTAATATTTTTCTGCTGTGGTTCTATGGGGTTAAGAAATAGAATATAGGTATGATATTCTAAGTTAGTATTTCTGATGTGGGTGCTAGAAATTTGTTTTTTTGTTTTTTTTTGCGGTATGCGGGCCTCTCACTGCTGTGGCCTCTCCCGTTGTAGAGCACAGGCTCCGGAGGCGCAGACTCAGCGGCCATGGCTCCCGGGCCCAGCCGCTCCGTGGCATGTGGGATCCTCCCTGACCGGGGCACGAACCCGTGTCCCCTGCATCGGCAGGCGGACTCCCAACCACTGCGCCACCAGGGAAGCCCTAGAAATTTGTTTTTAATAGCTTCCAAGATGATTATGATCAGACAAGGTTGGGAAACAACTACAAAAAACTCATGTTGCTGCAGATTTGCTTTTCATAAGAATTTAAAGTAGAATTTAATAGTTGCTGTATACCTTCTGGTTACTGTTCATAAAATGTGCCTAATTCCCACAGTACTATCTATTAACATCCTGGGATTTGCACTGGTACTCATAATAGAAATCTGGTTTTAAAAAAAAGACGATTTATTGTAAGATTGTGGATATTACATTTGTTACTGAAGGATCATGGATGTTTTGGAGATGCCACCAAATGTATGTATAAACACAGGATTAAGTTACCCAGAGCTTCCTCAGGCTGTCCATCTGGCTGACAGCTACCTGTAACTTGAGAGAAGAGCAAATTAAAGGTGTAAGGCAGAGAAAGAAACAGCTGGGTAACACAACTGTATTCAGTAGGTTGTTAGAATTGTATAAAAAGCAGGAGTTTTTATATTGAAGATCACTCTTGTACTTAATCACTTCTTGATACCAAGAACACTTATACCTAATTTGAATTCTGTAGAGTTCTAGGTAAAATTTAAAGAGTAAAAGTAGCTATGTCTTTTTCATCATTTAAAAGGAAGCTTGAGCTGTCTTAGGCATGAAATGTCCTCTGGTTGGTGAGTAAGTAGTGGGGTGGACCTGAGCCTGGTCCCCTGCTTCCAGGAAAGCTCTGGGTGGTGGTCTCAGATCATATTTACTTTTTCTTTAACCTGTCTTTTTCCTTTTTGCCCCCCTGTCCCGTTCTGAAAATTGACAAATTTGCTTCTTTTGGTATTGTGGGTGTCTGATATTTGGGAAATTGCCTTGTTTTTCTACCATTTTTTCCTGTTATCATTAGTGTTAGTGTTTCCACCTCTGTGTTCCTCTCACCCAGCACGTTGCCTGGCTTGCAGGAGATGTGTATTGAATGAATACAGTTAAGGCCTAAGAGTTCGGAGCGGAAGAGGATGTACTCAACCAAGTGGTTGCACTGTTAACTAGCTGTTACGATTTTGGGCAAATAAATTGTCTATTCTTGTTTGTCCATCAATAAAGTTGAGACTGTTATCCTTTCCTTCTGGTGTGCAGGATTACTGTGACAACACGTGGAAAAGTGCTTCAGAAATAGAGGTCTCGTGCAGAGGTGATTTATTTATGGTATCTTATAGAAATGCAAGAGCTCTTTGTGCAATATGCAGATTAGTCACCACCGAGTATGCAGAGGGAGTGATGCCCTCTCTCCCCAGAATACCCTGCAGCAGTGCTGCAGAGTTCACACTTGGCATATTTTCAGTGCCTTTGAGAAATTGTAATTTAATACAAATGCACGAGACCTGTGATAGCATTTCTTTCTGTTTATTTATTTTTAATTGAAGTATAGTTGATGTACAATGTTGTATGTTACAGTTGTACAACATAGTGATTCACAGTTTTTAAAGGTTATAGTTCATTTATAGCTATCATAAAATACTGGCTATATTCCCTGTGTTGTAGACACATAGTAGTGTTTCTGAGGTCTGCCTGCCCCATCACCTAAACACAGGCCTGAACAAGCTGCTTCGCTGCTATAAGCTGGCAGCTCAGGTGAAGTTAGAGGAGTTGGAAGGATGTTATATCCTGCGGGTCTCGTTTGTTTATGACTGGAACGTCAGAGACAAATTTGAAGCCTAAAGACCATGCACTAAACTTAAATGATGGAAGTATGTATGGTCAGCTTCTCCATTAGTGTGAGTCATTGAGAATGGTTGAGTGTCATGGAAGCAGTCACCAACTGTGTGGACGTATGGATAGTAACATGTGTACTAGAGCTGAGGACTTTATAGTGGAGAATTATGAAATCCATGATTAAAATGGCATTTATGGGGCTTCCCTGGTGGCTCAGTGGTTAACAATCCGCCTGCCAGTGCAGGGGACACGGCTTCGAGCCCTGGTCTGGGAAGATCCCACATGCCACGGAGCAACTAAGCCCACGTGCCACACCTACTGAAGCCTGTGCTCCGCAACAAGAGAAGCCACTGCAATGAAGAGTAGCCCCTGCTCGCCACAACTAGAGAAAACCAGTGTGCAGCAATGAAGACCCAACACGGCCAAAATAAATAAATAAATAAAATTTAAGGAAAAAAAGATGGTATTTATGGTTAGTTGATAGGGATTTGTAAGAAAATTTGAAGAGCACTAGGTTAAAAATCCAGTTTGGATACTTGGTAAACTGTGCTTTGTCTGTAGCATCTGGGTTGGTGTGTAACTAAAAGTGTCTTAAGAGATACGGATTTTTGATAAATACAAGAAATTTTTTTAAAATTTTGTTTTATTGAAATATAGTTGATTTACATGTTACGTAAATTTCTTTTTCTTTCTTTTTTTTTTTTTTTGGCTGCGAGGCTTGTGGG
This sequence comes from Orcinus orca, assembly GCF_937001465.1. Taxonomy (NCBI): domain Eukaryota; kingdom Metazoa; phylum Chordata; class Mammalia; order Artiodactyla; family Delphinidae; genus Orcinus; species Orcinus orca. The sequence goes on along the minus strand of NC_064569.1, from coordinate 1,059,801 downwards.
ATCTTAATTCCCCAACCCAGGGATTGAACCTGGGCCGCGACAGTGAAAGCGCCGAGTCCTAACCACTGGACCGCCAAGGAATTCCCAATGTTGTGTTAATTTCTGCTGTACAGCAAAGTGATTGTTATACGTATATATATACACACACACACATATACATTCTTTTTCATATTCTTTTCCATTATGGTTTATCACAGGAAATTGTATGTAGTTCCCTGTGCTCTACGGTAGGACCTTGTTGTTTATCCATCCTTGATATTATAGTGTGCATCTCCTAACCCCAAGCTCCCAATCCATCCCTCCCCCACTTCCCTCACCCTTGGCAGCCACAAGTCTGTTTTCTATGTTTATGAGTCTGTTTCTAGATGGGTTCATTTGTGTCCTGTTTTTGATTCCACGTGTAAGTGATATATGGTATTTGTCTTTCACTGTCTGACTTACTTCGCTTAGTATGATAATCTCTAGGTCCATCCATATTGCTGCAAATGGCATTATTGCCACCACATCTTCTTTATCCATTCATCTATCAGTGGACATTTAGGTTGTTTCCATGTCTTGGCTACTTTAAATAGTACGCAGCCAACATTGGGGTGCATGGATAAATACAGGAAATTTGATTATAACAAATTCTAGAACATCAATTTTTTTAAATATAAAATATATTTAAAATATAAAGCATTATTCAGAAGATGAGTACTTCTTTTTTCCTGTTACCAAAAAATTCTGAGACTTTTTATACGTTAAATTTTGTTACTGATTTGCTCTTTTCTCCTCTCTTTTGGAACTTAATCATTTATTCCTTGCTCTCTATTTATATCTCATTGGCTTCTCCACTGAATGTAAACGTGCTTAAGTCTCTTTCATTGTATATAAAACAAAACAAAATTAATGAACTCTCAGACCCTTTGTCTCTCTCCCCAGCCTCCATTCTTGTCTTCCCTTCAAACCATGAAAGAATAGACTAAAACCCATTTTCTCTACTGATTCACTTTACATTCACTCTTTTTTTTCTTTTCTGCTCATTTCTTCCTTTTTATTTTTAATTAATTTATATTTTATTTTTTGGCTGCATTGGGTCTTCGTTGCTGCACACGGGCTTTCTCTAGTTGTGGCGAGCGAGGGCTACTCTTTGTTTCCGTGCGTGGGCTTCTCATTGAGGTGGCTTCTCTTGTTGTGGAGCACGGGCTCTAGGCGCTTGGGCTCAGTAGTTGTGGCACGTGGGCTCAGTAGTTGTGGCTTGCGGGCTCTAGAACTCGGGCTCAGTAGTTGTGGTGCATGGGGGATCTTCCCAGACCAGGCTCGAACCCGTGTCCCCTGCATTGGCAAGCGGATTCTTAACCACTGCATCACCAGGGAAGTCCTCCATTCGCTCATCACGTCCCTGGCCTCTGCCGTTGCCCTGCCAGTCAGATTAGCCCATCCTGTCGGGGACATCATCTTGACGTTGCATTTTTTTTGGTGTGTTGTTTGTACTGCCTTCTTCCCGAAGCGCCTCCCCCGACTCTGAGCACACCCTCCTGTCCCCTTTATGCCTTTCTGCCTGTCCACTGCAGACCTTAGCGGGCTCCTCTGCCAGCTTCTCATCTTTTTGGCCAGCCCTGAAATGGTAGTTTTGCCTTGAATTCTAATTGGGTTTCTTTTTCAGATTAAACCAGTGTTTCTCAACATGTTTTTTAAAAACCCTTTTTCCCTTTGATAAATAAAAATCTCTGGCTCCTCTTCTGGTGGTGCTCGGGGTTGGGGCGGGGGGTATGTGATTCTTCCCTCCCATCCTCTCACTGAGAGTCAGTGATACAAAGAAGATTGAAGGTTTACTCAGATTTATTTTCTATACCTTATAATCTGAAAACAGTAGGTAATGTTTGCTTTTCCAAGCATGAATATGCTTTTTCAAACCCAGCCACCCCTTCTCCCACCTCCTGGAAACTTTGGCGCTTCCTCCCCTTGGACGTCGCTGCTGTCCGTCCACTCTCCGTAGGTGATGCTGTAGACCCGCCTCTGCGCAGGCCACAGCTTTCTATCTCCAGTGCAGACCTCGTTCTGAGTTGAAGGCCTGTATGTCTAGCGTTTTGTTCATTTCCACCTTGCCGGCTGTGGGCATTCTACAGCTCAGTACGCCCCCAAGTGAACTGGTCATCCTCTCCCCCAAGCAGCTCTTGCTGTACTGTGTGACTTGGGCAGTAGGAGCAGCGCCACGTTCTGTACAGCTGCCTGGTGAGTGCCGTTGAGTTGGTTCACAGATCTTCAAACGCATCTGCAAGTTTTCCCTGTGTCCCCTTCTCCTTCCCTGTGTTCCTGCTCTGGGTCGTGCCTTCATACGCTCCTGTTCAGGTTTTTCCAGTATTACCCTAACTTGTGTCCTTGCCTCCAGTCTCCGTTCTGGCTTCCACACTGCCTCCAGGATGATTTTTCTAGAATATAATCTGTTCATGTGCTTCTCTTGCTCAAAACCCTTCAGTGATTCCTACTGGTGTTCTACAGAGTTCCTAGCGTTTTTTTGCATCATGATCTAATCTGAGAGGCTACCGAAAGAAATTGAGTGGTTTTTTTTCCCTCCAGAAAAAATGCTCATGCGCACAGAATTTGCATACAGTTCTGCGGGTTCGTTAATGGACATGGTTAAAATAATTTTCCAGCTTACAGGATAAAACCCGAGCTGCCAAGCATCCTGTAGCATACGAGGCAGGCCACATGCTGACTACTGTGAGCCCCATCCTTGTATCATAGGACTTTGCCATGTCAAGTGGGTAATTTTTGTGTTGTTCCCTGCTGTTCCAAAACACTTCTGTGCCTTTTCCGGGTCTACTTGACATCTAAAGTTCACGTCGTCCCATTCCCCAGCTGGGTCAGTTGGTGACTAATCACTCACGTTCCAAGATCTGCTCAGATTTTACCTTATAAAGCCTTTCCTGATTTCCACTTTTTTTTAAAAAATTTATTTATTTTATTTATTTATTTTTGGCTCTGTTGGGTCTTCGTTGCTGTGTGCGGGCTTTCTCTAGTTGCAGCGAGCGGGGCCTATTCTTCGTTGCAATGCGCGGGCTTCTCATTGCAGTGGCTTCTCTTGTTGTGGAGCACGTGCTCTAGGTGTGCAGGCTTCAGTAGTTGCAGCACATGGGCTCAGTAGTTGTGGCTCGCAGACTCTAGAGCGCATGCTCAGTAGTTGTGGCGCACGGGCTTAGGTGCTCTGCGGCATGTGGGATCTTCCCAGACCAGGGCTCGAACCCGTGTCCCCTGCATTGGCAGGCGGATTCTTAACCACTGTGCCACGAGGGAAGCCCTCCACTTCTTTTTTCTTTCTCTCGAGAGAATTACCTGTTCCTTGTTTTGGGTTGCCCTTCCCACTCATGTATACTGACTCGTATCACAGAATTTTATTGTTCTTATTTGTTTCTATGCTTTTGTTTTCCTCTACTTGATAGAAAACTCCTGAGGGCAGGCGATTGAGCTTAAGCCTTTGTGCCCAATGCACAGATATTTCTTAAGATCTTAAAACAGTCTGTATCATTGTTTTCAGTAGAAAACAATTATTTGGAAACTTCTTAATAAGACATTTTGGTTTGAAACAACTATTAAGGTACGTAGTAGGGGTCAAAAGATACAAACTTCTCATTGTGAAATAAATAAGTCCTGGGGATGTAAGGTACAGTCTGGTCACTATAGTATATAATTCTGCCTTGCATATTTGAAAGTTGCTAAGAGAGTATGTCTTTTAAAAAGGGGGGTACATGGTATGTAAAACAGCTGTTAAGTCCACATGGAGAAGTGAATTTTACTTGCATTGATTAGGATACAAGTTAAAGTACCTATTGAAGAGATTCAGAATAAAGTGGCTTGAATAGGAGTCAGAGGCTAGTGGTCAAGGCGGGCAGGGCAGCTCTGCTCCACGGGGTCATTCAGGGACCCAGGTCCCTTCTGTCTCGTGCTGTCCCCTGGAGTGGTGTCCTTGTTTGCATGTCAGAGTGAGGTGTCTGCCATATGCACATTTCAAACCCAGAGAGGAGGAAAGAGGAAGTCTTCAAGGAGAGACCCCCGCCACCACCACATTGCACATGTAACTTCTGCTCTTCTTCCTCAGGCTCAGGCTAACCTTGTAGCACACGAAGCTGTAAAGGAAACAGGGAAATGTTGTTTGCAGCTGTGTGGCCATGGACGTAGCTGAAATTTAGTAGGCTTTACTAGTAAAAGAAATAAGAGAACATATGCTGGCTCTGGGGGGAAGGTAAAGAGAGGGCAGAGCTAGTGTTTTTGCCACATAGGTGAAAATAGAGTAACTAGGGAGAGGTAGAAAGGGAAATTTTCTTTTTTTTTTTTTAAGGGAACTTTATTATTTTTATTTATTATTTTTGGCTGCGTTGGGTCTTTGTTGCTATGCGGGCGCTCTCTAGTTGTGGCGAGCAGGGGCTACTCTTCGTTGCGGTGTGTGGGCTTCTCATTGCAGTGGCTTCTTGTTCAGGAGCACGGGCTCTAGGCACGTGGCCTTCAGTAGTTGTGGCTCACGGGCTCTAGAGCGCAGGCTCAGTAGTTGTGGTGCACGGGCTTAGTTGTTCCGTGGCATGTGGGATCTTCCCGGACCAGGGCTCGAACCCATGTACCCTGCGTTGGCAGGCGGATTCTTAACTACTGCCTCATGAGGGGAGCCCAGAAATTTGCTTTTGATTTGATATCCGAATAAATAAATTCCTACTTGTCAATAAATTAAATTATGTTTTTTAAAGATTACTGAGAAAAAAAAGGCCAAGAAATATTTATTTTGGTATTTAGTTGAATAGTTGGAGTCAATGGGAAAATGTACTGGCATGTAATAAACTTTATTTATTCTCTTTTTTATACGTTTATTTATTTTTACTTTATTTTTGGCTGTGTTGGGTCTTCATTGCTATGCACGGGCTTTCTCTAGTTGTGGTGAGCAGGGGCTACTCTTCGTTGTGGTGACTTCTCTTGTTGCAGACCATGGGCTCTAGGCGTGCGGGCTTCAGGAGTTGTGGCATGTGGGCTCAGTAGTTGTGGCTCGCGAGCTCTAGAGCACAGGCTCAGTATTTGTGGCGCATGGGCTCAGTTGCTCCGCGGCATGTGGGATCTTCCTGGACCAGGGCTCAAACCCATGTCTCCTGCATTGGCAGGTGGATGCTTAACTACTGTGTCTCCAGGGAAGCCCCTGTAATAAACTGTAAACTGAAAAAATACTTTTATGTTTTTAGGTTTTACACATCTGTAAGTAGACCTTTCCGGAGCTCTGCCAGCCGACCCCATGGCGTCCTCTACTACTGTGCCTCTAGGATTTCACTATGAAACAAAGTATGTTGTCCTCAGCTACTTGGGACTCCTCTCTCTGGAGAAGCTGCAGGAGCAACATCTTTCCTCACCCCAAGGTATTATCTTTGGCTTGTGGTGGTTGTATTAAGTAGTAATAATTACTTCATGTGTGCAAAATTATATGTATCTAAGTAACTTATAGCTCTGGTTATAAGATTGAATAATACTAATAGGCTCTTAAAGAATTAAGAGCCACTCCATCCCTTCCCATCCCCTCATCCATTCCCACAAGCATGACTTTTCATGTTTTTTAAGAGCTCGATATTTTATTTATTTATTTTTTGGCCGTACCATGCGGCTTGCGGGATCTTAGTTCCCTGACCAGGGATTGAACCCATGGCCCCTACAGTGGAAGCCTGGAGTCCTAACCACTGGACCGCCGGGGAATTCCCAAGAGCTCCATATTTTAAATGATTGCCATTGGTACAGGGAAAAATGTAAATAAACAGAAACCCATCTGCCTTTAGAGATTTCATACTTAGCAAGCCATAGATTAGAATTATATAATTATTTTTAAAGTTTATAACACAGTTGAGTTCCTCAAATTACCTTTTTTCAAGGCTATTAGGGTTTTTTTTTAATTGAAGTATAGTTGATTTACAATCTTGTGTTAGTTTCAGGTGTACAGCAAAGTGATTCAGTTATATATATATATACATATATATCTTTTTTTTTCAGATTCTTTTACCTTATAGGTTATCACAAAATATGGAGTAGAGTTCCCTGTGCTATACAGTAGGTCCTTGTTGTTTATTTTATATATAGTAATAGGGATATTAGATGTAAACAGTCGATCAGACTTAGAGAGTTTTTAGCGCAGTTCTTTGTATCACGAAGTTGTATATGTCCTTCTTTAAATAATTTGCCAAACGAAGCTTGAAACAGTTACTAGAGGCTGAATTAATCTTCTTCGTTAAGATGCAACATCATCATCTTAAATATTCTTATCCATAGATTTTTACTACAGCCATGAAGGTAGTTCTTATTTATTTGCTGCTATTTTAGCTCAAGAATGGGTAGTGTTGGTACTAGGATGACACGGAATTCATGTCTACTCACAACTAGGGCACCTACCAGGCACCAGTGGGGGACCACGGACACCTAAGGGGACGAGAGGAACCCCCAGCGACTGGGGAGGACGTGGGCATAGGGGGAGTGAAGGGGGAGGAGAAGTGGAGGCCGGATGGGACAGGAGCCCCTGAGGGGTGGCTGGGGGAGGGGAAGGGATCCCACGCCCGAAGGGGGAAATTGGGGAACCATTGGGAGGACAGAGGATCAAAAGGGGGCATGGCCAGGTTTCCCCTGTCCACTTGGGCCCCTGGGAAGCTGTTGAGGTCCCCAGCCTGATCCTCTGCCCACCCAGGCCCCCTCCAGCCACGCGGGTCCTGAGGGAGTGGGAGGCAGGGAAGGGGGAGCAAAAGTAAAGGCCGGACCTCCGGGACCGGCACCCACCCACGGTTAGGGGTCCACCCACCCAGCGGGACCCACCCACGGTTAGGGGTCCAGCAGCAACTGGGGAGACCCTGGGGGAGACGGTGGGGGAGGGGCGCGAAGGAATGGATGGGAACGGGGCCAGCACTTTCCCTGTCTACTCAGGCACTGGGGAGCCTGTTGGGCTCCCGGCCTAATCCTCTGCCCTCGGAGCCTCCCTCCTGCTGTGCAGAGCCCAAGCCCCGCCCCTGCACCCCCAGCCAGGGCCCCACCTCTACACTCAGAGACCCCCCCTGAGACCCCCTCCAATGTGCTGGGCCTAAGCCCCACCCACACATGCTCACTCAGGGCCCTACCTCCAGACTCCAGAACCCCACACTCCAGAGGCCCTCCTTTCCACATGCTGCCTCTCCCCTTCTGGGCAGGTCCTAAGCAGAGGCCCCGCCCCACACTGAAGGTCGCCCTGCCTAGGCTCTGCCCCATGCTCACACCCCCACCCCCCACCGCCTAAGTCCCACCCCACCCTAAACCCCAGCCCTGCCTAAGTTTCACGCCCCGCCTAAACTACCCCCCCAAGGCCAAGGCACTTTTTTTTTCTTTCTTTTTTCCGCTGTGGTTTTATTTTACCTTATTGCAGTTGTTTCAATTATAGTTTTATTTGTCCTAATACATTTTTTATCTTATTAATTTTATTTTGTTTTTTATTTTTTGATATTGTACTGCTCCTTTTTGTCTTTCTTTCTTCCTTTTGTTTTTCTTTTTTTTTTTTCTGTGCCGTGCAGCTTGTAGGATCTTGATTCCCAGGCCGGATATCAGGCCCAAGCTCCTGTGGTGGGAGCTCCGAGTCCAAACCTCTGGACTAACAGAGAACCTCAGACCCCAGGGAATATCAGTCGGAGTGAGGCCTCCTGGAGGTCCTCATCTCAGCACCAAGACCCAGCTCTATCCAACTGCCTGCAAACTCCAGTGCTGGATGTTTCAGGCCAAACAACCAGTAGGACAGGAATACAGCACCAATCATCCAAAAAAAAAAAAAAAAAGAAATGACAAAAAAATATGTTACAGACAAAGGAGCAAGGTTAAAAACCTAAAAGACCAAATAAATGAAGATGAAATAGGCAACCTACCTGAAAAATAATTCACAGTAATGATAGTAAAGATGATCCAAAATCTCAGAAACAGAATGCAGAAAATACAAGAAAAATTTAACAAGGATCTAGAAGAACTAAAGAGCAAACAAACAGTGATGAACAACACAATTACTGAAATTAAAAATACTCTAGAAGGAATCAATAACACAGTAACCGAGGCAGAAGAACAGATAAGTGAGCTGGAAGATAAAATGGTGGAAATAACTGCCAGGGAGCAGAATAAAGAAAAAAGAATGAAAGGAATTGAAGGCAGTCTCAGACCCTCTGGGACAACATTAGACTCACCAACATTCGAATTATAGGGGTCCAGAAGAAGAGGAGAAGAAGAAGGTGTCTCAGAAAATATTTGAAGACATTATAGTTGAAAACTTCCCTAACGTGGGAAAGGACATAGTCAAGTCCAGGAAGCACAGAGAGTACCATACAGGATAAATCCAAAGAGAAACACACGGAGACACATATTAATCAAACTATCAAAAATTAAATACAAAGAAAAAATATTAAAAGCAGCAAGGGAAAAGCAACAAATAACATACAAGGGAATCCCCATAAGGTTAACAGGGGATCTTTCAGCAGAAACTCTGCAAGCCAGAAGGGAGTGGCAGGACATATTTAAAGTGATGAAAGGGAAAGACCTACAACCAAGATTACTCTACCCAGGAAGGATCTCATTCAGATTCAATGGAGAAATTAAAACCTTTACAGATAAGCAAAAGTTAAGAGAATTCAGCACCACCAAACCAGCTTTAAAACAAATGCGAAAGGAACTTCTCTAGGCAGGAAAAACAAGAGAAGGAAAAGACCTATAAAAACAAACCCAAAACAGTTAAGAAAATGGTAATAGGAACATACATATTGATAATTACCTTAAATGTAAATGGATTAAATGCTCCAACCAAAAGACATAGACTGGCGGAATGGATACGAAAACAAGACCCATATGTAAGCTGTCTACAAGAGACCCACTTCAAACCTAGGGACACATACAGACTGAAAGTGAGGGGATGGAAAAAAAAAAGCTACTCCATGCACATGGAAATCAAAAGAAAGCTGGAGTAGTAATTCTCATGTCAGACAAAATAGACTTTAAAATAAAGACTATTACAAGAGACAAAGAAGGACACTACAAATGATCAAGGGATCAATCCAAGAAGATTTAACAATTGTAAATATTTATGCACCCAACACAGGAGCACCTCAATACGTAAGGCAAATGCTAACAGCCATAAAGGGGAAAATAGACAGTAACACGATAATAGTAGGGGACTTTAACTCCCCACCTTCACCAATGGACAGGTCATCCAAAATGAAAATAAATAAGAAGACACAAACTTTAAATGACACATTAAACAAGATGGACTTAATTGATATTTATAGGACATTCCATCCAAAAACAACAGAATACACTTTCTTCTCAAGTGCTCATGGAACATTCTCCAGGATAGACCATGTCTTGGGTCACAGATCAAGCCTTGGTAAATTTAAGAAAGCTGAAATCGTATCAAGATCTTTTCCAACCACAATGCTATGAGAGTAGATATCAGTTACAGGAAAAAAAATGTAAAAAATACAAACACATGGAGGCTAAACAATACACTACTAAATAACCAGGAGATCACTGAAGAAATCAAAGGGGAAATCAAAAAAATACCTAGAAACAAATGACAATGAAAACACAACTACCCAAAACCTATGGGATGCAGCAAAAGCAGTTCTAAGAGGGAAGTTTATAGCAATACAATCCTACCACAAGAAACAAGAAAAACCTCAAACAACCTAACCTTACACCTAAAGCAATTAGAGAAAGAAGAAGAAGAACAACAAAAAAGTTAGCAGAAGGAAAGAAAGCATAAAAGCAGATCATAAATAAATGAAAAAGAAATGAAGGAAACAGTAACAAAGAGCAATAAAACTAAAAGCTCGTTCTTTGAGAAGATAAACAAAATTGATAAACCATTAGCCAGACTCATCAAGAAACAAAGGGAGAAGACTCAAGTCAACAGAATTAGAAATGAAAAAGGAGAAGTAACAACTGACACTGCAGAAATACAAAGGATCATGAGAGATTACTACAAGCTACTATATTCCAATAAAATGGGCAACCTGGCAGAAGTGGACAAATTCTTAGAAAAGCACAAACTTCGAGACTGAACCAGGAAGAAATAGAAAATATAAACAGATGAATCAGAAGCACTGAAATTGCAACTGTGATTAAAAATCTTCCATCAAAGAAAAGCCCAGGGGCTTCCCTGGTGGCACAGTGGTTGAGAGTCCGCCTGCCGATGCAGGGGACGTGGGTTCGTGCCCCGGTCCAGGAAGATCCCACATGCTGCGGAGCGGCTGGGCCCGTGAGCCATGGCCGCTGAGCCTGCGCGTCCAGAGCCTGTGCTCCGCAACGGGAGCGGCCCGCGTACCGCAAAAAAAAAAAAGAGAAAAGAAAAAAAAAGAAAGAAAAGCCCAGGACCAGATGGCTTCACAGGTGAATTCTATCAAACATTCAGAGAAGAGCTAACACCTATCCTTATCAAACTCTTCCTAAATATAACAGATGGAGGAACACTCCCAAACTCATTTTACAAGGCCACCATCACCCTGATACCAAAACCAGACAAAGATGTCACAAAAAAAGAAAACTACAGGCCAGAATCTCTGATGAACATAGATGCAAAAGTCCTCAACAAAATACTAGCAAACAGAATCCAACAGCACATTAAAAGGATCATACACCATGATCAAGTGGGGTTTATCCCAGGAATGCAAGGATTCTTCGATATATGCAAATCAATCAGTGGGATACACCATATTAACAAATTGAAGGATAAAAACCATATGATCAGAAAAAGATGCAGAAAAAGCTTTTGACAAAATTCAACACCCAGTTATGATAAAAACTCTCCAGAAAGTAGGCATAGAAGGAACCTACCTCAACATAATAAAGGCCATATATGACACACTCACAGCCAACATCGTTCTCAATGGTGAAAAACTGAAACCATTTCCTCTTAAGATCAGGAACAAGACAAGGTTGCCAAGGTTGCCCACTATTATTTAACATAGTTTTGGAACTTTTAGCCACAGAAATCAGAGAAGAAAAAGAAAAAGGAATCCAAATCGGAAAAGAACAAGTAAAACTGTCACTGTCTGCAGATGATATGATACTGTACATAGAGAATCCTACAGATGCTACCAGAAAACTACTAGAGCTAATCAATGAATTTGGTAAACTAGCAGGGTACAAAATTAATGCACAGAAATCTCTCACATCCCTATACACTAATGATGAAATCTGAAAGAGAAATTAAGGAAACACTCCCATTTACCACTGCAACAAAAAGAATAAAATACCTAGGAATAAACCTACCTAAGGGGGCAAAAGACTTGTATGCAGAAAACCATAAGGCACTGTTAAAAGAAATTAAAGATGATACAAACAGATGGAGAGATATACCATGTTCTTGGATTGGAATAATCGACATTGTGAAAATGACTGTAATGCCCAAAGCAGTCTACAGATTCAGTGCAATCCCTATCAAACTACCAATGGCATTTTTCACAGAACTAGAACCAAAAATTGCACAATTTGGAAACAGAAAAGACTCTGAATAACCAAAGCAATCTTGAAAAAGAAAAACGGAGCTGGAGGAATCAGGCTCCTGGACTTCAGACTATAGTACAAAGCTACAGTAATCAAGACAGTATGGTACTGGCACAAAAACAGAAATATAGATCAATAGAACAGGATAGAAAGCCCAGAGATAAACCCACGCGCATATGGTCACCTTATCTTTGGTAAAGGAGGCAAGGATATACATTGGAGAAAGGACAGCCTCTTCAGTAAGTGGTGGTTGGAAAACTGGACAGCTGCATGTGAAACAGTGAAATTAGAACATTCCCTAACACCATACACAAAAATAAACTCAAAATGGACTAAAGACCTAAATGTAAGGCCAGACACCATAAAACTCTTTGAGGAAAACAGGTAGAACACTCTATGACATAAATCACAGCAAGATCTCCTTTGACCCACCTCCTAGAGAAAAGGAAATAAAACCAAAAATAAACAAAGGGGACCTAATGAAACTTAAAGGCTTTGGCGCAGCAAAGGAAAGCATAAACAAGGCAAAAAGACAACCCTCAGAATGGGAGAAAATATTTGCAAACAAAGTAACAAAGGATTAATCTCCAGAATATACAAGGAGCTCATGCAGCTCGATATCAAAAAACTAAACAACCCAACCCCAAAATGGGCAAAAGACCTAAATAGACATTTCTCCAAAGAAGACATACAGATTGCCAACAAACACATGAAAAGATGCTCAACACCACTAATCATTCGAGAAATGCAAATCAAAACTACCGTGAGGTATCACTTCACACCAGTCAGAATGACCATCATCAAAACATCTACAAACAATAAATGCTGGAGAGGGTGTGGAGAAAAGAGAACCCTCTTGCACTGTTGGTGGGAATGTAAATCGATACAGCCACTAGGGAGAAGAGTATGGAGGTTCCTTAAAAAACTAAAAATAGAATTACCATATGATCCAGCAATCCCACTACTGGGCATATACCCTGAGAAAACCATAATTCAAAAAGACACACGCCCCCCAATGTTTACTGCAGCACTGTTTACAATAGCCAGGACATGGAAGCAACCTAAGTGTCCATCGACAGATGAATGGATAAGGTATGGCACATATGTTCAATGGAATATTCCTCAGCCATAAAAGAAACGAAATTGAGTTATTTGTAGTGCGGTGGATAGACCTAGAGTCTGTCATACAGAGTGAAGTAAGTCAGAAAGAGAAAAACAAATACCAATTGCTAACACATATATATATAGAATCTAAAAAAAACACATGGGTTCTGATGAACCTAGGGGCAGGACAGAAATAAAGACATAGACGTAGAGAATGGACTTGAGGACATGGGGAGGGGGAAGGGTAAGCTGGGGTGAAGTGAGGGAGTAGCGCTGACTTATACACACTACCAAATGTAAAATGGATGGCTAGTTGGAAGCAGCCGCATAGCACAGGGAGATCAGCTCGGTGCTTTGTGACCACCTAGAGGGGTGGGATAGGGAGGGTGGGAGGGAGACGCAAGAGGGAGGAGATATGGGGATATATGTATATGTATAGCTGACTCACTTTGTTATAAAGCAGAAACTAACACACCATTGTGAAGCAATTATACTCCAATAAAGATGTTAAAAAATAATAAAATTTTAAAAATAAATAAAATTTGTAAAAAAGGGTAATGTTGAGATTGAGAAATGATGGGCTCCAGTACCTTTCTAGCAGGAGGGATGACCAAAGATGTCCTAAGAAAGTTCATTGAAATGCTGACATTGTAACTAGTGGGTGTGTTCTGTTTTTAAACTTTGAATCATATTTTAAGTACCCCGAGGTAGGCTGCTGTTTAAACAAAATTACTTCAAAATGGCTTTAAAAACTCATAAAAGGGCCTTCCCTGGTGGCGCCGTTGTTGAGAGTCCGCCTGCCGATGCAGGGGACGCAGGTTTGTGCCCCGGTCCGGGAGGATCCCACATGCTGCTGAGCGGCTAGGCCTGTGAGCCATGGCCGCTGGGCCTGTGCGTCTGGAGCCTGTGCTTCGCAACGGGAGAGGCCACAGCAGTGAGAGGCCCGCGTACCGCAAAACAAACAAACTCATAAAAGAAAATGTGATATGAAATATTGATTATTTCAGCAAACTCACACAGCAGCTATTTTACTCTCTGTTGTCCTCTGATATTAATCAGTATGCACATGGCTTTCAAATAGTTGTAGTCAGTTATTTGCGATTTTTTTCACTGTTTTATCTTAAAACATGTTTGCGTGTTTGTGTATTTTATCTCCGTTGTTGCATGTTTGTGTCATCTTAAACATCAGTAGCACTGCTGTGTACAGTTTTTGGTTTACTACAGAGCACCACCCCCTTTTTTAAATGTTTTAAAAATATTTATTTATTTATTTGGCTGTGCCGGGTGTTAGTTGTGGCACACATGATCTTCCTTGTGCGTGTGGGATCTTTTAGTTGCGGCTTGTGGGATCTAATTCACTGATCAGGGATTGAACCTGGACCCCTGCATTGGGAGCTCAGAGTCTTATCCACCGGGCCACCTAGGTGACTAACAGTGGTAGTAGGAATTTAATTGAAAAAGTCAAGGCAAAAGGGTATCCTAAATAAAGAGTTTATCGTAAGAAATTCTAACTTAAAATGTTAATAAATGTACATAGCAATTTTGGTGTACAGCCAAGGCTTTTTTGTTTTTGAATATGGGTCTGTTGATTGGAAGTCCATGTCATCTTTCTACCATAAACCATACCTCTATATCTATTACCTATTGTTTTAAATTTATGCTTATTTAAAGTGGAGCAAGAACATAGAGACACTTGTGAAGCAGTTTCTGTGAAGAGTCATTCTAAACTTTTATGATTCTCCCCAGTCTTTTAGTTGTTTCTGTCACACCCAATTTGATGTGGTATTTTTAAAGCCACTTCTCAAAACATTTAATTTAGCTTTCATAGAAATATCACGCCTCTTTGCATGTCATCTTTCAATGATATCTGTGATTTTAAATAAATTACAGAATTTCAGTGACCAGTATAATGGTTTTTTTTTGGCCGTGCTGTGCAGCTTGTGAGATCTTAGTTCCGCAATCAGGGATCGAACCCGTGCGCCCTACAGTGGAAGCACAGAGTCCTAAGCACTGGACTGCTAGGGAAGTCCCAGTATTCCCAGTATAACTTTCCTAAACAGGCTGGGAGAACGATAACTGATTCTTGGTAGGCACACGCCCTGTACACATGTGCTCAGCCCGCAGTGGGTCTTGTAACTCAGCACATCACTTGTGGAGGGTAGTTAAGAGAGGTTCTATGTGTTGCTTTTTACTATTCCCCAGTTACTTACTTTTCTAAATTGTCTAGAGTCAAACTGCTGAATCAGAGTACTATTTTTATGAGGAGCTTGCCATTTAAAATAAATGTGTCCTATAGGTTGTCATACCATGTAGCACATCTTTTTAAGTTTTTACACACATTGTTTTTTTTGGGCTGTGCCAGGTCTTAGTTGCGGCACGCGGGCTCTTTAGTTGCAGCATGCGGGCTCTTTAGTTGCAGCGTGCTGGCTTCTTAGTTGCGGCATGCATGCGGGATCTAGTTCCCCGACTAGGGGTTGAACCTGGGCCCCGCCCGCACTGGGAGTGCATAGTCTTACCCACTCGCTAAACATTGTCTTAAGAACTAACTGTAACTTCTGAGAATGCTGGATTCTGTTGTTTTAAGACTCAGGTGTTTAGCCTCAGTGAGCATCCATCATAATAGATTTGCTGGGCGTCCAGCTGAGTAGCTGTGTTGATAGTGTTTACTCCGTAAACGGTTAGGTCCCCTGAGGCAGGGATTATGTCTTCAATATTTCAGCTTGGGAGAAAGATTCTGGGAATTAATTTTATGAAACATATGTGGTTTTTATACTTCAACCTCCTAATTCCGTAGGTGCCCAGAGTAGACATCGGGACTCAGTGGATTAGAGCCAGACAGTTTAATACTCTAGCCCAGCAAACAGCAGGAGTGCTACTGTGGCGGCCGTGGTTCCCCTGCCCTCAAGGACCATAGGGCAATGCCATGAGCCCACGTGGTGGCCTTGCAAGCAGGAGTCGTGGTGCAGCTGAGGAACCCGGTCCTGAGGGCTCAGCACCTTCTGCAGCAGACAGTAAGCAAGTCAAGTTCCCTTTGCCGAGGAGTGAGCAGTCACGTGGTCGTTGGAGCTGCCTGATTGCCTTCACTGCCAGCTGTGGAGAGGGCTCGGTCAGAGGGCAGTCAGGCCTTCAGTTTGCCATGCTCAGCAAGGCCGTACAGGGATGCTTGGGGCTCACAGCAGGCTGCCGCTCCCAGCCATCCACCCCTCAGATTACATGCAGTGAAATCCATTCATTTGTTTCATGTAACACCTGATTAAGGTTATCATCCACAGAACCCAAATGAGCGTAATGGAGAGAATACTTCTGCAGTGTTGACCCCAGCCATCTACCTCGGGACCCCAGATTCAGCCAAGCGAGTAAGTCCCACAGGGACTAGCAGGACTTTTTTCAGATAATCACTTATTTTTCTTCCTTAGCATGTGTGGATTGCTCCACCTAACCAGTAGTAATAATCCAACTCAGCAGGAGGTATTGGTAGCCACACGTCCTCCTCCCTCTTCATCCAGGATGTAGGCCAAGACCAGTCTCTTGTACCCCACACAAGGGCATTTAGACTAACCTGATCTAGGGCTGCCGTCTCATGGGCTGTGGTAGCTAAAGGTAAGGATAGGTTCCTGGTTGTTACCTGTGTGACATGAACTCCCACACCAGGGAACAGTGGACCCAGGAGTCAGCGTGTCCCTGGGTAGGATGGCCTTCTCAGTCCATGGGGGTGCCATTGACTCTTAGGGACATTGTCCAGGGCAGGGTTGGCAAACAGCAGGCCTTGTGATTTTAGCTTTAGTTCATTAAGAAACATTTTCAAGTCTGCAGTGAAAGCTAGTTTCCAAAGCTACTCATCATTTGATAATAGTGGTTGAGGGTGGTTCTTCTTCCTCAGAAAAACCTTGGTGTCACTTTTGAGCTCAAAAAATTGCAGTGAAATGCTACCACTCTTTAGACATTGAACTGCTATGTGATAGGGTATGTCAGGATATCCAGCTTAGACTTCTGACCAAAATTCATGAAGCTAATGATTAAGTCCATGACAGCGAGTGAAGTTCACTGTTGAAACTCCTGGTTCATTATACAGGATGGATTTAAATATTTTCCAGAGTACCTACTGAGGAATACAGTGAATGAGCATAGGTGTTAAATACCTTGCATTTTCAGTCCTTGTAAATTCGTCTTTTTCTGCTCCACACAGTTTTGCCACTATCAGTAACACAGCTTGGCGGGTTCCGCTCCGGGGTGTGGTGAATCTGCGTCTCCACGGCTTCTTTGCGGGCGTCCCGTGCGTGGTTGCTCTCTGCAGGCTGTGGCGGCTCTTGAGTCGGTTCCGGCGCGGCGCTGCCCCTAGAACAGGTGACCGCTGAGCCTCAGCCATCTGTCGGGGCCGAGGAAGGCCCCTCAGAGTCGTCGCCTTGTAGTTCAGTTAATTGTTGATGTTGTTCTCAGTGTCCTGAACTCACGGAGCAGCTGTTCTCTTCAAAAGACGAATAGTATTCAACTTTTGTTTTTTCTGGACACATTCCTTCAGCTGCTGCAGTCAAACACACGTTCCTTCCTTGGCTAACAGTGGAGCCCCTTAGGGACTTTGGTTGTGGCCTCGTTTTCGCTGCTTATTTCACAAGGAAATTTGTGATGAGGCGTTCCATTTAAAATTTTCTGATTTTTCTGATGGACTGTCCAGAGTCGGGAATCCGGTGATGAGCGCCTTCAGCCTGGCAACAGTGGCGCACGTCGTGCTCCTTCGCACAGTCAGGCCACCCAGGACTGTGCCGTCTCGTGTGGTGACAGGATGATCTGTGCTCCCCTGTGTCTGAGGAGCGCGACGTCCCAAGTCCAGCTCTGTTCTTGTGTTGGCATGTGCTCGTGCACAGGTGCAGTGAGGCTGGGGGTGCGACAGTGCCCTTGTGCCCCTGCCGTGTCCCTGCTGCGTGGGCTTTGTGGACGGCTCGTCTCCACTGTCGCTGGAGCTGCGTGGGGAATGCACGGCTGGGTGAGCGTGGCTCAGTTACGCTTTATTTTCGGGCACGGAATTTCCTGTGATTTTTACATGTCACGAAGTACTAATCTTGCCTTTTTTTCAGGCATGTAAAGACGTAAAAACCATTCTTAGTTTGTGGGCTGTGTAAAAATATGCAGGGGGCAGGTTTGGCTGATGGGCCCTAATTTGCTAACCCCCAATGACAGTGCAGAAGGAACATTGTTCTTCTCATTATTGAGGAGCTCCGTCTATTTATGCACAAAACTAAATGCTGTGTTTTTGTTCTTTTATTTTTGGCTGCGTTGGGTCTTCGTTGCTGTGCACGGGCTTTCTCTGGTTGAAGCGAGCGGTGGCTACTCTTGGTTGCGGTGCGCAGGCGTCTCATTGCGGTGGCTTCTCTTGTCGCGGAGTGTGGGCTCTAGGCACGCGGGCGTCAGTAGTTGTGGCACATGGGCTTAGTAGTTGTGGCACACAGGCTTAGGTGCTCCGTGGCATGTGGGATCTTCCTGGACCAGGGATCGAACCCGTGCCCCCTGCATTGGCAGGCGGGTTCTTAACCACTGCACCACCAGGGAAGTCCCTGTTCTTTTTTTATATTAAGCCCAAATCCGTTTCCTTTAATCATATTTCTTTTTTTACTAAAATAATTCTTTTTAATTGTATAAGTTATATATGTGTATTTGAAAGTATTCAGAAAGGTAAAAAAGTGAAAGAAAAAAATCCTATAATCCAGTAACTGAAATAATGAAATATTAACATTTTCCCATTTTTATAGATACATATAAACTTGAATTTATGGTTTACAAAACTGAGATCATGTACATGCCATTTTGTAACATTTAAAAAATTAACAATAGACTTGAATATCTGTCCACATCAATAAATAGATATCTACGGTCTCCTACTGTAGGGTATTTAGGTGGTTCACCAGTGTTTGCTGGTAGAAGGCAATCTGTCAGCCTGTAGATTTTCTTTCCAGTTCTAGCTTCATTTACGTTTCTATAACCTTCCCCTGCTAGTTATAGCCTGATAGGTCTAGAAAAACACTATTTAATAGAACTTTATGCAGTGATGAAAATGTTCTGTATCTGCTCTTTTCAGTATTACAGTCACAAGTCACATGTGAATACTTGAAATATGACTAGTGCAACTGAGAAACGGAATTTTTAATTTTATTTAATTTTTAAAAAAATATTTACTTATTGGCTGTGTTGGGTCTTCGTTGCTGCGCGTGGGCTTTCTCTAGTTGTAGAGAGTGGGGACTACTCTTCGATGCGGTGCGCAGGCTTCTCATTGTGGTGGCTTCGCTTGTTGTGGAGCACGGGCTCTAGAGTGCAGGCTCAGTAGTTGTGGTGCACAGGCTTAGTTGCTCAGTGGCATGTGGGATCTTCCCAGACCAGGGCTTGAACCCGTGTCCCCTGCATTGGCAGGCGGATTCTAAACCACTGCGCCACCAGGGAAGCCCTAATTTTATTTAATTTTTATTTAAACTTAAAAAGCTGCATGTGGCTAGTGGCTGTAATATTATTAGACACACAGGTCTAGAACTCAGTTTTTTATCTTCCTCTCTAAGCTAGCCCCTGTTCTTACAGTGATTTGTTAAGGGTACCACCTGCTATCCAGGCTTGAAGCACAGGGGTCATCCTTTAACTCTTATCTCTGCTTCCTTCCCTATTTGTCGACTGTTATCAGCTGTTTCAATTTTGTGACGATTCTCCCATTATCCTTCAGGTCCTGCCTCAAAGTATTGCAGATGTCTCCTGATTTTTCTTCTTCATTTCATGTTTTCTCCGTCATGTATTTTGCATGCTACAAGCAGACTGAGCTTCCTCATATTGCCTCTTACATGGAGAACCCACAGTTCCTCCCTTTTCCCTCAGGCTGTTCTACAGAAGAGACTTCCGCTGGTTTTCCTGATCCTATTACCTGTTGTGTCTCATGTCTGTCATTGCCTTGGACTGTAAACAAGCTATGCTTATTCCTATCTGTATTTTTCCCCTTGAGCTGAGCTGCTCTAGAATAGTAGACTTCTCTGGTAGTGGTTCCTGCTGCTTCCCCTGTCTGTTCTTGTCTCCTTCCCGGGCCCCTGGGAAACTGCATTTAGGCAGGACCATACGACTAGTCCTAGCCAGTGAAATGTGAGTGCATGGGGTTTGTGGCACTTGTAGGCTGTGACATTTAAGAGCCAGTATGCCTCCTCCCCGTTTTTTTTCCCTTGCCTTGTGGATTTAAGGGGGATGTACGTTCCTAAGGGCATAGCTGTAGTAGGGCAGGACCACCATCAGGCAGGATTGCTGAGTGACTGCCTGACAGTTTCCTTGCCTCCAATTTCCCGGGTTAGATATGGAGCACAAGGGAGAGATGGGACCTTTGGGTTAAGTTGCTGAAATTGCTGGCTTTATTTATCACTGCCGCATAGACTACCCTGTCCTAATTAACATATCTCCCATATTTATACATCAGGGTGACCAGCTGTCCAGTTTGCCCAGGAGTGAGTAAAACTGGGAAAATCCTGGGCAAACTGGGTGAGTTGGTCACCCTAATACATAAAGTACTTCCCCATCTACCCAAATTCCACTTATTTATGATATTTCTTAACTGTAACAGATTTCATGCTCACAAAAAACCAGGCCTTTTCAACCCCTGTGGTTTATTAAGTTTGTGAGGACCTTAAGCAATTACATAAACCTGTGTTGATCAACTTTTTCCCCCCTGCTTGAGCATAGAATTTTTTTCTACCTGAACATTGTAGGATCTGAGGAGTTTACCTGCTTTGACGTTTTTGTTTTGTTTTTGAAATTTGGTTGTTATCCTTGTATTGTTTCCTTAAGCCTAAGTACAGAGTATTACGTCAATACATAAATACAAATGTGTATGCTAACTTCTTAGAAGGAAAAATTAGGTTCTACTTGCTGTCTTTGCTGCTTTGCTGTCCGATTTGTTATCTAAAATGTGATATAGAACTCCCTTCTATGCCATGCTGTTATAAATAGGGCCTGCTGTAGCATGCATTGGTGCAATGTGGTTAGGGTTTGGTTTCAAATTCATGAAGCAACAGGTGTGAAAAGAAGAGGCTAAAGGATGTGACCCTATTCGTGACTCAAGATTTCTGTCACGTTAAATGTCTTTCATTTTTTCCTAAGTGAGTCATGTGCTGGGTACGTACTTTTCCATAAATAGTTAACTCTGAACTTTTCCAGAAGTTGTCAGCTCTTCCAGACTGTGTTAGTTTGTTGAATATGTTCAAGATTATATATTCTGACTAGTAGAAGTCCTGTTGACTTGCATATATGATGCCAGATGGTAACTTGTTATGTTCAACTTTGCATCTTTTAATATAGAGCACCTTGATGTTGTAGTCATTAATAGGGATTTAGTAAGACATTTCTTAGGTTAGGAAGGAGAGTAAGTTCATGTCTGTTAATTAGTAATGTGACTGTCAAATACATGTCGTGATGCTGGCTTGTTATTCGTTCAGCCGTTAGGCACTAACCCCCATTCTCCCCTCCTCTCCCTCCCTAGGCAAACACTATTCTGCTTTCTGTCTCTGTGAATCTCATTTGAGTGGAATTGCACAATATTTGTTCTTTTGCGTCTGGCTTATTTTGCTTAGTATAATGTCTTTAAGGTTCATCCATGTTGTAGCCTGTTTCAGAATTTTACTCCTTCTTAATGCTGAATCATACTACATTGTATGCATAAGCACATTTTGTTTATCTGTTTGTCTACTGATGGATATTGGATTATTTCTACCTGTCGACTATTGTGAACAATGCTGTTATAAACATTTCTGTACAAATAATCTGTTTGAGTCTCTGCTTTCAGTTCTTTTGGGCATATACCCAGGTGTAGAATTGGTGGGTCATTCTATGTTTAATTTTTTTGAGGACGTGCCATCCTTTTTTCCCACAGTAGCTGCATCATTTTACATTCCAGTCAGCAATGCACGGGGGTTCCAGTTACTCCACACCCTCACCAGTGCTTGTTGTTTCCTGCTCTTTTTGTAACAGTCATCCTAATGGGTGTGAAGTGGTATCTCACTGTGGTTGCTCATTTCTTTTTATTGCTGAATAATATATCATTGTGTGGATGTACCATAGTTTTTTTATCCAGTCTCCTATTGAAGAACATCTTGGTTACTTCCAAGTTTTGGCAATTATATGTAAAGCTGTTATAAACATTCATGTGCAGGTTTTTATGTAGATATAAGTTTTCAACTCATTTGGGCAATATCGAGGAACATGATTGCTAGATTGTGTGGTAAGAGTATGTTTAGCTTTGTAAGAAACTACCAAGCTGTCTTCTAAAGTGGCTGTACCATTCCCGCCAGCAGTGTATGAGGGTTCCAGTTTCTCTTCATCTTTGCCAAACTTGCTATTGTCCATGTTTTTTTATTATAGCTATACTGGTGGTGTGCAGTGGCACCTCATTGTGGGTTTAATTTGCATTTCCCTAGTAGCTAATGATGTTGAACATCCTTTTTTTTTAAAATAAATTTATTTTATTTATTTTTGGCTGTGTTGGTTCTTCATTGCTGTGTGCGGCTTTCTGTAGTTGCAGTGAGCGGGGGCTACTTTCGTTGCAGTGCACGGGCTTCTCATTGTGGTGGCTTCTCTTGTGGAGCACGGACTCTAGGGTGCATGGGCTTCAGTAGTTGTGGCTCGTGGGCTCTAGAGTTCTGGCTCAGTAGCTGTGGCGCACGGGCTTAGCTGCTCTGCGACATGTGGGATCTTCCCGGACCAGGGCTCGAACCTGTGTCCCCTGCATCGGCAGGCGGATTCTTAACCGTTGCGCCACCAGGGAAGCCCTGCAGTTGGAAGTTTTGGTAGGGATTACATTGGATCTGTAGATCACTTTGGGGAGTATCACCATCTCAAATCAATTTTTCAAGACAGGTTCTCATAACCCGATCCCAATAGTGGTTCACAATTCATTATTTCCAGAGATGTGTACTGTTTAATTGTTTTACATTCTTTCTATCAGGAACAGGAGATGTTTGATCCTGACTACTATGAACCCAGAGTTTGAGTGGGTGCTCGTTGGATTTTCTTTGCATTCTTCTCTTTAGATCCGTCCTTCCTCAAATCTCTCCCCTAATCTGCAGGATAGCTGGGGATGTGGTAACACTGGAGCCTGAAAACTACTGTTATGATTGACTATTTTGGAATTTCGTTGTTTCTTTTTTTTTTTTTTTTCTTTTTTAGCTGTGTTGGGTCTTCGTTGCTGTGCGTGAGCTTTCTCTAGTTGTGGCAAGCAGGGGCTACTCTTCATTGCGGTGGCTTCTCTTGTTGTGGAGCATGGGCTCTGGGCACGTGGGCTTCAGCAGTTGCAGCACGCGGGCTCAGTAGTTGTGGCGTGCGGGCTTAGTTGCTCTGTGGTATGTGGGATCTTTCCAGACTAGGGCTCAAACCCGTGTCCCCTGCATTGGCAGGCAGACTCCCAATCACTGCACCACTGGGGAAGTGTAGAATTTGTTTCTTAAAAATCTGGTTTCTTACTCGTCCAGTATGGTATCATTTGGAGTATTTGTTTTTTCTGTTGAATGAATAATTGAACTGTGTTGTCTGTACTATTCAGTAGATGTTTGATTATAATCTGATTTGATTATAATTTGATTATAATTATTTACTTATAATTATTTGGGTTGTCAAGAGCAGTATTTGTCAAGTCTAATTGCCTGAACACTTAATAAAACAAAGATTATGGAGCCCTGCCCCAGACCTACTGAACCAGATGCTCCATACTGGGTCCTGGGAATCTGTATCTTTAATTATTACTTCATTATTATTTAATATTCTCTCAGTAATTTTAATGTGCCCCAGTTTGGGGAACCATAGATTTAGAAAGCATTTGCTCTGGAAGGTCTAGGCCATACATAGAGCTGTTCTCAGCTTGTTGGTCTGATATTCGTTTTGAGTGCATTTCAGGGCTGGAGTATGATGATTGCTGACTCACCTGACCCTTCCTTTGACACGGAGGTGGGTGGGATTTAGTGTACTAAAGTCTGTTTATCTTTGAGATATTTTTCTGGGTTTATAGTGCAGGATTTATGCTGCATTGGTGCTACTGCATAGCTCTGTGCTTTTGAAAATCAGGGTGGGGTGGGGGCTGGTTGAATGAAAAGCAGTGAATCTGTCTGTGTCATTGGTTATTAAAGAAATAGCCTTTTGTATCCTGACAGCAGTAGACTTTTTCTGGTTTAGGTTTTCCACATGGCTTATTATCAAGTATGACAACTTGTCGTGTGTAATTAGCATCACATTAGTCTCATGAGAATAGGTACGCCTTTAATCAGCTGCTTTTCTTTAATCGGGCAGGATGAGGCATGCGGTAACCAAGACATTCCTGTCATTTACTTTGCGGCCTGGTGTTGGTGTTGGTGGTGCTGTGATGGGTATGAAGGTGTGTATGTGTCTTAGGTGTGCAGATTTTCCTGAAAGGGGCAGATGGCAGATAAAACATTCATATATTCCTTATTTTTCATTCATTGTACTTCAAAAATTGTAATTGTATGTTTTTGAATTCAGTAATAATTTTACTTATCAGAATATCTACTTTCTAATCTTCTTTCTGTATAATTTATTTGAGCTTGGGCAAGTCATTTCTGAAAACTCTCATAAGCTTGGAGATGGCGGTTGAGGTCTTATTCTTTCCATTCCTCCTCCTCAGTGTTCTCCATCACAATCCATCACCATAAATAAATGTTCTCATTACCGTCCTGTGTAGGTAGTTGTTCTGTATTCTTACTCTCTTACATAAAATGACTACTCATTTTCTTTATTTCTTTTAACTTTTGTCATTTGAGGTAGCCTCAGAATATACTGATAACTTTTTTTAATTCCTCTGAATCTATTTATAACTTTTTTTTTGTCTTTTTCTTGTGTCCTTTCTTTCCAGCAGAGTTGTTGTGTTATACATCGTAATGCTTTGAGTCTTCATCACAGTGACAGTGAAAGCTATTGCTATCAAGTATTCGTGTACTTTTTTAGTCCTTACTTGACCCAAGTCTAGGACAAAGGGACTACCTCAAATATTTTGTAGTTTGTAATCAGGTCAGATTAATGATAATAAACTATAATATCATTGAATGGTATAAGACAGTATATATTTAAGTGTTAAAGTATGTGGCACAGATTAAATGATATACATGTTCAAACATCAGTGATACATAAGTAGTCAGTGAAGTTACTGTGGAAAAGTAGAGAGACTTAAATTGCTCCTTGCAGGGAATTCTCTGGCGGTCCAGTGGTTAGGACTCGGCACTTTCACTGCCGAGGGCCCGGGTTCAATCCCTGGGAGGGGAACTAAGATCCTGCAAGCCGCCTGGCGAAGCCAAAAAAAATTGGGACTTCCCTGGTGGTTCAGTGGTTGGGAATCCGCCTGCCACTGCAGGGTATATGGGTTCGAGCCCTGGTCCGGGAAGATCCCACGTGCCACAGAGCAACTAATCCCATGCGCCACAACTACTGAGCCTGCGTTCTAGAGCCCGCGAGCTACAACTACCGAGCCCGCACGCCTAGAGCCCGTGCTCCGCAACAAAGAGGAGCCCCCACTTGCCGCAACTGGAGAAAGCCCCTGCGCAGTGACAAAGACCCAACCACAGCCATAAATAAATATATTAATTAATTAATTTTAAAAAATTGGTCCTTGCAGGGTGGACAGAATTAAATAATCAGGAAAAGGAAGAGCAGTCCAGGTTAGGTAAAAATGTCTTTTTTGGTTAGTGAAGAAATTGGCAGTGAGTTCATACTGGGTGGGAAGAGGAATTAATTTTTAAAAATTTCTTACCATATATCATTTAATGTGCCTTATAATTAATACATAATGGGAATAAATAAATAAATTCCAATCAAGTCAGAATAGGAAGACTCTACATTTCCATAGTGGGAATAATAGATCATAGATATGTAGTCTATAGGGTCCTATACAGTAATCCTAGCATTGAGCAGTGAATTTGGTTCTGAGGCAAAGCCAAAAATAAGTGAAGGTATACAGTAGGTCCTCCTCCATGGGGAATATGGTCCAAGATTCTCAGGGGATGCCTGGAACGGTGCCGGTTAGTACCAAACCCTGTGTGTACTGGTGTTTTCCTATAATAATGGGCGGATAGTGTATACAGTCTGGATATGCTGGGTGTGTTTCAGGTCTCAGGTGGGATGGAGCAGGACCCCACCAGATTTCACGACACTAATCAGAATGGTGTGTAATATAAAAATAACGAATTTTATTTCTAGAATTTACTATTCAGTATTTTCCAGCTGTGGCTGATTGCGGGTAACTGAAACCACAAAGGGGACTATTGCATTTAGTTCCCAGGATTTTTTTCCCATAACCAGAAGCTATACTATTTTCTTTAAAGTGGAATGTTATTCTTTAAGAGAATTGTTTTTTCACTTAGAGCTTTATTACATAAGGCACAGAGAAATGCAGTAGAAAATGTCAATATCAAATACTGTATTACATTTCAAGACACTTTCTTAATGTAATTGTGGATAAAAGCTAAGGAAATGGCACCAAAGTGCAGCTCAGTTATAACAAATAGGTAATATTATCTGGGGATTTTTCTGATGATCCAGCTTAATTTGAGTATAAAATCTAGAATGCAAGGAATGGAGGGACTACTTCTCTTGTCAGGAAGCCGTATAAAAAGGTTCATCCAGCAGGTTGTATTCCCTGGAAAGAGTCTGAAATATTCAGGAGTTCTGTATTTCTGATTAAGGACAGGTCAGAAGCAAGCTGGCCGATGTTGAGTTTGAGATGTTTTTGCAGAACTTAAAAGGCTAACCCAAGCTCTTCAGCATGGTGCTCACCCTGCTTCTGCTGTGGAAGTGCATGTGAAGGAGGATCAGGTAGGTAAGAGAAGGGTTTGTCTTAAAAGTACTGTGTTCACTGTAGCTCATGGCAGTGACTGATCAAAATTCTTCCATTGTTGAGCATGCCAGAAAATATTTGAGCCTGGAAAAAGTTTGAAGGCAAGTCTCTTTGAGGCAGTCACAGCTGCTGGAAATTTGGAAAACCAGGGACCTTCTGGTACTCAGAACTGTACCTTCCTGGTAAAACTTCCCAGATGAATTTATTGTGAAATGTACCCTTATATTTAAAAAATTAACTTTCCTTCTGTGTTTTTTAATATAAATTAATGAAACTCTGTTGGACATGTGTTCAGGAAAAATATATATTTTAGTTTTATTTTTTTAATTTATTGGTTGCATCGGGTCTTAGTTGCAGCATGCAGGCTCCTTGTTGTGGTGCGCGGGCTTCTCTCTAGTTGTGGTACGTGGACTCAGTAGTTGCAGCATGTGGGCTTAGTTGCCCTGCGGCATGTGGGATCTTAGTTCCCCGACCAGGGATCGAACCGGTGTCCCCTGCATTGCAAGACGATTGTTAACCACTGGACCACCAGGGAAGTTTCTGTATTTTAGTTTTAGATCAATTGATATTAAGCCATTCTCTCTTGCAGCAATTGAAGAGTGAGAGTAACTGTTGGTGTTATGACAGACACTTTATGTCACTTAGCATTATCTAAACTGTCAGAAGGTTGTTTCTGCTGGTCCAGACTGTTAGAGTACTTAAAGCAGATTCTGTATAAGCATCATTGATTAGAAATCTATGATAAGCTGATTCTGTTCACAGGGACAAGGTTTGGGGAAAGATCACTGTGCAATGGTAACAACCCATTTTAGAGAGTCAAAAGGATTGGTGGGTGGGAGCCACTATCTTTTGAGCATTTTTGATGTGGTGGAGCTTAACTAATTTATCTCACTGCCCTTGACAGCTTCTCTTTGTGGTAGGTATTATTTTCCTGTTTACGTAAGAGGAGAGGTTCAGGAAGATTATTTTCGTTGCCTAAAGTCACGTGTAATGAGCTGGAATGCTTGGCCTCAAAGCTTACCTTCCCCTTTACTGAGACGCCTTCCAGGAAGCCAGATGGAGAGAGAGAATTTCAGTGAAAGAAATAAGATTGACCCCAAATAATTTCCCAGTCTGTGTTTGCCTTGTTTTAATAATGTTACGTATATTCTGGAAGTCACTTTACCTAGTGTAATGATATTAATCGGTGAAGTTGTAGAGCCGTCTAAACTACAGATTACTTTTAAAAGGAAAACCTGTTCTAATTATAAGCAGTACTTGAGATTTATTACAAGTCTGGAAGTGAAATAAGCCAGTTCCTGAAAGACAAATGTTGTATGATTCCACTTGCATAGAGTACTTAGAGTAGTCAGAATTGAGAGAGAAGTAGAATGGCGTTTGCCAAGGGCTGAGGAGAAGAGGTAGTGGACAGTTACTGTGTAGTGGGTGTAGAGCTTCAGTTTTACGAAATGAAAAGAGTTCTGGAGATGGATGGTAGCACAACATTATGAATGTATTTAATACTACTGAGCTGTACACTTAAAAATGGTTAAGATGGTAAATTTTGTTAGATGTATTTTACCACAGTAAAAAAAAAAATTGGAAAAACAAAGCCTATATGTAAAGATAGATGTTTATGCTTTTTGAGAATTTACAAAGATTACCTTATTCATAGGATACATTTTGTCTTCAAATTTTGCGTAAGATTGTGTGTTTTTTTAAAATTTATTTTTGACTGTGTCAGGTCTTAGTTGCAGCATGCGGGATCTTTCTTTGCAGTTCATGGGCTTCTCTGTAATTGTGGCACTTGGGCTTAGTTGCCTGGTGTCATGCGGGATCTTAGTTCCCTGACCAGGGATCAAACCCTTGTCCCCTTCATTGGAAGGCAGATTCTTTTTTTTTTTTTTTTTTAATTATTTATTTTTGGCTGCATTGGGTCTTTGTTACTGCGTGTGGGCTTTCTCTAGTTGCAGCGAACAGGGGCTACTCTTCGTTGCGGTGCGCGGGCTTATCATTACGGTGGCTTCTCTTGTTGCAGAGCACGGGCTCTAGGCACACAGGCTTTAGTAGTTGTGGCACGTCGCGGGCTCAGTAGTTGTGGCGCACGGGCTTAGTGGCTCCGCGGCATGTGGGAACTTCCCAGACCACAGCTCAAACCTGTGTCCCCTGCATTGGCAGGCGGACTCTCAACCACTGCGCCACCAGGGAAGCCCTGGGAGAGGTTTTTAATTACTGATTCAATTTTATTACTGGCAGTGGGTTTATTCATATTTTCTTTTTCTTCCTGATTCAGTCTTGGGAGATTGCATGTTTCAAGGAATTTATCTATTTCTTCTAGGTTGTCCATTTTATTGGTGTACAGTTGTTTATAGTAGTTTCTTATAATCCTTTGTGTTTCTGTGGTGTGGATTGTATCTTCTCCTCTTTCACTTTTTATTTTACTTGGGTCCTCTCTTTTTTTCTTCATGAGTCTGGCTAAAGGTTTATCAATTTTGTTTATCTTTTCAAATAACCAGCTCTTAGTTTCATTGATCTTTTCTGAGTTTAGCCTCTGTTTCATTTATTTCTGCTCTGATCTTTATGATTTCTTTTCTTCTAACTTTGCACTTCATTTGTTCTTCTTTTTGTAGTTCTTTTAGGTGTAAAGTTAGTTTGGTTATTTGAGATTTTGCTTGTTTCCTGAGGTAGGCTTGTGTTGTTACAAGCTGCCCTCTTAGAACTGCTTTTGCTGCGTCCCATGGATTTGGGATTCTTGTGTTTCTGTCTCCGTTTGTCTACAGGTATTTTTTAATTTCCGTTTTGATTTCTTCAGTGACCCACTGGTTGTTTAGTAGCATATTGTTTTAGGTAATGTTTTAAAATTTTTATGTATATAGTTTCAACTAAGATATATTTTATATATATATATATATATGTAGGCAGAAATGTTAAATGAAATGTCATTAAATAAAATATATATTAACCATGACATTGAGGGGATCCTTTCTGTTGCATTTCAACTAGAAATACCTAAGGAATTTTATATTTTCCACAAAAAATCCTTTTGAGGGTCTGAGTTTTATTTTAGTTAGTCTCAGCTCAGAAGGAAAGTGTTTTATGTAGCCTGAAGGAAAATTATTTTGGTCAACTTTGAAAGTTGAAATCTAATCAGATAATCTGTGAGATATAGAAATGTTTATTAACCTTTTAGTTTTCAAATGAATTTTAAAGACTTACAGATGCTATAAGTTTCTTGACCTAAATTAAATTAGTAAGCTCATCTTTGAATTCAGAATTTTTTGTTTGCAAAGGATGAAAGCATATTAAAGCCTAAAACCTCTGTTTAGAAAACTTGGCAGTGATACAAACAACTGTAAAAGTACTGGGAATATATAAAATAAATATATTCTGAATGGGAGGAGTGAGCTATCATGGTTGGATTCAGGGTTTCAGATGAAATGATGACACTCTGCCCCAAATATCTGGGGCAGGAAAAATGAGTAAATTGTTCAGCATCTGGTTTATTTTTCTCCTTTGGAGTCTTCCTCTTTGTTCTCCATTCTGTGCTACAGACCAGGACCTTACTTTTCCTTTTACTGCATGAGAATAGCTTGTGCCCCATACTTTTGGTATATTCATGGTTTTCTTAATTTGGAGGATATAAATCTTTTGATGATAATGGGCCTTCTCTCTTGAGCTGCAGTTTGCAAGAAGATGTGAAGGTAAGGGGCCGTGAATGTCATTTTCAGGAGACATTATCACTGATCTAGACAGCCTTTTAGGTTTCCTTTCCTGTTATGTCAAAACTGTTTCTGAACTGTTTCCTTCCTAGCAGCCCAGCCAGATGAGGAGGAGGACACAGGCTGCATCAGTGGCTCTGTACTCACACTGGCCTGAATTCCAGTCACAGCCCCTCCATAGTCATGGGACAACCTACCCAGGCCTCAGCTTCCTCATCTTTATGTTATCTCCTAGCCCCTAGTCAAGATCATGAGTTTTGATTTTGTATTTTCTGACTTAATGCTTAAAATCCTACCCATATTCTAATGTTTTCTTTCCCTCTCTTTCACTAGTAACCTTTCTTATTGGTTTCAGGGGTTCAACAGGATATAGCTTCACAATCTCTGGATCAAGAAGTTTTATTAAAAGTTAAAACTGAAATTGAAGAAGAGCTAAAATCCCTGGACAAAGAAATTTGTGAAGGTCTCTTTATCCTTATTTTCCTAGTTAATTAGCGGGTTGTTTGGTGTGGTGTTTTTTTTTTTTTTTTTTTACAGTGGAGTGTTCACAACATTACACAGCTTCATGGGTATAGTATTATAGGGGTGAAACTAGAAAGTACCTCTTTCTTTCCTGGGGGAATCTGTTTATAAGTTTCTAAACTATACCCAACAGAGTAGATGGAACCTTTTCTGGTGTTAAGTAATGGACTACCCAGTCATGTTAAGGTACTACTTTCCGTTCAGTGTGATTGATATCTTTATATTAATAACACTAAAGGGAGAAATGTAAGTATGCTGCTTTCATTTCTCATGTGCTATAGATGGTGGTGGCAGTGATAACATTTTTAACACCGCCAAAAGAAACACTGTATACGTTGACAGTAACTTCCCACTTTTAGTCCCACCAGCCCCCTGTCTCCATCCCCAATCCGTCTGCTTTCTGTCTCCATGCATTTGCCTGTTATGGGTCTACACGTAAACGGAATCATACACTGGGTGGTGTTTTGTGACCGGCTCTTTCACTTAGCATAGTATTTTCAAGGGTCATCCACGTGGTAGCACAGATCGGTACTTCATCCCATTGTATGAAGAATAATACCCCACTGTGTAGATGCAGCACATTCATCAGCTGATGGCTGTTTAGGTGGATTCCACTTTTTGGCTGTTACGTATAATGATGCTGTGAATATTCATGTACAAGTTTTTGTGTAGATATGTATTGCCCAGTGATTTTTATTTTTTTATTTTTAATTTTTGGGTTTTTTGTTTTCTTTTTTTTTTCTTTTTTTTTGGCCATGCCACGTGGCTTGCTGGATCTTAGTTCCCGACCAGGGATCAAACACGGGCCCTCGGCAGTGAAAGTGCCGAGTCCTAACCACTGGACCGCCAAAGAATTCCCTGCCCAGTAATTTTTAACAAGAAAAAATAGAAATCGTGTTTATAAATCAGCTCCCTTTTGAACATTAACAAGACCTAATGTTAATGTTCTCTTTTATTTTCCTTTACTGACATTTTTTTTTTTTTTTTTTTTTTTTTTTTTGCGGTATGCGGGCCTCTCACTGCTGTGGCCTCTCCCGTTGCGGAGCACAGGCTCCGGACGCGCAGGCTCAGCGGCCATGGCTCACGGGCCCAGCCGCTCTGCGGCATGTGGGATCCTCCCAGACCGGGGCACGAACCCGTGTCCCCTGCATCGGCAGGCGGACTCTCAACCACTGCGCCACCAGGGAAGCCCCTACTGACATTTTTAACTGATTAATGTTATAATTCTGTTTTAATCCTTGCCCATTTCTGATAACAGTACTGCATGGCAAAATGGGCAAAAGGCAGAAAAGAAAATGGCAACGAAGGCTTATATGCACTTCCTCATCGAACCTGTATTCCCCAAGACTTAGCATCAGAGTGGGCGTTCTCAGGCTTGCTCAGACCGTGCAGCATCTGTGAACTTTGTAGCCATGTATATCTTTCTTGAAGAAATACATATTTAACTCTAGTGAAATTTGCAGCCTTCTAGGAGCAAGCTTTGCATTAATGCAATAAATGCTTTGTGGAGGTTATTGATAACCCTTGGGAGTGGGTACAAGCCACCTGCTTTCCTGGAGGTCTGTGCCCTGCACCCCATTTGTACCCTGGACCAGGGATGATCTGGCCTCTCCTTCCTGCAGTTAGAGCAGGGCTGCGTCTGTGTAACAGGGAGTGAGTGAGGAAGCAGAGGAGAAGCTGGCTGTGTGAGTGGGCAGCTTGTATACTTTTAAAATATATCCACGTGCATGATTGTGAGTTTGGAAGTTCACTCTAAAAGGGAATGAAAGTCATGAGGTCCTCTAAGGTGGAATAACTGATTAGAATCTGGTTTAAGAAGAGCCACATTTGTAAAGGTAGAAACAAATCTTGAGATCTTGAGGGGTGATAGAGCTGGGCGTTGCTCTCACTTACCATTCTCTGACTGAGCGGGGCTGCGGTGATAGACAGAATTGGTTTGTGTATTTTGCCATGTCAGTTGAGCCTTTTTCTTCTCTTGAAACTAAGATTTTTCATAAAAATCTTTCCTTAAAAAAAAGAAACCTCTAAATTGAAGGCCTTTTAAAGGAAACATTAATATCCCATGACGATTATCTGACATTTTTAACTGGCTTATAACTAACTATTAGCTAGTTCCCGGTAGTTGGCATCTTAACCCCCTGAGCTTTTACAGCACAGCTTCTGACGTTGCTCATTAACTTGGGTTTTCCTTCTGTCGTCTTCAGCCTTCGCCAGCACAGGCTTCGACCGCCACACTTCGCCCGTGTTCAGCCCCGCAAACCCCGACAGCTCCGTAGAGGACTGCTTGGCTCACCTCGGGGAGAAGGCGTCGCAGGAGCTGAGGGCGCCTCTGCTCGGGGCCTTGCAGACGCTCCTCAGCCGGTGAGTCCCCACGGCCTCTGCGCTCTTAAGCCTCCGTTTTAGGTGAACAGTGTCACTTCTTTTCTCACTTACTTGTCTTCACTTTTTCTTTTTTCTTTTTTTTTTGTTTTTTTCGGTACGCGGGCCTCTCACCGTTCTGGCGTCTCCCATTGCGGAGCACAGGCTCCGGACGCGCAGGCCCAGCGGCCACAGCTCACGGGCCCAGCCGCTCCACGGCACGCGGGACCTCCCCGGACCGGGGCACAAACCCGTATCCCCTGCATCGGCAGGCGGACTCTCAACCACTGTGCCACCAGGGAAGCCCCTACTTTTTCTTTTTTTGCTTTCCCAAATCATCTCTGTTTGCGTTTTGAGCAGTGATTTAATTGTTCCAGCATGAATTTGACCATTTGTATTTACTTGTGGGGCTGTCAGGTTTCAACAAATGCTTTCACCGGTTGTAAACACAAGCTATTTCGCTTGTGCTGACCACTTTTTACCAGCACTCCCTCGTGACCAGCGTAAGTGGAATGACTGGGGTTTTATTCATTGTACTGTGGGATTGACATTGTGTCCATATTTGGGGTGTCCCGGATGTTGCTACACTTTCGGGTTGCACACCTACCTGTGGAACTGATGCCACATTCCTACTGTGGAAACTTCTTTCCTAGCTGTCGTGCTGGCTATTAAAGCCAAAGGCAAGAAGCTCATCATGAAAGTATATTAAGTAGAACCAAGTCATTTATTGTAAACCTTAAAAATTTTTTTCCCTTAATTCTTTTATGAGAATCATTAACAGATTGGTGTGAATTTAAAAATATGTTTTTTAATGAAGATTGACGACTAAAACAAGGTGAAGACTGTTCCTTCACTCAAGAGGCCAACATTCAGATGCCAGATTACTGTTGTAGTAAAGTAATCCCTTACTTCCACA
Source organism: Orcinus orca (assembly GCF_937001465.1). Classification (NCBI taxonomy): domain Eukaryota; kingdom Metazoa; phylum Chordata; class Mammalia; order Artiodactyla; family Delphinidae; genus Orcinus; species Orcinus orca. The sequence goes on along the minus strand of NC_064569.1, from coordinate 1,025,870 downwards.
AAGGCAAAGCTTATACGTTACCATTTGTTAGGAGAAAGCAGTTTGGGTCTAAGGATGATTCAGTTTGTTTCCGCATATTTTGGTGACATGAGCAAATGTAAAAATCCCAGCTATACATAAGAAACAGTGAAATGAAAATCATATTTGGATTTTCTTAACTTTATACATAGAAAGTTTAAAAATAAATGTGGAGAGAAGATTCTGGGTGTGGGGAAGTAAAACTGAGACAGGAAATCTGGAGGCGCAGCGGTGGCTTTCAGAGTGCTGTGAGGAGGTGAGGCCCGCTCCACTCTGCTAAGCCAGAGCAGCCATACTTGCATGGAGTTTGTATATTTAGCTTTCATCTTAGATTTGAAGGAGCCTACGCTTCGGCCAATACAAACATAAAGAACTTGTAAAAGCAGTTGGGACTGGGAGTAAAGTAACTGAGAAGCATAAGGCAAAAAGTGGTCTCCAGCTTCGATGCAGACTATTTGTGTCAAGTCATTTCCCTCTGTCCTAGCTTCTCTGTTCATTTCCACTTTACTGGGATATTACGAGCTCTCCAAAGAACAGCATTATAGTTTTATATATGTACAATGTATGTGAAGAACAGTATGATAGTATATGTATTTGGAGTCCTTTTCATGATATACAGGACAAATTGATCTTTTCACTGCAAAGTAAATTGTATTTTAAAAAATACAGTCTCAGATGAATATTTGTTTTGTCTTCCCCCAAAACTTAACAACTTCAAAAAGTTATTAATATCCTGAAAATAACTGATGATGAACTAGAAGTATTATACAGGTTGATGGCAGTATTTTTAAGGTGGAAAATACTACTTATTCCCCCAAACAGTTTTGTTAAAGTAGGGAAACTAATCCTGAACTCTTCATACAGCCAAGCACCAGCAATCTGAAAAGTTTTTCCCCTGGAATTCCCTGGCAGTCCAGTGGTTAGGACTTCACCAGATTTTCACTGCCGAGGGCACAGGTTCGATCCCTGGTCAGGGGATCTAAGATTCTGTGAGCTGCACAGTGCAGCCAAAAAAAAAAAAGAAAAGAAAAGTTTTTCCCCTCCCCTTTCTTCTTTGCTGAATTCAAGTAGCTCATTAGATAGGGCTGATTTTTTAACTACTTATTTTTCTACGTTTAAGATTTCCTTTGAGGGCTTCCCTGGTGGCGCAGTGGTTGAGAGTCCGCCTGCCGATGCAGGGGACGCGGGTTCGTGCCCTGGTCTGGGAAGATCCCACGTGCCGCAGAGTGGCTGGGCCCATGAGCCATGGCCGCTGAGCCTGCGCGTCCGGAGCCTGTGCTCCGCAACGGGAGAGGCCACAGCAGTGAGAGGCCCGCGTACCGCAAAAAAAAAAAAGATTTCCTTTGAGTGTTTTAATCTGCTGCATCTTTTATGTGCATATATGTGTGTACGTATAATGTTTCAAATCATGTTTCATTCTGAAGGATGCTAAAGTACTTTAGCCTGATAGACTCCGCGTAAGGCCTGGCGTGGTGCACAGCGCAGCAGGCAGTTCAGGAAAGGCCATGAAGGGACTGATGCACGCAAGCAGAGTTGCAGGGAGCAACAGGCAGGTTTGACGGTGGCGTGTCTGCTTCAGGCCTGTGTTACAACCACCTAGTGTGTCGCCCGGGCCTTCAAACAGTTCTACGCTTACTTTAATGGCAGTGCGATAGCAGGAAGGTCGCACATAACATCTTATTAAGACGGTCATCCCTCATATCTTAACTCCTTCAATGTCACTATGCTGTTACGTTATATTGACTTACAGAAAAGAACTATACCTGTGTCATCAGAACTGTTTCCTGAAACATCTAGAGCCACACGCTGTCCAGCAGATAAAATGCAGGTCACATGTATGTAATTAAAAATTTTCTAGCAGCCACGTAAAGATATTAAATACAGATTTTAAATATATTTTATTTAACTCAATGTGTTAAAAATATTATAGTTGGAACATGTATTTATTATAAAAATTATTGGTGAGATGTCGTAGGTTCTTTATTTTTAGCGAGTCTCTGCAGTCTGGTGTGTTCCTCAATAATAATGAGGATTATTGGACCTCATTACCCTGGTCCAGATGCTCCTTGGCTACATGGGGCATCAGTGTGTCATGGCCCATTTCAAAATCCTAGGAGCAGCGGCGTGTCCCTTGGAGCCAGCACTAACTGGGTGTGAATTCCTATTCCTCTGTTGCTGCTTGCAGCCCTGTGGATTTGGGACAGTCTCTTAGCTTTTCGGAGCTTCAGTTTCCTAGTGTGCAATAGAATATAAAACACAAATGTATAAAAATATAAAACATAGCAATAGGCTACCAGTAAGTGTACCTGTTATCAATCTTAAATATTCATGGGCTGAAGAGATCACAGACCCGGGGTGGTCAGAGCAGAAAATGCCTTTGGAATGGATTTTAAAATCCTATAAAAGCAAGACGCCTCTCCTTTTTTACATATATGTTAATTCTTTGCCAACAAAAGGCGGTGGGGGGAGGGGGGAGGTCAATCTTTACTAATCTGTTGTCCGAGAGCCTTGGTGCCTTCATGTGTAAGTTGCTACGGAGTGTCTTTGTCGTTGGTGTTAATTTGCACGTGGGCCCACGCTGAGAATGCAGCACTCACGCCCATCCCCTCAGTAAACGTGTCTGTGTGACAGGAATAATCAGAAGGAGAGCCTCGCCCCAGGGTTGGGTGTCACAAGACTCCAGGTTAAAAATAGAGCTCATTTATTGACCTTGCTTATTCCAACTTATGTCGCCAGTTTGAAAAGTCTTCCAGTGACAGTGTCTCTTTAATTTTTAAATATTTTACATTTTTTGCCTTTAACTTGTTAAAAAAGTTTAACTTGTTCTTTCAATTTTATTAATGACGTAATTTTTGTTATTTGTTATTACTTGATTCTGTATTAATAACCCAAGTGTTTATATTTATCTCCAACATAGAAGCCTTGTTGGATAAGTTTCAAGCAATTGTAAAAAATTTGTTATTTTATATTTTTCTCTTTTTATGTTGTAAACTGCTTTCCCAAGCTGGTAGCATAAATCTCAGCCTGTAGATAACGCTTAAAGAAAAACGCATACCAAATGTTAAAAGCCATGTCTCACAGAAAACTATATGTTGACAAATCTGTGTTACTTTAGCAAAAAGTTCAACAGCAAAGTAGTGACTGTATGTTTATTTATCTGGAAATTTAGAATTTTCCTTCTTTGTGACACAGACTTTTAAAAAAATCTCTACAGGCCATTGACATATCAGGCATATCGGGAATGTACAGTGGAGACCACAGTTCATGCCAGCGGCTGGAATAAGGTATAAACCAAGTTATCGTTTCTCTTACAAGATTTTAGTGTGTTAGTGATAAAGTACAGGAGGGATTGATAGCATCGTACAAGAGAAAACTGTTAGAGCTTGTTGTTTAATGCATAAATCCAGCTGTGTTATGCAGTGTTTCTGATTAAGGCTGGCGCAGAACCACATGTTCCATAGTTGTGCCATCTGCCTTCCCATCTGTCCTGAATTTCCCATGATCTCTTCATTTCTCTGCCTTAGATGTGACATTTCTCTCCAGGTGGTCATTTGTTCACAGGTGAGTATGTTTTGGGGACACAGCTTCTTGTGGTTCTTACAGGGGTACCATCTGAGCATTACAGCCATCCCTCAGAGATGGCAGAATGAATTTTATTAACTTTCGTTTTGTTGTTTAGTTAGCTAGTCAGTTAGGTCAGGTGATTAATCAGGAAAAAAAAAAGTTAAAGTACTTGCTTAAGACCCCTTGATTAATCAGGTGATAATCAGGGGGAAAAAAAGTTAAAGTACTTGCTTAAGACCCCTTGACTCGTACATTTTGGAACCAGCACTGGAGCTGAGATCTTTTGATTCCAGCCTCAGTGTTCTTCCACTGAACCATGCTGCTGATCCATTGTCTCAGGCTGTATTACCCCCACTTGTCACCTTGCCGGGGCGAGTCTCAGGGGATGCGGTATGGGGTGGTCCAGCTCACTGAGGAGGAAGTCTGGCCCTTAGTGATGTGGTGCTAGGGATGAGAAAGTGCAGTACAGTTATTTTTACAAATAGCCACCTCTACTCAGAATTGTCACTACTGTGAGCCAGACTGTGACCTTAGGTACCTAATAGATGTATATTATTTTTACTCACCTTAATACAGGCTTTGGAGGCATTAGAGCATAATCATTAGCATCCTAGGCCTGTAATCGGACTTGTTTCAGTATCAGCTTTGCCACTGACTAGATGCATATCTTTGGACAGGTAAATTAAGCACTGGAAGTCTTAATTTTCACATATGTGAAGTGGAGATGATACTACTAACTTCAGAAGTTTTATTAGAACTGAGTGACATAATGTGTGGTTCGGTGCTGATTTTAGTGCAGTGTCTGGACCCATAGTAAGCACTCTGTAAGCAGTGGCTATTATGTTAGATTTAACACATGGAACCTTGTTACCAAATAGTCACTATTACGGAGTTTTAGTATGTTACTTAGCTGTAAAAAAATTTGTTAAAATATCTGACTGTTTCATTCGCTTTCGTGGAATAAAACAAACAAACCTCTCGTTTTATAAATAACAATGAGCTTGGCTATGATATATTTCTTAGTATATCAAACAACAAATATTTAGATACCTAATATGACTCGCCTTCTCCCCCTATTTTATGTTCTTTTCCTGTCACCCTTGTCTAGGACTGTCACAATCAACTCTCGTATGTCTCCCGGCCTTCCCCCCCCCCCGCCCCCCATCCTATGCTTATCCTAAAAAATTGGCGTAAACCCCAGTCTTTACTCTCCCTCTTCACCCATCCTTTTTTCCCATTCCCTGCTTCATTTTAGTCCCTCATCTTGCCAAGGTTGTGGCTTGAATACCTCATGTAAATGAAGCATGCCAATTAGAATATGACTTGCTCTGATGAATCCAGTATTACTCTCCTAAGTCCTTCAGGGCTAAAAAGAACCTGGCTTATTATGATAGGAAACTGAAATGCCTCTTTCCACCCCAGTCAAAATCAGATTGGCTTATTTAAGCAATTAGCCCATATTTTGCATTTTATGTTTTGCATGAATGTTTGCAAAATTCTGGTATAGCATCATTATATGAATATGGCTATCTGGTAGGTACATAAGACTCAAATAAAAAAAATGTCCACAAGCATGTCAAGTTTCCAAACTGAATGTCAGTTCATCTGTATAGGGATTTTAAAAGCATCTTGGTATAATGCTCTTTAAATAGATCAAAAGAAGTGGAGGAATAAAGCTGTCACAAACCCATATTAATAGAATGATTTTTTTAAAGTACATGTATAAATGTAGGCTGTATAGTATGTATATGCCAAGAAAAATAATTGGAATGTGTGCCAAAGCATTAAATAATCCATAGTAGTTATCTCAGAATTGTAGGTTGTTCTTTAATTTTTCCTCATGGGAATTGGTTTTCCTATGAACTTAACTGCTTATCGAAAAAGAGGAGAATGGCCATTAAAGGGAAAGGCTAGAGTGTTAGGGCACAGTGCTCACATGTAATAAACAGACTTTAGAGAGGAGTGAACTGTTTGCCTTGGTTAAGTTTTACTGGCATGTTACATCACTCATCTTTTAAAATCTTTCATTATTAAAATGTCAGGCGTGCGCAAAGCGGAGCGAATAATGTAACAAACCCGTGTCCGTCCCTCAGCCTCGGCGGCTTTCAGCATGTGTCTGGTCTTGTTTCATCTGTTCCCCACACTGTACCCCTAGATTACCTTGAAGCACACCTCATAAATACATTAGTATGTATTTCCAGGGATAATTATATCCCTTTTTTAACAACTGAGAATACCATGATTACCTCAGGTATTAACAGTCATTCTAATATCAGCATATAGTTTGTTTATTCAGTATTCAGATTTTCCCAGTTGTTTCACAAAGGTCTTTTCCTAAGCTGATGTGTTTGAATCGAGATCCAGGCAAGGCTCATGCATTGTATTTGGTTGATATGTCTCGTCTTTAAAGATTTTTTGAAATATAATTCATATACCATAAAATTTACCCTTCTGAAATATACAGTTTAATGTGTTTTAGTACAATCACAGAGTTGTGCAGCCATCTCCACTGCCTAATTCCAGAACATTTTTATCTTCCCTGAAAGAAACCCCATACCTTAGAGTAGTCACTCCCCATTTCCTATTCCTTCCAGCCCCTGGCCATATGGCTTGACTCCGTCTATGAATTTGCTTGTTCCGGGCATTTCATGTACATATGATCACATAATATGTGACCTAAGTCTCTTAATTTGCAGACTTACTCTTCCTCTTGGGTTTTTTTTTTTCTCTCTAATTACTTACAGATTATTTGTTCTGTTAAATTTTCTACCTCCTGGATTTTATTGACTGAATCACTGAGATGCCAGCTAACATGCACAGCTGACCCTTGAACGATGCGGGGGTTAGGGGCACCGACCCTCCCTCCAGCTGCAAATGTTCATATAACTTAAAGTTGGCCCTCCTGTCCTCATACATGCATCCCTCCATACCTGCAGTTCTGCATCTGCGGATTCACCAAACTGCGGATGGGGTAGTACTGTAGTATTTACTGTTGGGAAAACTCAGCGTATCACTTACAGTTAGCCCTCAGTATCCGTGGTTCCTCCAGTTCAGGCCCATGCTGTTCAAGGGCCGACTGTATCTCCTTTCCATTGGTAGGTTGCTCTAGAGGCCTGATCATATTCAGGTTTAATCTTTGTGGCAAGACCGTGTCAGTGGTGGTAGTCTCTATTTCCTGTGGCATCACACGGAGTGACACATAATGTCTCGTCTCTTAAATTTTATTTTGAAGCAGATATTTCAAAGGCATTCAAACCTAATCAATGGATTAGGTTTAGATATCAGGTGTACACATGATAATAAAATGCGGAATTGATGGAGAAGATCCAGGAAAGGATAACTTAAACGATAAAAACAGTGGAGGAATTGCTATGTGAAGAACAGACTAAATTAGTAGATTTCAGCGTAAAAAGTATAGTGAATGAGAGGGAATGTGGTTAAGGACTAAAGACAGTAGTGAAAGAGGATTACAGATTTATCTCTAGATTATTACATAGTAAAACGGGGGCAACTACATTTGATACATGAAAGAGGTAAATTTGGAACAAATAAGAGTATTATTTTTATATAGCAAGTATGAAATATTTGCAACTCATTTTTTTAAGAGGTAATAGAGCTTAAACATGAATAACTTTAAAATATGCATGTTCGTAGATTATTATGGGAAATGAGAATGTTTTGAGGTATGGAACATCCCAGGCCTTTGGAGCTGGTGTGATGTGAGTCTGTAGGGCTGGTTCACAAGCTCCTCTCCTGCTCCAGCTGAGACAGAATACTAGGCTGGATGAACAGCCGTGTTCATTTCTGTTTTCAAAAGTGTTACAGGTTTCTGATTGTAGAAAAAGCCTAACACAGTCTTCTTTATAGCTCTATACCCCTCCATTGGTGCTAAGTAGGGGTTTTTACTGCATTTTGGGCTGGAGTTCTTTTAGAATATCAAAAAGTGAAGATGTGTGTTTTTCGCATTTTTCTTTCAGACTTTGATAGAGATTCCTTCAGGGCTGCTTTTACTTAAAAAAAAAAACCACCAAAGAATATTAGTAAGGATATAAACTCATTGTCTTTTCTGTTTGTCCTCTTCTGCAGAAATGTGTTGTAATCCCTCAGCTATGACTTTGGCGGGTCAGTGACAGGAAATTGGAATTGGTTTCATTTCCTTTCACGTCCTTCCCAGTTGTGTGGAGACCTCTTGATGATTTAGACAGAAGAGACTGCCTGCAGACAGTTAATTGAAAGTACTTAGTTCTTTTCAGTATGCAGGGGTTTTTTTGGAAGGAAAGGGACTCCAGTTAGGGACTAGGGACTCCGAAATAAATTTTTATGATTTTAAAATATTGAGCCATAAGGTTGTTAGGAGTGATAATAACACCTCTGGTTTTCGATGACTTGTATAAGATAGCTCATAGTTTTGAAAGTTCTTGTTTTCAAATAGAATAAAAGGCCATGGTACAAAATGCACAAAGTACAGGAGACATACACTTGAAAATACTTTCCCACCCTTGTCACCACTTACCTAGTTTTTCTCTTTTTAGGCTACCACTATCACCAGTTTCTTAGGTATTTTTCAAAAATACTATAGGGTTATACAAACGTGTGTGTAGATGTTTTGTTCTGTTAACAGTGGTGTTAATAATAATGGTACCATTATTGTACATACTCTCCTTTATCTTTTTTCACTGCAAGTAAATCTCGGTAATTGGGCAGTGGACGATCTTATGCTTTTTAACAACTACTTGATATTTTACTGGATGACCAAAATTTGGTCTGTTGGGTTGTTTCCGGTCTTTTGCTATTATAAATAATGCTTCAGTGAATTTCCTGTATATATGTTGTTACGCATGCACGCGCGCATGCACACACACACACACAGGCCCGGTTGTTTTCATATAATATTATTTCTACCACCCCGTGGTATAAAACATACATGCATTATTCTCAAAAATTCCAGTAGGGGTCACTATTTTATTTCCTTTATTATAATAAAAATGGAGTTCCATTATGATACACTGGAGTGTATTTTCTAGTAGTTGAACATATAAAATGAACGGTAAGAATTTCAGTTTGTTTTTTACTCTCTCATCTTTGCCTTAAAGGTTTTGGTGCCTCTGATTTTGCTACGGCAAATGCTTTTGGAGTTGACAAGACGTGGTCAAGAACCTTTGAGTGCATTGCTGCAGTTTGGTGTGACTTTCCTGGAGGACCATGCTGCCGAGTACATCATTCAGCAAGGTGGCTGGGTATGCACTTTCAAGCTTTTTTTGGTTTTTTTTTTTAATCATCTTAAAAGAAAAATAAAATTAAGCCCCTCATGGTTGTTTTTAAAAGCATAGGTTAAATATCATTAACATTATTGTTCAGTGTTATTTAATATTGTGATTGGATGGTGATCAATGGAAAGACTATTCTTGCAGTTTAAGTTAAATTAAGATTTTACTCCTAAATTCATATGTGGTTTTTTTTAATATTTATCTATTAGGTTGCGCTGGGTCTTAGTTGCAGCAGGTGGGCTCCTTAGTTGCAGCTCGCCAGCTCCTTAGTTGCGGCACATGGGCTCCTTAGTTGTGTCATGCGGGCTCCTTAGTTGTGGCATGTGAATTCTTAGTTGCAGCATGCATGTGGGATCTAGTTCCCTGACTAGTGACCGAACGTGGGCCCCCTGCATTGGGAGTGCAGAGTCTTCACCACTGTGCCACCAGGGAAGTCCCCATGTATGGTATTTTTAAGTGGTTATAATTATGAAACATTTCATACTAGCAAAAAGTGTATAAATAACTTCTATATACTTAGTATATAAAAGTATATAATAACATATACTGAGAAAAAATATATAATAAGTATATAATAACTTTTATATACTTACACTTTAGAGGTGAGGAATAATAAATGAACACCTACGTATTTACTCTTCCCAGTTGAAGAAAAGAACACAGTCAACACTTTTGAGTCTCCTTATATACCTCTCCTAGATATCCACATGTTCCTACCTACTTCACAAGGGCAACTTCTATTCTGAATTATAGTTTTAATATGTATATATCCCTAGACAGTATATTATTTTGTATGTTTGGAACTTTATGTAAATAGTATCATACGTATTCTTCTGTAACTTGCTGTTTTCATTCAGTGTTGTATTCTTTTTTTTTGTGGTATGCGGGCCTCTCACTGTTGTGGCCTCTCCCGTTGCAGAGCACAGGCTCCGGATGCGCGTGGGCCATGGCTCACAGGCCCAGCCGCTCCGCGGCATGTGGGATCTTCCCGGACCGGGGCACGAACCCGTGTCCCCTGCATCGGCAGGCGGACTCTCAACCACTGCGCCACCAGGGAAGCCCCAGTGTTGTATTCTTAAGATTCACCTAGGTCATTATTTGTCAACTTTTTTTTCATTATCACCCCCCTAAGGTTCCTTTTTAGACATTTTTATCCTTATCATCTCCTTCCTCCCCACGTGAAATTTTAAAAGCACAGATATAAGTCTGTTTAGGTACTGGGGACTTTTGGAGGGCGACAGGCCTTTGTAGTATCTAAGATTGCTCACATCTCCCCAGACCAGTTTTAACCGTCGACTTCATCCCCTTTGAGAACACATGATCCAAGCTGATGTGTTGATGGGCGTTTGGTTTCCATGTGTAAATATGTCACAATTTATCTGTAGTTTATTTATCCACAGGCTTGCCAGTAGACATTCCTTCCTTTCTGCTGTTGGAAAGAGTCTCATCCATATGTGCAGGAGTTTCTCTGGGGATATACTTGGGAGTAGAATTGCTGGTTCCAAGAGTATAGACATGTTCTGATTTACAAGATGATGCCACAGCGTTTTCCACAGTGGTTTCCAGCTTGCCCTCTGTCAACAGCATATAAGACTTTTTCTTTTTAAATATGAGAACTTTTGTTGTTGTACCTCCTCCCCAACACTTAATATTGTCAGACTTATTAATTTTAAAAATTATTTATTAAAATAAGATTATTTAGGAATAATTTTAGATTTACAAGAAAGTTACAAAGATAAAGCATCCCCACATGCCCTTCACCCGGTTTCGCCTAGTGTTAACATCGTGCATAACTGTGGCTCCTTTGTCAAGTTGGCTTTTCCACATTGACTTTATATCCAGCAGATTTGTCCAACTATCTTATTATTCTGATTATCTCTGGGCTCCTTTGGGTTTTCTACATAGAAAATCACACCATGTGTGAATAATGTCAATTTTTTTTTCTTGATGAGTCTATCTTTTTAAAAAAATGTATTGCACTAATCATCACCATATTAACAGAATTGGTATTAGAATCCATCCTTGTCTTTTCTGATGTTAATGTGAGTTAAATTTCCTTTAATCGTTCCACCATTTAGTTGTATCAGTCCCGATGAGTGAGGTTGGCCTGTACTTTTTCTTGTTTGGTTTCAGTTTTAAGGGTGTGCTGGCTTCATAAAAGAATTTAGAGTTGGGAAGAATGGTTCCTCCTTTTCTGTACTCTGGAACAGTTTGTATGAGACTCAGATCATCTGTGCCTTGCTTCCTATAACATTCCTTCAAAACCACCTGGTATTTTCTTTGAGGGAAGGTTTCTGTTTTTTCTTGTCAACTTTTGGTAATCTTTCTAGAATATTATCCGTAAATTTTCAGATTTGTTGGCATAGAGCTATTCATATTTTCTTTTTTTGGAGGAAGGTACAGTGGATTTTAATCTTTTTAATTCTCTTACACTACTTACTTTTTAAAAAAGTTTTCTTTTGGAGAATTTTGTATATATATGAAAACAGACACGAGAGTATAATGAACCCCCATCACTTAGTTCTAGCAGTCATTAATTTACTGCCAGTTATGCTTTATTCACATCCTAGTCACTTCCACTCTTAATACAGTAGTATTTTGAAGCAAAATCCAGACATCCTATAATTTTATCTGTAAAGATTTCACTATGTGTCTCTGAAAAATAAAGGTTCTTTTTAAATTTTAAATCACAATACCATTGTCACATCACAAAAAAATTAAAAATAATTTCTTCATATCACCAAATATCCTGTTAGCATTCAAATTTCCAAATGTCTCAAAAATATCCTGTCTTTAAGTCTATGCAATGTGTGGGTCTGTAGTTCCTTTTTTATTTTATTTTACTTTATTTTTCACTGTGTTGGGTCTTCATTGCTGTGTGTGGGCTTTCTCTAGTTGTGGCGAGCAGGGGCTACTCTTCGTTGCGGTGCATGTACTTCTTATTGCGGTAGCTTCTCCTGTTGCGGAGCACGGGCTCTAGGCACGCAGGTTTCAATAGTTGTGGCTTGCGGGTTCAGTAGTTGTGACTTGCGGGCTCTAGAGCGTAGGCTAAGTAGTTGTGGTGCACGGGCTTAGTTGCTCTGCAGCATGTGGGATCTTCCTGGACCAGGGCTTGAACTCGTGTCCCCTGCATTGGCAGGTGGATGCTTAACCACTGCACCACCAGGGAAGTCCCGAGGCTTATTAATTTTATTTATTTTCTCAAAGAACCAGTTTTTGGTTTTGTTGATTTTCTCTATTGATTTCCTATTTTCAATTTCATTGATTTCTGCTCTATTTTTATTATTATCTTTTCTTCTGCTTACTTTGGATTTAATTTACTCTGCTTTTTCTAGTTTCCTAAGGTGGAGGCTTAGATGATTGATTTTTGATCTTTCTTCTTTTCTAATATATGCATTCAATGCTGTAACTTTCCACTTAAGCACTGCTTTCACTGTCTCACACAAATTTTAATAAGTTGTATTTTAATTTACTTCAAAAGATTTTTTTTTTTTTTTTTTTTTTTGCTGTATGCGGGCCTCTCACTGTTGTGGCCTCTCCCGTTGCGGAGCACAGGCTCCGGATGCGCAGGCTCAGTGGCCATGGCTCACGGGCCCATTTGCTCCGCGGCATGTGGGATCTTCCCGGACCGGGGCACGAACCCGTGTCCCCTGCGTTGGCAGGCGGACTCTTAACCACTGCGCCACCAGGGAAGCCCCAAAAGATTTTTTATATTTTTCTTGAGATTTATTCTTCGACCCATGTTTTATTTAGAAATATATTGTTTAATCTCCAAGTACTTGAGGATTTTCTAGCTGTCTTTCTGTTATTGATTTCTAGTTGCATTCCATTGCGGTTTGAGAGCAGGCATAGTATAATTCTGTTCTTTTAAATTTGTTAAGGTATGTTTCATGTCCCAGAATTTGGTCTGGGTGAATATTCCACGTAAGCTTGGGAAGCAGGTGTGTCCGCTGTGGTTGGATGGAAGTAGTCTGTAGGTGTCCATTGTACCCTGCTGGTTGTCTGCCTGCTGGAGCTGTCCATTTCTGGTGGAGGCTGTTGAAGTCTCCCATTGTCTTGGTGGATTCATCTGTTTCTCTTGCAGCTCTTTGGTTAGGTGTGTACATATCAAAGACTATTACATCTTCTTGGAGGTTTAACCCCTCTATCATTATATAACACCCCTCTTCATCCCTGATAAGTTTCCTTGCTCTGAAATCTGCTCTGTGTGAAATTAATGTAGCTACTCCCTCTCCCTCCCTTCCTTCCTTCCTTTAACATGCAGTATTTGTATTTTAGACATGCAGGGAAAGCTATTTGAGAATCTACTAATTTAAAGCAAGCAGCTGTATACAGATAACAAAAGAAACAACATCTTGTTACAGCTCGGCACACAGCATCCAAAGCAAATAGGCATGAGACTGTGAATATTTGTGTAGCATTAAAACCAGGTGAGTAACATGCTGCAGGGCTGGGAGAGGGAAAATGGAAACGTGAAGACCAGTGTTTCCAGCGCTCTCAGTGTGTAATGCTAAATTTCTCATTTGATGACCCATCCGGGTGCTTCAGATGTGATGTGCGGTGAGAATGGCAAGGAGGGAGACAACCAATCTGCATACCTGCCTAACCTATTTTCACAGGTCTTCTTTCAGTGGTAAACCAGTTTGAGCATCTCTTGAATTTGTTGTTTAATGATAGCTTTCTTATCTCAGGCTTTAAACTCTCTGGATATAAACAGTGAAGTATTTGGTACTTTCCCCTTTATAATAAAATACGTTCCACGTTTCATTAACTATTTATTTATTTAGGCTGCACCGGCTCTTGCGGCATGTGGGATCTTGGTTGTGGCACACAGACTTTTTAGTTGTGGCATGCATACAGGATCTAGTTCCCCAACCAGGGATCGAGCCTGGGCCGCCTGCATTGGGAGCACAGAGTCTTACCCACTGGACCACCAGGGAGGTCCCCATGTTTCATTAAAAGTATACACAACAGGGGCTTCCCTGGTGGCGCTGTGGTTGAGAGTCCGCCTGCCGATGCAGGGGACACGGGTTCGTGCCCCGGTCTGGGAAGATCCCACGTGCCGCGGAGCGGCTGGGCCCGTGAGCCATGGCCGCTGAGCCTGTGCGTCCGGAGCCTGTGCTCCGCAACGGGAGAGGCCACAACAGTGAGAGGCCCGCGTACCGCAAAAAAAAAAAAAAAAAAAAAAAGTATACACAACAATGATCAAATTCAAGGTTTAAATACTTAGAAATATAAAACCATAGTTAACAAAGCATTAAGTATCTAAACGAAGACTTACTAGATTATAAAACAATAACTAGTAAAATATTGGTATTTAAACAATATTAGAATTTTAACTATATAAATAAACCTCATTAATACTTTGAGAAGGTGGCTTACTATTGAGCAGTAGGTATTAGGGAAAAGCCTTTTCTGACATAGCTTTCTGATAGTTGAAGGGATTGTTCGGTATCGTTGTGTAGCATAAATTGATCCAGTAAACGTGGCATTACAAATTTCTTAAGAGCTGTGAGTGTTTTACCTTGGATATTATATAATAGTACAGACTTTACTTTCTTCTATTATTTCCAAATACACTTTTATGTGATACATTAGAACACATTAGCTCATATAGACTGTCGTATAATCAACTAAATATAGTTTTGTAGGGGTTTTTTCCCCAGCACTTTGAAGACCAAACCACACTATATTATGGGACTGAGGATTCGACCTAACATTTCAGCTATATTTTCTTTGGTAAACATTTTAACGATTGCTAGGTTTTCCTCTTAACAGTATCAATCACAGATGGTTTATAAATGATATGTGTGTGTTTAATATGAAATACTACTCAAAACAGTCATAGGTCATATATTTTCAAGAAGAAATTAAACCAGTTGTGAGCAGGAAAAAGCTATATCAAGGTCATATATAGAACGAAAATAAAACAGAAAAGAGGAATAAGAACAGGGAAAAAAATTACAGTTGTAAAGGTGTTGGTTCTGAAATGTTCTTTTTTTTTTAAAAATTTTATTTATTTGGCTGCATTGGATCTTCGTTGCTGCGTGCGGGCTTTCTCTAGTTGTGGCGAGCAGGGGCTACTCTTCGTTGCGGTGCGTGGGCTGCTCATTGCGGTGGCTTCTCTTGTTGCAGAGCACGGTCTCTAGGCACGCAGGCTTCAGTAGTTGTGGCTCGCGGGCTCTAGAGCGCAGGCTCAGTAGTTGTGGCGCACGGGCTTAGCTGTTCCGCAGCACGTGGGATCTTCCCGGAGCAGGGCTCTAACCCGTGTCCCCTGCATTGGCAGGCGGATTCGTAACCAGTGCGCCACCAGGGAAGTCCCTGAAATGTTCTATTATTATTATACAAGATAATCAGTCACCAAGCTGAGGATATTTTCTTTCATCAGCATATCAGCTTTGTTGCTCTGTGGATTCCGCACACAGGACAGTGGCCACTTGGTCCACGGGGACATGAGGCGCTCGTGGCGTGGCCCCTGTACCAGATCAGCTTGCTCACGTGCTTTAGGGACACTTTTCTGGAATGTTTCGCCTCCCAAAAGAAACCCATCCAAAATACAGTAAGCCTTCTCAGAATCAGGATGATATCAAGCTCAAGTGCACAGCCAAGGTCCTTGTCAGGTTTTTCCAGGTAGCAGTGGGTTGTTTCCAGGGCCCCCAGCCCCTGTCCTGACCCTCAGTGGCACAGCAGGCACACAGATGAGCACGTCTTCCGTGAACATTCCTCTCCTCTTACCACTCAGGAAAGCTGCACCTTTTAGGTTTTGGTACTTAAATGGTTTGAACGGTTCTCTTGTCATCTTTTCCTTCTCTTTGTCTGATAGTGGGATGTACCGTTTCTGCAGTTGAAACTCCCCTGTGACGAAGAAGCAGTGTAAACTGCCTGGCGGCCGCGGGCAACAGCTCGAGAGGGCCCGGCTGGTGGCTGCTCCCACTTGCCTCTGACGAGTGTCTGCATGGTCAGTTTACTCTTAACGCGTCTGTGTCTTTACGTGAAGCGAGTTTCTTAGACACAGCAGACAGTCGGATCTTATTTTTTCATCCAGTCTGACAATGTCTTTCTTGTAGTTGGTGTGTTTACACTATTGATGTTCAAAGTAATTATTATTATTATTTTTTAAATTATTTATTTTTATTTTTGGCTGCACGTGGGCTTTCTCTGGTTGTGGCGAGCGGGGTCTACTCTTCGCTGCAGTGCATGGGCCTCTCACTGCAGTGGCCTCTCTTTGTGCAGAGCACGGGCTCTACGTGTGCAGGCCCCAGCAGTCGTGGCACACGGGCTCAGTAGTTGTGGCCTGCGGTCTCCAGAGTGCAGGCTCAGCAGCTGTGGTGCGCAGGCTTAGCTGCTCCACAGCATGTGGGATCCTCCCAGACCAGGGCTCAAACCCGTGTCCCCTGCATAGGCAGGCGGACTCCCAGCCACTGCGCCACCAGGGAAGCCCCAAAGTAATTATTGATGTAATTAGATGAATATCTATCATATTTGTCATTGTTTTCTACTTGTTGCCCTTATTCTTTGTTCCAGTTTTTGTCCCCCACTCTTTTTCTGCCTTTTGTGGTTTTAATTGAGGATGTTGTGTGTTTCCATTTTCTCTCCTTTCTTGGCATGTCCATTACATTTCTCTTTTTACCTCTTTAAGTGGTTGCCCTACAGTTTGCCATATACGTTTACAACTAATCCAAGTCCACTTTCAGGTAACACTGTACTGCTTCACGCGCACTGTGAGTGAGTGAGTACCTTGTAAGAGCATCCCTTGTGTCACTGCTGTCATTCATGTCACTTGTATAAGCACACATAATCGAATACATTGTTGCTGTTATTACTTGGAGCAGCTGTTATCTGGAAGATCAATTAAGAATAAGAAAAATAAGTTTTTATTCTCCCTTCACCTACTTCTTCCTCAGTGGCCTCTCTTTCTCTGTGTAGATCTGCGTTTCTGACTTATATCATTATCCTTCTCTAAAGAACTTCTTTTAACATTTCTTACAAGGCATGTCTACTAGCAATTCCTTCAGTCTTTGCTTGTCTGAGAAAATCTTTATTTCTCCCTTGTGTGTGTGTGTGTGTGTGTGTGGTGTGTTTGTGAATAGTTTACTTTATTGAGATATAATTCACAGCCACACACTCACCCATATGAAGTGTAGAATCCAGGGGTTTTTTGTATATTCTTACTTGTACAACTTAATACATTTCTTTTTAAGATCACATGTCTTGCCTTAATTTTTATTTTTCTTTCTTTTTTTAATATCTTTATTGGAGTATAATTGCTTTACAATGTTGTGTTAGTTTCTGCTGTACAACAAAGTGAATCAGCTATATGCATACATATATCCCCATATCCCCTCCCTCTTAAGCCTCCCTCCCACTCTCCCTATCCCACCCTTGTAGGCGGTTACAAAGCACCGAGCTGATCTCCCTGTGCTATGCGGCTGCTTCCCGCTAGCTGTTTTACGTTTGGTAGTGCATGTATGTCCATGCCACTCTCTCACTTCGTCCCGGCTTACCCTTCCCCGTCAAGTCCGTTCTCTATGTCTGCGTCTTTATTCCTGCCCTGCCCCTAGGTTCATCAGTACCGTTTGTTTAGATTCCATATATATGTGTTACCATGCAGTATTTGTTTTTCTCTTTCTGACTTACTTCACTCTGTATGACAGACTCTAGGTCCATCTACCTCTTCGCAGATAACTCAATTCCGTTTCTTCTTTTTTTTTTTTTTTTTTTAATATTTTATTTATTTATTTATTTATTTTTGGCTGTGTTGGGTCTTCGTTTCTGTGCGAGGGCTTTCTCTAGTTGTGGCGAGCGGGGGCCACTCTTCATCGCGGTGCGCGGGCCTCTCACTATCACGGCCTCTCTTGTTGCGGAGCACAGGCTCCAGACACGCAGGCTCAGTAGTTGTGGCTCACGGGCCTAGTGGCCTAGCGGCATGTGGGATCTTCCCAGACCAGGGCTCGAACCCATGTTCCCTGCATTAGCAGGCAGATTCTCAACCACTGCGCCACCAGGGAAGCCCTCGTTTCTTCTTAAGACTGAGTAATATTCCATTGTATATATGTGCCACATCTTCTTTACCCATTCATCTGTCGATGAACACTTAGGTTGCTTCCATGTCCTGGCTATTGTAAATAGTGCTGCAGTGAACATTGTGGTACATGACTCTTTGAATTATGGTTTTCTCAGGGTATATGCCCAGTAGTGGGATTGCTGGGTCGTATGGTAGTTCTATTTTTAGTTTTTTAAGGAACCTCCATACTGTTCTCCATAGTGGCTGTATCAATTTACATTCCCATCAACAGTGCAGGAGGGTTCCCTGTTCTCCACACCCTCTCCTTCATTTTTGAAGGATAACTTCTCAGGAACAGAATTCTAGGTCAGTAGGTTTTTTCTGTCAACGCTTTAAATGTTCCCCTCCACTCTCTCCTTGCTTGCTTGGTTTCTGGTGAGAAGCTAGATGTAATTCTTATCTTTGTTCCTCTCTAGGTAAGATACTTTTTCCTCTGACTTGTCACAGAATTTTTTGTTTACCTCTGATTTTCTGTAATTTGAGAATGACATGCTTAGGTGTAGTTCTTTGGACACTTATTGTACTTGGTGTTCTCTGAGCTTCCTGAATCTGTGGTTTGCTGTCTGACGTTAATTTAGGGACATTCTTAGTCATTATCGTTACAGATATTTTTCTCCTGTTCCTTTCTTCTCCTTCCGTGTTCCAGGTGTGTGTGTTACACCTTGCGTAGTTGTCCCACAGTCCTTGGATGCCCTGTTGTTTTCTTTCCCCCGTCTTTGTTGTCTTTGCCTTTCAGTTTGGGATGTTTCTGTCGAGACATTTTCAAGCTAAGAGGTTCTTTCCTCTGCAGTGTGGAATCTAATAATAAGGCCATCAAAGGCATTCTTCATGGGAATTCCCTGGTGGTCCAGTGGTTAGGACCGGCGCTTTCACTGCCAGGGCCTGGGTTCAATCCCTGGTTGGGGAACTAAGGTCCTGCAAGCTGCTCGGCATGGCCAAAAGGGGGGGGGGGGCGTTCTTCATTTCTGCTCCGTGGTGTTGTGTTTACATCTCTAGCATTTTTTCTTTTTGGTTCTTAGGATTTCCATCTCTGCTGACATTGCCCATCTGCTCTTGTGTGCTGTCTGCTTTATCCGTTAGAGCCTTTAGCAGATTAATCATAGTTGTGTTAAATTCCTGATCGATAGTTCCAGCATCCCTACCATGTCTGGTTCTGATACTTGCTCCCTCTTTTCAAATGTGTGCGTGTTTTTCTTCTGCCTTTGGTTTGCCTTGTCATTTTTTCTGGATAGCCGGACATGATGTCCTGGGTAAAAGGTAAATAGGCCTCAGTGACGTGGTGGCGAGGTGTGTGGCGGGCGCGTTGGAGTCCTGTGACTAGGCTCTGTGGGTGAGCCTGTGCCCCCCCGTGAATTTGGCCAGAGTTTCTGTGTCTCTCTCCTCCTTTACATGGGGCAGGACTGGAAGGTTGAAGTGGGCTGCCGGCGAGTATTTTCCTTCCTCTTGGGCAGTTAGGCTGTGGTTAACTGGTTCCCCCTGAGGACACAGCTTGTCAGGAAGATCAGGGCTCATTTTCCCCCTCGCCCGGGAGCAGGGAACCAGGGGGGTAGAGGTGAATCTCAGAATTGCAGGGCCTCCCTGGGACTGGTCCCCCGGTGACCCCCAGCCCCGCCCATCCGTCTCCAGCCTCGGGACAGCGGTTTGCCCTGTGGCATCACCTCTCTTCTCTTACAGTCTTTGAGATTTCTGGTCATTCAGCTTTTTAACCCACTTCGGGGTGGAGTGGAGACGTCCAGGTCCTTCCACGGGGAAGCTGCAAGTCCCTCGGAAGGTTTTGCTTCTCAGTTTTGTGCACACTGAGCCCCCAGCGCTCCGCAGTTACAGTGTCGGTTTTCTACCCAGTAACCCTTAGCTGATTGTGGGTGCTGTGCCCCTCCGCCAGGCGCTGCCACCCAGAAGCTGAGTAAAATGGGCCCTCCTTGGGCTCAGGGCAGGGCGGGGTGGCATGTTCTGTGCTGTGAGGTGGCTGTGTTACGGGGCTCGGAGGACAGGAGGAGGCCGGGGTCGCTGGGGCGCAGTCAGGAGCACATGTCCGCTGGCGGCCAGCTTTCCAGAGAGAGAAGTGGAGAGTGACTGTCTGCTACTGTTGGTGCTGGGACTGCAGGGTAGCGGGGGTATGTGTGTGCACGCACGCTTGTTTGCTTGCCTTCTACCTTATTTTCTCCCTGGCCAGAGTATGGGCGTTGAGATTGGAATCACAATTTGTTTGTGGCCCCAGCTCTGCCAAATATTAGCCCTGAGTTTTGGGGGGAATTCATTTAACTTCGCTGAGCCTCAGTTTCATCAATTACAGTATGGAAGAGCAGCTTCTGTAGCTCACAAAAATGATGGTGCAAAAAAGTGTTCTGTGAAAACAGTACATTTTTACAAATATCAGCTTTTCAGATGTGTCCCTAAGAGTGTGTGTTTTTCCGCTTCTCGAGTCTGAAGTTTCCTTCGAGTTTTGGTGGTGACTGTCTTTGCCGGGCAGCAGTCAGGCACAGCCGGGTATGAGCCGGGACAGCCCAGCTCCCGCTGCTAGTAGGCCTGCGAGCCCGCAAGGGGCCACCGTGGGGCGGGCTTCTCCTGGGTTTTCTCCTGCGGCATGTGCTAACCTAAATACTTACTGTGAAACATTTAGATTACATGAAAGATTACTGGGGGAAATGTCATCTGTAATAATATTAAATAGTTTGAATAAAATTAATTTTGGGGGCTTCCCTGGTGGCGCAGTGGTTGGGAGTCCTCCTGCCGATGCAGGGGACGTGGGTTCGTGCCCCGGTCCGGGAGGATCCCAGTTGCCGCAGAGCAGCTGGGCCCGTGAGCCGTGGCTGCTGAGCCTGCGCGTCCGGAGCCTGTGCTCCGCAACGGGAGAGGCCACGGCAGTGAGAGGCCCACGTACCAAAAATAAATAAATAAATTTTTGTCTATTTTTTCCGACTTGAAGCTTCTCATTTCTGTTTTAAGAACTGCAGACCTCAAAAAGTTTATGTTTGTTTTCATCAAGGACGTTTGAAGACTGACTCTTGGGAACTTTTAGGTCAGAACTGGTTAGAACAGAGTGTGGGAGGTGACACATAGTTTGTGATCTAAAATCAGTTAAGTGGGTTTTGCAACTGAAGTAGTTTCAGTGTAGTAAGGGTTTGGTTTAGTGTTTAATGAGATCTGTTTATTTTATGTGTGAGTGTGCGTGTGTACTGCACTGTGTTTAAAATGTATTCTTTGTGGTCTTGGTCATCACATTAGGTGGAAAGTTACTTCTCTGAGTCTCTCTCACAGTATTTTCTTTGGGGTTTTTTGTTGTTTTTGTTTTATTTTTATTTTTTTGGCTGCGCCTCAAGGCTTGTGGGTCTTCGTTCCCCGACCAGGGATCGAACCCGGGCCCTTGGTGGTGAAAGTGTGGAGTCTTGACCACTGGACCACCAGGGAATTCCCTCTCTTTTCTTATTTTAGGTTAATAGCGATCTAAGAGGCATTTGGTCGTTAGTACCCTGTTTGACTGAATGTAGAGAAGCAAGGTATCTGTGTTTGTCTTTTCCGGTGAATACTTGAGAGAGAGATCGTAATGATACGGGTTGGCTGGTACACTCCAGGGGACGTGGGTCTCTGAGCTACCAGGGAGTGGGGTCTTGGGAGTTGGCCCCGGTGTCCTCGGCTGGAACAGTTAAGTTCATTGGCCGCTGTGACCCTGTGTGTGAAACACTGCTTGAAGTGGCAGAATAATTTGTAACTGGTGTGAACCAAAACAAAACTCGAAGCAAATGTGGTTAATACAGACGTGGTGAAGCACTGCCGCACACTTTGAAATGGTTCTTTGAGTGATCTCCAAGCTGTTTTTACTTCGTTCCTACCACTAAAACCAAGGTTACGCTTACATTTTATCTTACGTTTATTCTACAAGAGTCCCTTTACCTCCGTATTTGTTTCTTCTCTACTTCCCTTTTTCTTTGAAGGGTTTCATGAATATATCTTTGTGTATTTGCTTGACGAAAACACCAAGAAT
Source organism: Orcinus orca (assembly GCF_937001465.1). Classification (NCBI taxonomy): domain Eukaryota; kingdom Metazoa; phylum Chordata; class Mammalia; order Artiodactyla; family Delphinidae; genus Orcinus; species Orcinus orca. The sequence goes on along the minus strand of NC_064569.1, from coordinate 1,003,975 downwards.
AACCTTTTCCATTTGCTTCTTGCTGTAAACTGAGGAAAAAGCACCAGTGTGGAAGTCTGGGGTTGGGGGGAGCCTTGGGCTTGAGCGTTAGGGGAGCACAGTTGACGAAAGCGTGGGCCCTGCAGGTGAACGGCCTGGTTAGATCCAGTCCCAGCTTTGGACTTCAGGCCAATTACTTACCCATCTCAGTTGCTTTAGTTTCCTTATCTGTGAAAGTGAAATGAATTAATTTCAGTAAAATCTTCAAAAGGACACTGGCGTCCAGTTCTCACAGCAGCTGAGGGACCTTGGGCAAGTTACCTGATCTCACTGGGCTTCATGTGTTTAAACAAAACATAGTTTTCTGATTCTTTGTACATATTTATTTACTTATTGGCCACGCCGTGCGGCTTGCAGGATCTAGTTCCCCAGCCAAGGATTGGCAGTGAGAGTGTGGAGTCCCAACCACCGGACCTCCAGGGAGTTCCCCCTTCATGCATATTTAAACTCTAGTTGGTCCCAATCCGTTTTATATTTTTGAGCCCTTGAAGTTACTCCTTTCTGTTTTTTGTATCAGTGGGACTAAAGAGATAGCTGTTTCCAGCAATATACATATTTTGTGCTAAAAATTATTTAAATTGTTGGAATGGATCTAAGGCTAGTTGTAGATGTTAGTCCCCTAATGTGCTAAGTTTTAGGTAAAGTATTACCCAAAACAGTGCTTTATCTTTTATTGAAAGCCTAGTCTTCATTAATGACAGTAATAGTCAAGGGAGAGGCCTCTATTTTTATATTTTTGCTTCAGATGACCAGGAGTGAAAGTCTCAATGGTCATCTATTCTTTCTTTAAAACTTCTTACATAAAAGCACAAAATTTTTGGTGAATCGTCATTAAAATAATCACGTCCAAAATACAGAAATAAGTCGTAAGGTAGAGAGTCCATGACAGCAAGGAAAGAGGCAACTAAGTCTGACTGGCTTTGGGGCCATATCGTCCCCCAGAGTTGTCACTTGACAACCGTGTTGATCCAGTATCTTGGTTGGATGAAGAAGTCTTCCAGATACGGGATGAAGAATGTTCCTGACTCTCAGCCTTGAGCTGTTAAAAATAAAGAGAACAGTAGTTTTACGCTAAATTCTGTTTTAGTTTGTTAACTTTTCCCTCATTTCTTCACGATGCAACTTGTGAAATTTCCATTTCACTTGTTTTGGCTTCGAGCCCTAAATAAAAGGTAGCAAAGGTCTCCTTTCTGAGGATTAAAATTTTTACCTGTTTTATTATGGTTCCTTTGTTTTGCTTTTTAAATCAGTTCTTGCTGTTGGAGGTTCTGTTTTTAGCCCTTGGTGGGAGTTCCCACTGGTGAGCACGTGGATCTCTCTGACCCTCAGGCCGTCGGCTGCAGATGTGAGTCTAAGGATAGGGGACACAAGGGACCATATTGCTTATCTCCAGACAACTCGAGTGTGACCGGATCACAGAGCAGAACTACTCTGCTTCGTATAAACGGCACCGTAACCACAAAGTAGAGTGGAAATTGGTTTGCTTGCATATGCTCTGCAGACTCCGTAGCATCTGCGGGTGTCGTCCAGACTCTGGGTGACTTCCCGTCTGTCTCCGCCACGAACCTCCTGGTCCCCGTGTGTCCCCTGCCTTAGGGCTGCCGGTGTCGCGGTGAAATGTGTGCCTCCTGTGTCGGTCTTCACGTCTAGATGGTGAATTTGTCAAGAACCAAAATTGAGTCGTGTTCTTCCTTGTGACCGGAACTGACACAGCCCCCGCAGGGAGCCTGGAGCGCCCGTGGCCGTGTTGCTGCCGTGTGGCTCCCGCCGCCAGGAGGGCGGGAGGCCTGCGTCCCCCGCACCCTCCCCATCGTCGGGGCGGCTTCATCCATGACCGAGTGGCCGATGACCGTTCCCTTGCCGTTGAGTCAGGGCCGTGGCGTCTGCTGCCGGCACCTCCCTGGTCACGGCAGGCTGCTTCCCGTCCCCGGCTGACGTTTCTGGGCCTCTGCTGGGCGGTGGCTCTTCCCCGCCCCTCACACGTCCCTCCGCCAGGCTCCTGCACCTCCCCAGCTGCCAGCAAAGCGCGTCCTTCCCTGTCTGGGCTCCTGACGGCACCAGCCCGGCCGAGCGATAGATCCCTAGGGCACAAGCTGCCTGCCTTTTTCTCCGCTGTGTTGCATTATTTATTGCATTAAATGTGTATAAATTGATTAGAATATAAATCAGCTTTTTGCTTTTTCAGCTTTGAAGAAACTGGTCAGAGGATCGTCTTGTTAAAAATTCTTCCCCTGTGTTGGTCTACAAGCAAACATGTTCAGTCCAAAAACTGTAGGTTTATACAGTGCATTTATCCCTGGAAGTTCAGTTTAGGAAAGGGGCTGCCTCCAGATTTACATTTATTTTAGGTCTGTTTCCCCTTCTTTGCACTGACCGCCCCCCTCATCTCCTAGGGCGCTGTCTTTGCCCTGGAGCCAGAGGACGAGGAGCGCCCCGCGGGCGCCGCGGAGGACAGCAACGACATCTACATCCTGCCCAGTGGCGGCTCCACGCTCGCCAGCCCCCCGGAGTCTCCGACGACCGCGACAGCGTCCTGGCAGGCCGAGGGCTTCCCCGTGTCGCTGTCCAGCAGCCAGAGCTGGCGCACCGAGAGCCCACCGGTGTCCCTGGGTCCCGAGTCGTGGCAGCAGGTCACAGTGGACCCCGAAGAAGTCAAGAGCTTGGACAGCAACGGGGCTGGAGAGAAGAGTGAGAACAACTCCTCCAACTCTGACATCGTGCACGTGGAGAAAGAGGAGATTCCCGAGGGCGCGGAGGCGGCGGCTGTGGCGGCCTCTGCCCTGATGGCGGCCGGGGAGCCTGGCCCCGAGGGGTCGGCCGGCCAGCCAGCCAGTCCCACGACATCTCTGTTCGTGGAACTCGCTGAAGAAGAGGCGGGAGCGGCCAGGTCCGGAGCTGCCGAACTGGAGCAGGAGGGGGTCCCGCCGCTAGAGCCCCCGGTGGAGCCCCCAGCAGCCCCGCCGGGTGGAGGGCAGGCGGTCCGCGGGTGGGGGGGGCTGGGCGCAGGGCCCTCCCCGGGCGGCCCCGAGGAGGCTGGCCCGCCGCCTGAGGGCAAGTCCCTCCTGCTCCTCGGGGGGGCAGCCGCCGCTGTTGCCATCCTGGCGGTGGCAGTTGGGGTGGCACTGGCTCTGAGAAGGAAGTAGATTTTTCGGAGAGAGAACACAAAAAGGTGTAAGGTTTTAGTTGTGTCGACTGGACTGGAGCGGCCAGAAGCTAGCTGGACATCCCTTGGACACTCCGGGGTCAGGAGGACTTGGGTCCGCAGGGCAGGGGGCCGACCCACGTGTTAGGGCTTGAGCTGGAGGCTGCGCACAGTGGTCTGATTGGAGGTCCCAGGCCTGGGCGCCTGCTAGGTTCAGGGTCTTGTGTGTAAAGTGCCCCCCGCCTGGCGTCCACAGCCCCTGGGTAGCTCCCGGGCCTGGGGCCTGTGCCCTGTAGGGTGCGCAGCCTCCGCCCACCAGCCCTGTAGCGCCTTCCCCAGTGGTGGCAGCCCCACCCCACGTGTCTCCCCGTGTTGCCAAACGTCCCCCGGGGATAACGTCATCCCGTGAGAGCCACAGTCTCAGAGCGAGAGGGTCCCCATGGGGGCGCCTGGGGGGCAGACCCCAGGCAGGAGGGCGTGGCTGTGGGCCCCTCGGCTGCTGGCGCACTCCTGCCTGGAGTCTCAGCTCCTCTGTTCTTCCCGCCCTCAGTCCCGCAGCCCAGGTGCTCTGCTGGGTCTCAGCCGCCTCTCAGGTACTGCCCTGCTCGCCTCGCCCCAGGGTGCCCCGAGGCCCCGTGCAGAGGGCTCGCCCGATGCTTCCCGCAGTTCCCCTTGTAAAGATGCTGCCTTTAGTCTTTAAACGTACGAGACGGAAGAGACCTGGGGCCCCTGTCCGTGACTGCGGGGCAAGTTTGTCTCCGCGTCGGAAGCTGGAGGGTGGCTTAGCTGGCCTGTCGAGGTTGCTCGCAGCCCTTTTGTCTGTGGGCACCCTTGAGCCGACGGGGACTCGCCAGCCGGCAGCGTCTCTCTTGCTGGGCATCGCTGTCCGTGACCTGGACTAGCGGGATTCCCAGGTTCTGGCCTCAGCCTCCTTCCCAGTCAGGCCGCTCCTCGGCGGTCTCTTGCCAGTTGATAAGGGTTTCCACATGTGGGCTTACAGACTGGGGAATCATAACTCTCATTCAGTACACAAAGTCTCCTAAATATCATTGAAGTAAAAAGCAGGAAAGAGAGGCTGCCCTTGAGGGTCTAGCTTGGCTTTCAGAGTTCCATAACGGAGGCTCACACTGAGCTCGTCACGGCCCAAATGCCAGAGTGACAAACCGTAATGATCACGGTCAGCACGTGCCCGTGGAGACTCAGCGTAGCCTCATCCGCTGACAGCATCCCTCACGGGTGGACCGCGTCTCATCATGCCTGAGGTCACTGTCACGGATGGGGACACACGTGCTTGAGACAGGTCATCTCAGATTTATCCTAGTAAATGTAACAGGTTACTTTTTAAATCCTGAAATTTGTAATAAAATTACTTTACCTATCCTGATCACCAAAACTTGATGTTCTAAATGTGCTTTAATTTTTTAAATTTATTTTTTTAAATTAAATATTCTTCCTAAAGCGATACTGTTTAGAAGTTGGTCAGAAAGGTCTGGAGAGTGTGTGTGTGTGTGTGTGTGTGTGTGTGTGTGCGCGCGCGCGCGTGTGCAGCTTTACCAGGCAGTGTATCGTGCGTTCTGAGTTTTTGGGTCTCGTTGGGGAGGGATGTTGGTCAGGGTCTTGGTGTCCTTCACTGAGGAGCCAGAGGTGAGGGAAGTGGGGTTTTCCTCGTGTGTTCCGACTGCAGCACTGGTGCTTCGTAGGGGAAGAGCGAACTGCTGAGTTGTCTTCATTCTCTTCCCTTTTATGATAGAATATTCTCTTTCCAGTGTTTACATGTAAACTCTGGATCCTCAAGCCCATTGGCTGAACGCACTGAAGCAGTAACAGGAGCCGGTTCGTTTCTTAGCTGCTGGCGGGAGGGCGGCTGGCGGGAGGTCTGCGCTGCGGAGGCTGAGGTCTGCGTTCTCCACGGCGGAGGGGTAAGGCGGGGCCACGCTTTACTCAGCAGTGACCCAGACAGCGTGGCCTTCAAGCACGGGGTTCCCGAGTGATAGGAGGACCTCAGCGTCCCCTCTGGTTGTGGACAGGAGGAGGGAGCGCCTAGTAAGGACTGTGGTGGTAGTGGCTCCCATGTTTTGCTGTGACGTTAAAAACTGCCTTCTCAGGTGCCCACCCCCTTTTTGGTGGGACTGGAACATCTGAGTCTAAGGTAGAGGGAGGATGATGGTGGGACGCAGGTGTGGAACTCAGACTCGTCACCCTCGTTTGAACTGCTGTGTTGGTACGTCCTGCAGAACTCTTAACTGCTGTATTGAATGTAATGATTTCTGATCACTTGGCAAAAGCCACTGAAGGTTTCTTGAGAAAAATACCAGGATTAAAGAATGCTAGTTTATGTTCTCTGGAGTAAAGTGGTGACAACTCCGGGGCCTCAGAAACCAGTCAGTCCCAGCGTGCCTTACGGCCATCAGCACCACCCCCAGAGAGCCTTCTAGATGAAAAGCCATCTGCTGACCATCTGGTTCCCAGAGGCTGATCCTCCGCTCGCCTGTTCTCTCTCCCTGGGTGTGAACCGCCCCTGTTCATTTCCCATAGAAATTCATTTCCTCAGGCTCTTGCTGATTCCTGCTAATATAAAAGCTGTGCCTGTTCCTTGCCTTTTCCCTGAAGGCTTTGGCATGGGGACAAATGTCATACCCGTAGAATTTTTAAATTATTTTAAGAGATGTTTTATAGAAATGAAAGGTATTGTAGGTAAGATTTTTTCCCCTCTTCTCTTAATTTCTTATGTCTGTTTACACAAACTTTACTTACCAAGAATTTGACGTGGTCATTTCATCAAGAGGGGCTGTCTGGTCTCTTTGTAGAAACAGCTTCTAGCCTCTGGACCAGTTCCACGCAGGCAGTATCTTGCGTCAAGTCTCAGCAACACACCTGACGCCAGGAGAACGTGTCCTCTTCCCCAGAGGACCAGGATCTGTCCTTGGTGGAGCCCCCCCTGTTCTCCACTCCCCGCAGGGGTCGGCTGTGAGCTGGGCTTGAGTCCAGGGAGCGTCTCTTTTCCTTTCCCTAAACAAGGGTGGTCATTATCGTCTCAGCAGAGGGGCTGAGCAGTCAACAACACGCCAGGGGCTGTTGGAGGGCCTCCCTCGTCACGCTACCCCTTCGCACCCCCTTGGGGTCACTACTGTCCCGAAGGCGTCTGGCATCTGTGCGGCAGGCAACAGTCAGAGCTTCTGACTCAGGTCTAGGGCTTCCCCGGCGTCTCCCATCCTTGTAACCTGCAGAGGTACCAGCAGGTACCCTGTCCCGCGTGGAGTGGCCCGTGCCCCGGGGAGGCTGCGGTTGGGCAGGGGCTGAGCCAGCTCCGTGGGACTGCACGCAGGAGCCAAGGTTTCATCAGTCTGTCCCAGGTGCTCACCGCACCAGGCCTCTCCCAACATGGACCTGGCGCCTGGCGGTTCGAGCTGCCCCGCTGGACTAGGGTCTCCTTGGCTTCCTTGGGTGGTGTGGGGGACAGGTGCCTGTCTGTGCCGCCCGGGGTGCAGGGGGCACCCACTCGGACACAGGCACGTCTTGGGAGCTGACGCTGGGAGCGCGACCTAATCGGGAAGTCGTTGCTGAAGTGTTGATCCGCATCTCCCCTTTCTTCGCACAAGACGATTATTCCACCGTCCCGTCTACACCGCAAGCGCTGCTGTAGCCCAGGGGGCTGTTCCCCAGGCGTCCGCAGGGCAGCCAATCCCGCCGCCCCTCACGGCCACACCGCACCCTCCCGCGAGCTATTCAGAGCAAGTGTTGGCCTCCTTCCCCAGGGAGAGCCAGGAGGTGGGCCCCTCCCTGCTACGTCTGGACGACGATTTCTGGTGAGAGAACTGTACTAAGCGGCTGGGTTCTTGGTCAGCACCGAAGGAAGTGACAACTTACTGTTTTCCTAGACCTGCTGTGTTTTCCTTGCTGTCACACTTGTTCATTTCCTCCTTCAGGTTAAAAGTGCCTCTTTCTACCTGACTTGTTCCTTGGCTGCGGTCTGCGTATTACGGATTCTGATGCTATCATCCCTCCTAAGGCCTGTGGTGAATCGGTCACCGTGGTAACACCCTCTTCCTGCGTGAGGTCCCTCTGCTCGCCCGCACAGCTGGCTTGTGGGTTATTCCGGCTCCGCTTGCCTTCATCACTGGCCTTCTGTGCTCGCTGGGGGAATGCAGCAAAGCGCAGCTCTGTGAATGGCACTCTGTTGCAGGCGGCGCGGGGAGCAGACACCAGAGGATGTAATGAAATGAGCCTTGAAGACACTGATGTTCACACAGCAACCCCCTGCCTCGACCCGGGAGGGCTGCCTCCAGACCATCAGCCTTGTCATCTTACGTACGTACCTATGTGGTTTGATTGCAGGTTCTGAAAACACGCTAGCAACACCCAAAGGCCCACTCACACAGCTAGTGAACTTGCTGGAGAATAACAGTGGCTCCGGGGCTGCAGCCCAGCAGTCAGTGCCGGCTCCTGAGGAGCTGGTCTGAGTACACCGGATGGGTCTCTGGACTTTCAGTGATGCCGAGCACCTTTTGTTCGCTTAACCATCACTTAATTCAAATACTTAAAAAGCAGGATGAAACGTTCTCTTAATTAAAAACATCTCAATTCTGTCCACGAGGGTTGTGATGTAAAATGCACCAATTTCCAGGATGTACCCGAGTCCTGGTGGCCAGGATGTGCTCAAGGCTGGAATCTCTGTATGACGCTGGCTTGGGGAGAAGAGCGGTCATCTTGCTTTATGATCAAGAAAGTATATCTGACTTGGTCTGGAAAAATAAACTGCATTAAAACGGTGGCTTACTGTATTAATGTACGCAAAACAGTGGCAGGTAAAGATGCTGTGACAAATTATTTATTTACCTACTTACTGCACCACACGGCACGCGGGATCTTAGTTCCCCAACCAAGGATCAGGCCCGTGGCCCTGCAGTGGGAGCGTGGACTCTTAACCACTGGACCGCCGGGGAGGTCCCTGAAAACTTCAAAGTATTGTAAGAGATAGTCTGGGATGATTTGGTGCTTTAGAGCTCCTTTCTCTTCCATTAGTTTATAGAGTTGACTACTTGAGTTTAAATTGCTCCTGGGCCTGGAAGAAACTGTCTCCCTGCTGAGACACATTGTACTGACTGATCCCTGTGTCTGTGTTCATGTGTGATTCACCCTGTTTCCACGGTGACATGAACCCTTTAAACCTAGAAGATTGTTTCCAGAGGCGCAGCCACACCTACTTGCTTTTAGGACTTGCAGCGTTCTGCAGGTGTCAGCCTGAGACCCAGCCCTGGGGTGCTGTGTTCGACGCTGAACCATGGAGTCATTTTTCTTTTCTGGTAAGTTTAAACTCAGGGAACAGGGAAGTGGTTTTGGTAACAACGTATTTATCAGTACTTAATTACTCGTGTTCGAATTGTCCTTCCCCAGAGCATCATGGTCACAGTAACGAGGGCGTTTCTGTTACTGGTGATGTGAGACCTGGACCCTACCCACCATTGAACTTGGACGCAGACCAATCCTAGTAAACACTTAGCGCTCGGAACAGACCGGGCTGTATTGCTTCTAATAGTAAGTACTCTGGTTTACTCTGGTGCTAAGTGATTGCGTTTTGTTATTGTATTCTTTTTTTTTCAAATTTTATTGGACTATAGTGTTTTGTTTTGTTTAAATTTATTTTTGGCTGCATCGGGTCTTAGTTGCCCCGCGACATGTGGGATCTTAGTTCCCCGACCAGGGATCGAACCTGCATCCCCTGCACTGGAAGGCAGATTCTTAACCACTGGACCACCAGGGAAGTCCCTGTTATTACTTGTATACTGACTGTGTGTCTAGAAAAGGGAGCCACCACAAATGCTGTCTAACTGCTCTTTCACCTTTATGCCTAGAGACCTGTTCTCTGCATAAGCAGCTTCATAGGTGCAGATGAGCTGGGGGCACGGCTGAAGATGAAAGCGTAAGACTCTTCACAGACATGCCCCACAGGACAGATGCAGTAGCTTCTCCAGTAGCTTAAAATTTTTATCAAAACCTTGACTTCTTGGAAAGAGAAAAGGGTGCGTTTAGTTACATGATTTTGGAAACTGGTTGACATAGGCCTTGAAATTACCTCCACGTCTTTTAAATGCCTGTGGTTCCTGACTCAAGTAGAAGGAATTCACGGTGAAAAAGTCACACACACAGAAGTCTCATTTTCCTGTTAAACGTTCGAGTCCAGAACCTCTTGTGCTGCTTGGTTTTTAAACAGGAAGACCGAGTGCGCCTGAGCCAGCGGGGCCGGGGTCACCCTGAGCCGGGACAGAGCCACGATGCTGCTGGCCAGAAACCGGTCACCCACAGTGGGCCAGCAGGGCGCTATGGGAGCCGTGGGGCTGGTATGGGCCACTGACTGATTCTGGAACGGGTGCCCTACATCAACGGCAAGTTCAAGGAAGACGATTAATTAAACCCATCCCCTTGGACCCCTCCGGTATCTGGTGGTGCTGCCTTCTTCCATCTGCATCTGGAATGGCCCAGGCTCTTGGGATGAACCTCGAGGAAATATACAGTGAGAGATTTCCTGTGTTGGTGGAATTAGCTTTGGTATGTGAACACACACAGCATTAAACCTCTCTATGAAACCTAAAAAAAAAAAAAAAAAAAAAAGACTGCACTTCCTTACTATGAAGGTGTCCCTGTTTTGAGGGGAATTTATCACTTGTAAGAGGTCCATGCATTCCCTCTCCAATCCCTGGTCCCCTCACTCGGCACTGCCTGTGGTAACACCACCACCACCACCAAGGGTGCGCTTTTTTTTTTTTTTTTTTTTTGCTGCACTGCACGGTATGTAGAATCTTGGTTTTCTGACCAGGGATCAAACCTGCACCCCTGCAGTGGAAGCACGGAGTCTTAACCACTGGACCGCCAGGAAAGTCCCAAGTGGGTTTTTTTAAAAAACAAAAAAACATTGTGTGTTCTTTTTCCTTCTGCCTTTTATTTGTCAACCTGCTTTCATTTGTTGTTCTTTTTTTCTTTTTTGGCTGCAGCTTGTGGGATCTTAGTTCCCCGACCAGGGATCAGACCTGGTCCCTGCAGTGGAAGCGCAGAGGAGTCCTAACCACTGGACCACCAGGGAACTCATGATCTGCTTCTAGATCTGATTTTCAGGCGGGGACCTTTCCAGCAGACATTAGGTAAAGGCACAGTGTGTGGATGGATGTAGATGATGTGAAACACTCACACACGTACATGAAGAAATTCCTAAATGGTCCCTGGCTTTAAAATGGTGAGAGAGACACAGCTGCCACCTCGTGCCTGTCTTCTCTGAGCACGTTTAAGTGGCCGAGGCTCCATCTCTGTGGAGACAGCTACACCGCTGTCACCATCTCAAGTTGTAACCAGTCGCACTTTTGTTGAGTCGTCCCTTCAGTCCATCTCCTGGAGCAAGAAAGGACAACAGCCGGGATTAGCCAGCCTCCCTCCTGAGCCAGGACCCTAGACCTGAGCCTCTAGGGCCACAGTCAGCAGAAGTGCAGCTGGGGCTTTGCAAACAAACACAGCTTTCACCAAGTCACTTATGGTGCCAAGAGGCATCTCAGTGGGTGAGAGGACTGGACCAAGGTTCTGTTTCAGTCCCACAGTGTCTGGAAGCTGTTAACAGAGGCTTATCTCCTTCCAACAACAGCTCAGCTTGGTTTCGCAACGAGTTGGGGTTTGTGTTCTCCCTCCGGTTTTTACTTTTAAAAGCCCGTATAACCGAAGGCCACGCAGAGAGAATGCTTTTAAGGCTCATCGACTACATGTTAAGAGGGTCAGACACCTGAGCAATGCTCCCGACACATAAAACCCCAAAATTTATAGATAAGACACATCCACTTTCCCTTCCAGGTGGTCTACGAAACGGAAGCACCAGACTTTCTAATATCCTGGGTGGAGGACAGACGTGTACAGTTTGTACCCCCTTTTGACCGCTCACCCTCCTTGGTAAGCATGTTTTAATTTAAATTTTACTCCTTTTTGTGACAAGGTGAGGCTGACAGCAGACTGGGGAAGCCCAGCGTGGGCCCCTCTGGCCCCCTCTCCTGCTCGCCCCCCAGCAGCTCTTACAAGCCTGTGAAGGGTGCACAGTCGGCCTCCGCTGCCCTGTGACAACAGCTCCTCTCAGAAACAACCGGACTCCCGGACGCAGAACCAAGCCTTTCCTCCTGAGCAGGAAGGGCCGTGACCACCTTCCCTGGGGCCTGTCCCCAGCAGGCAGCCCTGCAGCGAGGGTCCCAGAACTCAGAGGGGGCCGGGGTGGGGAGAGGCGGACACCAAGGGGGCTTAAGAGCCCAGGAGCTGCCACCACTGGCTCTTACGTTTTGGACTAAGTTCCTCACGTAGGCGAGAAGGTTCTGGTTGATGAAGGTCACTGTGGTGTGAAAGACATTTTGGAGCACAGCTGGCGAGTGGTCAGCCACCTTTTTGGCCACGAGCATGGTCAGCAGGAGCAGGGTCTTCTCGCGGTCCACATCCGCAGGGTAGAGCTGTGTGAGTTGTTGCAGCGCGGCCGCCAGGCACCGCCTCCTGTCCTGCACAGGTGGAAGCAGAGGCGCGGTTACCAGCCTCCCGCGGGGAGGAGGGAAGTGCTGGAAACAGCTGAGGAGGCAAAGCCGGGGGCAGGCGAGGCACACCCCCCCCCCCACCCCGCGCGCACAGTGGGTCCTCGTCTCCTGCTTGGAGGCACCTGAGATCAAGGTCAGCCACCGCCCAGGGGTCCAGCCTGGTACATGGGAGCAGGGAGGGGGATGGGGACCTCCTGCCAGGAGAGGCCTCAGGCACCGCCAGACCAGAAGGGACCTTCCACACGCCAACACGTGGCAGCAGGAACGGCACGATCAGCCTGTGTCTGATCCGCCGGCCAGCGAAGCTCAGAGGGAGGCTCCCTGACAGACGGGCCTTCCCGGAGGCAGGACTCGACCCGCCGGGCCCAGCCCGAGGGCGTTTCTAGGTCACGGGGCCCCGCCACCTCAGCGGTCAGAGGAGTGGAACATGTTTCAGGAAGAGTCACATCCGTCTTGTTAATCTTTGGGGGGCTCTGTCCCCAAACTCGAGTCTGACTTCAGGTTTTCAGCTGTCAAGTGACTTTTTGAGAGACAGTTCACCAGGCTGGCGCTCTCTCCAGCAGTCACGAGCTGAGCCACCTCCCTGGACGCTGGTCTGTCTGCCAGGAGGCAGAGGACAAGCCCCGTGGGTTTTCTCACTCACCTCCTCCGACAGGCTCGAGTTACTGAACTGCGCGGCCAGGCCAGCCACCAGCCCCGGACAGATGCTGCACTCCATCCTGTCCCCAATCTGGGCGAGCTGCCTGGCGATGTCCCGGACCACTTCCTCCCGAGTCTCAGAGTCTAATGTGCAGAAAGGCGGGGGGGGGGGGGGGGGGTGTCAGATGATGACCCGCTCACACCCCGCTCCTGCTCCAGGAAAGGGGTGGGTCCTGCATCCACAGCCCAGTGAGGACAGTGTGAACACGGGACCAGGCGCAGGGGCCGGGCGGGAGAAGGACCTGTGATGCCGGGGTAGCCACAACCTGGGCTCGAAGCCCAGCGTCCAACGGCTGTTGGCAGAGGAAGCGGTCAGGACAGAGGCTCCGCAGCCTCTCATCCTGGACTCTGCCTCCTCCCCACCCCCCCCCCCCTCCCCAGATGCCACGCTCTTCCTTCCTGGACACCATCTCAGCCCCTCCCCAGAACAGAAGCTTCCATGGGCTCTGGGGTTCCCAGCTGTGGGCTGACTCCCAGGTACGCAGCTGGGGACCCAGGGCACTGAGTGACCAGCCCCCTTGCTGCTTCTCCCCGCAGCACAAAAGTGTACTCGCCCCACCTCCAGCCCCTTTCCGCCCATCACACAGGTGGAAGGCATGTGGCAGCCAGCCCTGCATTGAGAGAGTTGTTGGCATTGTTTTTCCAACAGCATTTGCTCACTCTGTGTCTCTGTGTCACATTTTGGTAATTCTCGCACTATTTCAAACTTTTTCATTATTATATATTTGTATGGTGACCAGTGACGTCACTGCTTCAACACACTGCAGGCTCAGAGAATGGTTAGCATGTAGCAATGAAGAAGTCCTTTTAATTAAGGCACGAACGCTGTTAAGACAGCGCCACTGCACACTGAACACACCTCCGTGTAGTGTACACGTACGTCTACACGTGCTGGGAAACCAGAGGGTCCAAGTGCCGCGCCTTGTGGTCTGGACCCCGACCAACAACCTCGCCTAGCTGCCTGCACACTTGTCCCTCGGGGTCTGGGTGGGCGCCGGCCCAGGACCCCTGCGGGCACCAAACTCCAGGGGCTGGCGTCCCTCACGTGATCACCTCCACCTCATACAACGCCATTGCACAGCAAATTCAACTTTTGCTCTGGGGAACTTTCTGGAACTTTTTTCCCCAAGCATTTCCAACCTGTGGTTGGTGGAATCTGCCGGCAGTGCCTGCACAGCCCTGCGCCCGTGGAGTTCCGTGGGCCTGGCTGCAGCCCTGACCTCACTGAGACGTGTCTGTGTGACCCCAACACGAGCCCTCCTCACCCCAAAACCTCCCACTACCCGCCCATCTCTGCTCGGGGACAGGTCACCACTCGCCTGCCAAGACCTCCGAGACCTGGGTCGACAGCCCGGCCACGCTCCACCCCCGTGGTCCCCTTCGCGGCCCGGCCCGTGCGCTTGTCCTCACCCGCCTCCCACACAGCCCCCGACAGCCCCGCTCTCCCACCTCCTCCCATCCAGCCGAGCGAACAAATCCACCGACAAGTGGCGGCCAGGCCTCCGTTGTGCCCGTTGTGGCCACACCTCCTCAGGCTCCTGACCACACACCGCTTCCTACCAGAGCGCCCACCTTGCCCTGTACGTCCAGTGAGGCTCCACGGTCTGAGGGGCGCTTGGTGCAGATGGGGGCCACCGGGGCAGCAGATCTGAGAGCAGAGCTACTCCTGCCCCTTCCCAAAGGGGGCCTAAGGCAACCCTGGCTGGTGGGGACCCCCTGCTGCGCCGCTGGCTACCTGAATTGAGACAGCTGGCGGCCCAGAGGCCAGATCAGCCTCAAGAGGTCAGTGACCCCCACCTCCAGGCGGCAGACTCCAGCCCAGGCCTCCCGGGCGCGTCGGGAACACGTGGGAGCCTGCCCCCAAAGCACAGGCTGGTTCAGGAACCCAAGAGAATTCCTCAGGGAGCTCCAGGAGGTGCTGTGCCTGGCCCACCGCCAGAGGGGCGCCCAGCCGTCAGCTCCCAGTGGCCTCCGTGGCGGCAGCACTGGTGGCCAAAGCTGAGGCCGGGAGGACAGGACGCACACCTGGAATCTGCCACACACGGAGGATGGCCTGGCCCAAGAAAAGAGCCCCAGGTCCCCGCTGCCCTGGTGACCGTGCAGATCGTCACGGCCATAACATACACAGGAGTAAAGCACGGGCGCTGCACAAACGCAAACAATCCTCAGGAGCCCGAGTGGGTTTCAACTGCCTGGACTCGGCGAGGCCTGCTCCGCTGGACACGGGGTGGACCTGAGCATCTGGGCCGCGGAGGCTGGCCCGGCGCCTACCTGTCTCTGCCGCCCCCTCAAGACGGAAGTGGCTGCACCAGTTGCCATCCGTCTGCAGCTCGTCGTCGTGGGCCGCGCGCACGGACAGCTTGTGGCCCAGCATCTCCAGCTCCTGGCGGCAACGGGAGTGCAGGCAGCTCTGGAGGAAGCTGAACACCAGCAGGCTTGTGGTGCGCTCATCCTGGGGGCTGGCGCCATTGCTGACCTGAGAGGAGAGTCCTGTGGGAACATGGCCCCAGGCCGGGCAGCCGGGCCCGCGATGGCCTCCCTGGCCCGGGGCCTGGACACCCTGCCAGTCCGCAGGGCCATGTACAGATGCTGAAAAGCTCCAATCCTGCAGAAGGTGACCCATCTGCCGGCGGCCAGCTGGTGCAGCCCGGGGAGGGCGGCCAGGCACGTATGTGTCTAGGTGCCATGCTGGCTCTGCACGCCTGTGCCAGGCCCTGCGTATCTTTTACCAGCCAGAGCCCATGCTCACTGGGAGTGCATCCAGCAGGTAGAAGCTCATCCTCTTCCATCACGTCCTTTGTGGGCCCAGGAGGGTGCTGTGCAAAAGCAGATTTTCAATACAGCCTGGGCAGTAGTGACCACAGGCAACACCTGCCTCTGGGCAGGCCTGGCTGACCTCAGGTAGATTAACCCCTGGCCAAGCCCACGAGCAGCACGGGGGAACCAGGAGGGCCACTGCACGTGGCAACAAGAAGGCAAATGCAGAGCAGGACCAGGGGTGCTCAGGTCACCCCCAGACCTGGGATGAGAGGGCATCGTGAGAGGCTAGGATGCCGAGACCGCCCAGATCAATACACACGAAACACACGGCCTGGGCTGGGAGCAGTCACGGGGAGAAAATGAAGGTGCAGGTAAAATTGACTTCTAAGTCCATAATGTTTTTCATTAGAAAATACTAGAAAAATATTGATTAGGAAAATCAGAAAACTTTGAGAGGACAGTTTTTAGAGGACAAATTGTTTTCAACGAAATGCATAAAATAAGGTGCTTATGTATTGCTATTCAGCCTTTGCTTCTCCAGAATTACTCCTAAAAGGGGGAAATGTATGTAAAAGCTCTACTCTACTAAACCTTTACAGTGAGGCCAGTGGCACAAGGCAGCTGAGAGACTCAAGAATGTGCTTCGTCTCTACCTCAGGAGACGTCCTGGTCAGGAGAGAAGAGGGGCTGAGGCAGGGCTGCGGTTGAACCGTGTCCCCCAGAGACAGGCCCAGGTGCTGGCCGCCAGGACCTGAGAGCAGGACCTTATTTGGAAATGGGGTCTTTGCAGCTGTCACGTTAAGGCCAGGTCATCCTGGATCTGGGCCCTAATCCCATGACCCATGTCTTTACAAGAGAAAGGGGCAGGCTTACAGACACACACAGGGATGCCAGTGCAGACGGAGACTGGAGCTGGAGAGGCCAGAGCAGACTCCTCAGAGCCTCCAGAGGAACCAACCCTGCAACACCCTGATACCAGACTTGTGGCCTCCAGACACTTCAGGAAAATACCCAGCCAGTGGGGTTTCCCTACTGCAGCCCCAGGGAACCAAACCAGACCGTCTTTTTCAAGAGGTTGGTAAACAGGGTCCAAAGTCTGGGCGTGCAGCAGCGGTTGCCACCAGCTACGCCAGGTCAGGTATCAAACCCAGATGCAGTGACCCCTGAAACACAAAGAACAGAAGTGGCCGGGCGAGAAGGAGAGCATCCGGTGTGAGAGGGCTCAGGCCCTGGAGCCAAGTGTTTAGTGCCATCGGCTGGGAAGCGTGTGGACAGACTCCGTTCTGAGCATGTCAAGAACAGGCTGGCCTGGACTCCCACACAGGCAGCCGGTCCAGAAGACCAACAGCATTTAACACCAAGAACAAGCAGGGCTGGTGACAAGCCAAGGACGGACGAGTGACACAAGCTGAAATGGATGTCTCAGAAGGGGGAAGATGTGATAGCTGTTTATCCTTTTAGGTCACAGGAAAAAGTATGTCAAGAGAAATGATCAAGACTTAGGAAATCTTGCCAGACATAATACAGATTTCATCTATAGGAGGCAAAAATAACTCGTGCTATAAAGTCAGTTCCCGTGCAGAGAAAACGATGGAAAGCTGTCCAATGTGTGTGATAAACTAGACTAATCCTGGTGTCCAAACCTGGAGAAAACAGCACCAAACAAACAGTAAAAACAAAACAAAACAAAAAATCAATCTCATTTTCTACATATCAAAAAAAAAATCAAAGAATGCTACAGTATAGATGAACAGCGCCATACAAACAGTAAAAAAAAAAAAAAAACCAAACCGAGCCATCATGCTCAGTGATATCAGCAGACACAAGAGGACACGCACTGCTCCATCCCTCTCATCTGTGTGGTCCCTGAAGCAGAGAAAAGGGGGCGGCGGTGGCAGAGCGACGCGAGTGCTCTTAATGCCACTGTGCCGGACACTTAAAAAAGGTTAAAATGGGGACTTCCCTGGTGGCGCGGTGGTTAAGAATCCGCCTGCCAATGCAGGGGACACGGGTTCAAGCCCTGGTCTGGGAATATCCCAAATGCCGTGGAGCAGCTAAGCCCGTGCGCCACAACTACTGAGCCTGCGCTCTACAGCCCACGAGCCACAACTGCTGAGCCCGCGTGCTGCAGCTACTGAAGCCCGCGCGCCTAGAGCCCATGCGCCACAACAAGAGAAGCCCGCGCACTGCAATGAGAAGCCCATGCACCACAACGAAGACCCAGCACAGCCAATCAATCAATAAATAAAAGGTTAAAATGGTAAATTTTACTGTAATTTTAAAAAAACCTGGAAACAAAATCAAAGGGAAAAAAGAAAATCTATAGCAGGGTGAAATTTCTGACGGGGGAAGAGGAAGCTGCTGGATGTCTCACCATGAACCTGACTGTGGGGCACGCCTGTGTCTCGGTTTTCTCAGCTTGAAGGAAAGAAAGGGGAAAGCAAAGCCCTGGGAGTGTGTCTGCCCTTTCCCACTGAAGTCATCAGGAGAAGCGGCACCTGGGCAGCGCCCGAAACCTCTTCTGCTCAAGTAGCTGACGTTTCTCCTGAGCTGCTAAGCTGGGAACCACACGGCTCCCAGGCCTGCAGAGGGTTGTTTGAGAAGCGCACACCCAGCCCCCAGGCGCTGTCTGCTCAGAGATGCAGAAACCGGGCCAGGCTCGTGAACCACCTAGTAAGTCCTCAGGCCCGCGGCCGCCCCCATGGGGCTGGTGGCGACACGGAGGGCCCCGGGCTGGGCACCCGAAGATGCCACACTGCCTGGCAAAGACAGGAAGGAGGTGAAGAAGAGCATCTGCTGGGCCAGGCGCGACTTTCTCTTTTAAACTCGCTTAAAGCACAAGGCGCCATTTAGGCCCCATCCTGCTGAGGCAGGGGACTGGCCCACGCGACCTCGGCGACGCTATAGCTCTGAGCCTGTCCTGCACAGGAGCGGGCGGAAGCGGTGCGGGGACAAGGGGGTTTTCCGCCCTGTGCTCCCGAGAGCTGGGATCCGAGGCTCCGCCGCCCACACCCCCAGGACCACCGCCCATCTGACCTTCGAGTCCATGGCCCAGGCAGCGTCGTGGGCTCCAGCTCACAGGGGTGCGGGTCAGCAGCCTGGAAGAGGACACACACAGGGTGGGTGCAGGGCCCCTTGTAGGGCAGTAACTGTCAAATTTGGAACTTCCATACGGTTCCGAAATACACGGGGTAAAAAGAGAACCACCAGCTCCTCTCCAGGGAGAAAGGGCAAGGCTTCCCCCACCACCACCCCGGGAGCGCGGGCGGGGGCCTTGGGGGCCTGCATCCCCAGGACCCAGGCCACCCACCGGGAGCAGGCTGCAAAGGTCGCAGATGAACTGGAGGGACAGACAGGAAGCAGCAGGACGCTGGCCCGAGGGCCTCCACGGGCCTCCAGGACAGGAGGCAGAGCTGCAGGACAATGTGCCACAGAGCAGGCCCCTGGGGGAAAGGCCGCAGAAGCCAACCCACGTCCACAGTCACAGCCTCGGCCTCCACCACACCCTCTCAGGAACGAGCTTCCGAAAACCGGGGAGGCCGCCATCAAGGGGTAACTCACATAAAATCTGCCTTCCGCCTGGGCCCGCCCTCCCCACTGTCCCCGCGGCCCTGATCCACTGTGCTCATTTCCCACCTCAACAGATACTTCCACCAAATGTTTTAATGCCTTTACATAGTGACCCTTGAACAACGCGGGGGTCAGTGGGCGTAGAATGTAGTTGTATCCGCGATCTGCATTCTCCGATTCAACCAACAACAGCCCATGGGGCATTTACTAGTGGAAAACATCCCCACAGAAGGGGGGCCCATGCAGTTCAAACCTTTGTTGTTCGAAGGTCACCTGTGCATATATGTCTTTATAGCTCTCCCTCTATATGTAAGGATATAGAATGAGAGCAGAACACGGATGCTGACCCAGACGGGACGGATGCACAGGAGAAAGTGCCTCTGCAGGATGGCTGGGCCCCGGTGTTTTCCTCAGAAAGACAGTGGGTTTGGAGAAGGTGGATTTCCTTTTTTCCTTCTGAAATGAACACTTACTAAAGATTTTATATAACTGATTAATGGGGGAAACAAAGATGTTAAAACCACTCAGCACACAAGCACCCACGGCAGAGCACCTGTATTTCTATGGACAAATCACCTGCATCAGCATCCGTTTTCTGCAGCTCACAGAGGCGTAAAATAGCTCAAAGACAAGAAAAGGGTGAGCTGGCCAGAATATCCAGGTTTTTTGCCCATTTCAAAGTCTTTCACAGATTTCCTGACAGTCTCCGGACTGGTAATGATCTCCAAGATTATTCTTTGACACACACAAACAGGGCGGGTCTCATAAGAATGTTAATTAACGAGCCATGCCTCCTAGGTTTCTTTTTCAAATTCAGATTAAACAACGACTAAAGCCACAAGATCAGCTTCTGTCTGGAAATTCTCACCAGGAAGCTCAGGCTGGACTCTGCTACCCTGAGGGCGGGCAGGAGCGCCAGGCCAAGCAAGTTCACAGGCTCCACCTGTGGCCCCTCTATATGTGTGCGGAGAAAAGGAAGCCCAGCCAGGGGAACAGGGGCCACGGATCCAGACACTTGCACGTGGCAGAGACTCAAATGCAGGCAGTGGGTGGGGAGCTTTGCAGAGGAGGCCGCGGGGGAAGCAGGGGGCCCGCTGGCCATGGCTCCCTGTGCGATGGTGTCCTCTATGTCGCCCCACGTTGGAGGCACAAACAGAAAGGAGAGAAGCTGTCGGGTATCAATCGAGTCCTGAAGTTATTTTTAGCTCCCTGGACTGTCCCAGAGAGCACTCTGACTTGACCTCCGGGCCGGTGGTCACTGGGGGGGGCTGGGGGAAGGGGCCGGGCAGGCTGCTCTGCCATCGTCCACTCATATATTCAGTCCCAGCCTCTCTTACTCGGGTCCCCACTTATCTCAGATTCCCTGGCCTGCAGGAAGCGACCTTCCCATCACGGAGGGCGGGGACCCCAGGGCCAGACTGGCTTTCCTGGGAGGCTCTGTAGCCTTCACTCCCTACAGGCAGCTCAGTTCTGTGACAAGTGGCCTGTCACAGTCGATCACACAAGCATCATTCAGAAATAGGACGTTCTGAGGAAGGCGCTCAAGTTGTCCAATTATATTACATCCTGGTAAAAAGAACAAAGGACAGTAGGCAGTTTCTCACCAACTTATACACAGAATTACCTTTGTTCTAGTAACTCTGCTTCCGGGTACGTGCACACCTATCCTCCTGGCTGCGTCACTCACAACAGCACAGGTGGTGACAACGCCACACCCACTGATGGGTGAGCGGGTGGACGCAGTGTCCATCCCGCGGTGAGTCTCGTTCGGCCTCAGAGAGGAGGCTATGGCACCTGCTGCACAGGGAGGAGCCTGAGGGCCCTGAGCTGAGTGACACGAGCCAGACGCACAAGGGCAGCTGCTTCTCTGCTGGAAAGTGGACTGTTGGCCCGGGGCGGGGAGATGCGAGGGTCCTGGAGAGGACGGGGGTGGTGGCATCTCAGGGCGGGGGACATTCGGAAGTGGTTACAGTGGAAAAGTTTATGTATAAATATTTAACCACACACACAACAAAGAAGGAGATTCTGGCGCCTGCGACAATGTGGAGGAACCCTGAGGATGTTACACCGAACAAAACAAGCCAGACGCAGGAGGACACACACCGTCTTGCCCCACTTACATGAGAAGTTGTGCCTGTTTTCTAGAGAATTATTAATTCCTATTAACGCCACTGAGCTGTACACTTAAACTGATTAAAACGGTAAAATTTTAATCTATTTTACCACAATAAAGTTTGAAAGAAAACACCCCCCCCAGAGTCGTCTTTTTGAACCTATGCAAATAGCGGTACCATCACACAAAATGAGGAAACTTAGTAAGAATTCTGTCAGGAAGAACTAGTTGTCATTTCCGTCTACCAGGTTTTTATGGGTTACAGACAGTTGAAGAAAGAGAAAGTTTCGTGTGTCTAGAAAACAGAAATGGAAACGTCAGCAATATTCCGAGCAAACCACCAGTTTCCCACCTTGGTCTGTGGGTCCCAGCAGCTGCGCCCACGCCGTCTGCACCCAGAAGAGCCTGGAAACCCTGACCTGCACCCGGCGAAGCTCTGAGTTGTTGAAACCAGGAGAACACAAACCAGGAGAACACAAACGTCTGTTTGTGAAGTTTCACTAGTTCAAAGTACCTGGTACCAGTCCTTTCCACAAGTCTCTGATTCCGTCCTTCTTTGCTGAGGACACACATGAAAAGCCCCAACTCATCCCCAGAGGGCACAGGCTGCCGGGGGTGATTCATGTGTTTCTCTAACTGACAACATCAGAACGGAAGGGGTCAGATTCTCTTTTGGGGTACAGTACGTTAAAAAACGTTATCAGGGCTTCCCTGGTGGCGCAGTGGTTGAGAGTCCACCTGCCGATGCAGGGGACGCGGGTTCGTGCCCCGGTCCGGGAAGATCCCACATGCCGCGGAGGGGCTGGGCCCGTGAGCTATGGCCGCTGAGCCTGCGCGTCCGGAGCCTGTGCTCCGCAACGGGAGAGGCCACAACAGTGACAGGCCCGCGTACCGAAAAAAAAAAAAAAAGACCGTGATCAGTGTTTCCCCTGAGAATAAAGGCGTCCCCATATAGCACACAGCTTCTGAAACATTTAAATGAGTAACGGTTTCCTGTAAACATAACCAAAGCAGCCTCACAACAGTAACACTTCAGCCAAATCTGATTAATTGTATAATCGCTCTCTTTATAAGTATAAGGTAAACGGCCTGTGGGATTCTCCAGGGGCACTCTGGGAAGTCTCAATACTAGTTTTAGGTGTAAAAGATATCCTGAAAACATTTTTTTTTCTAAATTCAGGGTCCAACCTTTGGAAGCTCTGTCAGAGTCCACTTGGGCACTTAAGATGGGGTCACGGATGCCTGAGAAACAGGACATGGTTATCAATGAACGAAACTAAGAAAACCTTAAGCTCCTCATAAGTGATCAACCTTTGTTCTTTGTGGGGCTGTTTTTCCCCTTAAAACATAAAGCATCAAAAATTATTGTTTTGGGGACTTCCCTGGCGCTCCAGTGGTTAGGACGCCGTGCTTCCACTGCAGGGGGTGTGGGTTTGATCCCTGGTCGGGGAACTAAGTTCCACAAGCTCCGCGGTGCGGCCAAAAATAAACAATTAAAAACAAAACAAAACCAAAAAAACTCGTTTTGACAGTAAAGGAGGCAAGACCATCAAAATAAGCAAACTTTGCTAAAACTGTGAGATTTCATAGCTTCTTCTCAGACTCAGACATTTAAGAGATTTACAAAAACATGAAACAATGTTCTCACTAAAAACATTGTTTTGTAAAATACAGTATTTTTAAAAAATATTCGTTAAGCAACAGGCATTGATATTTTCAAACAAATCAACAATATTTGAAAATTTTCTCCAGTCTTACTTTCTCACACAGAAAATAGATAAAAACCACTTAATCAAAAGCTTTTCAGGGTCCTCAGTAATTTTTATGTGTAAAAGAGAGACCAAAAAGTTTGAGGGGGGGTGTGAAGACCCCCTTTCCTTGAAAATAAAAGCACATATACAACAGTTTTTCTCTGTCATCCATTTTAATTAAGACTCAACCCAAGTGACTGACCTTCCTTCACAGAAAACCAGGTGCCCGGGTGTCACACAACTCAGACGCTATCTCCAGCAGCACACGTGCCCTGGGCGTCCCCACAGTGCAGACACGCTGAGCGACACCAGCCAGAGACGAAGCCTCTGCTGAGGACACTGAAAACACTTGAACTTACACCTGGTACGCAATGCTTCGGTATCCTGTCTTACTTAGAAATTACCTAGGTAGACAGTGATTGCCATCATTAACTCAATTTAATGTGCGTCCAAGCTGTACCCTGGAATACTGTTAAACTAAAAACAATGTCAGAATTCTATTCAACTTAGTTGAAAACAAATTTACATTTCTCTTAACTTTAAACATCATGTAAGAGTAATATTAGCTGATTTGATAAGTAAACCTGTAGAAGTTCGGGGGGAAACCAATTACAATAAAATGTATTGTATCAATGTTATATTGATATATTGATTATTACATGTAATCAATATTAAGTATAATACTGATAAATCAGAGAAAAGACACAGCTTTTTAAAACCCCAAATTATTAATTTATCCTCATTTGCCAAAGATTTATCTTAATTATGTGAACCTGCATTCTTTTTTGTGATACAGTTGATGTATAGGTTACAGGTGTACAACATAGTGATTCACAATTTTTAAAGGTTATACTCCATTTATAGTTATTATAAAATACTGGCTGTATTCCCTGTGGTGTACAATATTACCCTTGTAGATTATTTATTTTATACATAGTAGTTTGTACCTCTTAATCCCCTCCCCGTCTTGCCCCTCCCCCTTCCCTCTCCCTCTGGTAGCTACTGGTTTGTTCTCTGTACCTGCGAGTCTGTTTGTAAACCTGTATTCTTAAAACGTTTCTGAGTTTGGACTTCCTTGGTGGCGCAGTGGTTAAGAATCCGCCTGCCAATGCAGGGGACACGGGTTCAAGCCCTGGTATGGGAAGATCCCACATGCTGCGGACCAACTAAGCCCGTGCGCCACAACTACTGAGCCTGCGCTCTAGAGCCCGTGAGCCACGACTACTGAGCCCACGTGCCACAACTGCTGAGCCCGCGTGCCACAACTACTGAAGCTTGCACTCCGCAACAAGAGAAGCCACCGCAATGAGAAGCCCGCGCACCATAACGAAGAGTAGCCCCCTCTCGCCGCAACTAGAGAAAGTCCGCGCACAGCAACGAAGACCCAACGCAGCCAAAAATAAATAAATAAATAAAATTTGAGTTTCTTTCTGTGCATTTAAAATTTTTTTAAAGTCTAATGCGTTTAAATTATTAGAAACGAGATTTCCAGATTTTCTGGAAATTTTAGAAATATTTATATAAGCATTTATTTAGGTCCACAAGCCAATGAGAACAGAGTTCCTCCAATCTGAGACACTTCACAACCTAACTGCCTAATGATGAGAAAACGTTTTGCACATTTACACGCCAAGAGGCCAAGGCCTTGCTGAACTACAGACCCACAGGGCACACGGCGTCGGTCCCACAACTTCAGGGCCAGGTCAAGAGTAAACACAGAAACACCAAGGCTCACGGGTCCGGATGCCAAGGAGTGGTTCTCCGTGGTGGCACAAAATAGGGAGGGTGGGAGGGAGGGAGATGCAAGAGGGAAGAGATATGGGAACATATGTATATGTATAACTGATTCACTTTGTTATGAAGCAGAAACTAACACACCATTGTAAAGCAATTATACTCCAATAAAGATGTAAAATAAATAAATAAATAAAATAAAAATTCTGAACTGAGCTCAAAAGAGACCAAGGACGCAAACCACCGTCTGACCACCCAGATTCTCTGTCCTCTCCCGCTCAACACAGAGTAGACCTCTGACACCTGCCCACAAGGACCACAGTCAGCAAAGGCACCAAAGGAGTAACTGGTGCACATGTGCAAACGCAAAACCCAGCCAAACACAGGACAGAGGGAGCCATTCCACTGGCCCTGAGACGTGGCCTCTGGGGGCTGAGACCCACCGGCACGCTTCCAGGGACGGCTCCAAAACTGCCAGCCAAAGAAAAGGGAGAAACCATGACTTTCATACAAATACAAAACAATAAAATGAACACATGTCCAAGATTTTAATTATTAGCTCATTAATTAATAAGGGAACCAGTAAGATAGATGATACAACCAGTTTCTAGATAACGTGGATTTCTAAGGCGCCCGCCAGGTCTGCTGAGGTCACGTAGACAGTCCTTCCCCCGAAGCGGGTGAACAGGTGCAACGCAGAGCCACAGGAGGCCCAGGCCAGTGTCCACGTGGGCCCCTTCTGACGATTCGTGGCGGGGTGGGAGCTGCCACTCACCCAGAACACAGTGTGGCCTCACTTCCAGCCCCTTGCCACCTGGATTCGCCAGGACAGAAGCTGGAGTGTGGACGCTGGTCTGTCTCTCTGGCTCCTCTGCACCGAGCTCTCTGTCCCTCAAGCCTCCCCAGACGCTGGGCACCTCCTCAGAAACCCCAGTGATTGCTCTGCTCCTCAGCCCTCCCCTCCATCCCACAGGCCTGGGAACCACTGGCTTTCAATCCTGGCTGCACACACTGGGAGCAACTGAGAGACTTTAAGATACTGATATGACATGACCTTACATATGGGAAAGCCCAAGGAATCCACTAAAACACCCCTGGCAGTAATAAATGAGTTCACCAGCGCTGCAGGACACAATCTCTGCAAGATCTGTTGTACCTCTACATGCCCGCAATAAACAACCCAAATATGAAACGAGAAACAGAGCAGCATCAAGAGAAATGAGATACTTCGGAATACACTGCACAGAAGATATGTAAGACTTGTACAGCAAAAACTATGAACATCGTGGAAGGAAAGTAAAGATCTAAATAAATGGAATCGTTCCTGTCCATGGACTGGAAGGTGTATTCCATTCCGCCAGTGGGAGCCCCCCACAGACACCCACGGACTCAACACAATTACCCTCAGGCTCCCAGCTGGCTTTTCCGCAGAAAGTGACAAATGGCTCCCGTTTCATGAGGAAATGCAAGGGGCACAGAATAGCCAAAGTCAAAAAGAACAAAACTGGCGGGACTCACGCTCCCCAACTTCACAACTTATGACTGACCTACAGTAACTGAGACAATGTGGTACTGGCAAAGGATAACCTCACAGATCAATGGACAAGAAATGACAGTCCGTAAATAAACCCTAATATTTATGGTTCATCGACCTCTGACAAAGGGGCCAAGACAGGGTAAAGAACAGGCTTTTCAGCAAGTGGTGCTGGGACAGCTGGTATCACAGGGGCGAAAGCATGAATTTGGGCCCCTACCTCATATCATATACAAAAACTAACTCAAAACATGTCATAGGCCTAAATATAAGAGCTAAAACCATTTAAAAAAAAACCTCTTAGAACAAAGGAATAAAACTTTATGACCTGGGGAGAGGCAGTGATTTCTTAGATATGACACCAAAAGAACAAGTTATACAAGAAAGAAAAAGATAAACTGGACTTCTTGAAAATTAAAAACCTTTGTGCTTCAAAGGAAACGATCAGTGAAAACACAACGCACAGAACGGGAAAAAGTGCTCGCGAATCATTTGCCAGACAAGGGACGTGTACCCAGAAAATACAAAGAATTCTTGTTAACAACAATAAAAAGACAACCCAGTTAAAAATTGGGCAAAAGATTTTAATAGGATCCAAAGATATACAAATGGTCAACAGGCATATGAAAAGACGCTCAACATCATTAACCACTACGGAAATGCTAATCAAAACCAAAATGAGAGGGGAATTCCCTGGCGGTCCAGTGGTTAGGACTCTGCACTCTCACTGTTGAGGGCTCAGGTTCAATCCCGGGTTGGGGAACTAAGCTCCCCACAAGCCACGTGTGCGGCGCGGCCCCCAAAAAAAGAAAGAAAGGAAAAAAACCCACAGTGAGATACCCCTTCACACCCACGAGGACGGCTAGAACCAAAAGGATAATAGCAAGTGGTAGCGAGGATGTGGAGAAGCCGGGAGCCTCATACCGTGCAGGTGGGAATGTAAGATAGCGCAGCCACTTTGGAAAACAGTTCTGCAGCTCTTCAGAATGCTAAACAGAGGTATCACAAGACCCAGCAATTCCACTCCTAGGCATGCATATATACAAGAGAAATGAAAACACACGTCCACACAGAAACTTGTACACGAATGTTCATCGTGACATTATTCGAGGTAGCAAAAAGCCGAATGTCTATCAACTGGTGAATGGATAAGGAAAATGGAGTAGATCCATAAAATGGAGTATTTGGCCATAAAAGGGAATGAAATTCTGATACCGGCTACAACACAGATGAACTCTGAAACATTATGCTGAGTGAAAACAATCTAGTCACAGAAAACCACAGACTGCATGATTCCATTTATATGAACTTCCCAGAATAGGCAACTCCATAGAGAAAGAAGTAGACAAGGGTCACCTGGGGCTGTGGGGATAAGGGGACTGGGGGTGACTGATAATGTGCGTGGCTTCTCTGGGGGCTGTTGAGAGGCTCTAAAATTAGACTGTGGTGATGGCTGCACAGCTCTGACAGTAAACTGGAAACCACTTTAAATGGGCAGATTTTATGGTATGTGAAATATCTCAATAAAGAGGTTTTAAAAAAAAAGCAGCCCAAGGGAGGGTGGAATAAAGAGGGGGAGCCACCCCGTCACACAAGCCCCAGAAGTGAAACCCACCCCCAGTGCAGAAAGCCTCCGAGTCCCAGTGTCCTCGTCCACCGCCGCCCGACCTGCACAGGCCCTGGCCGAGAGGTGTGTGCACACAGGGTGCAGCAAGACGGCCCGCAGGGGCCGTGTGCCGGGGGCTGCTCCAGAGCGTCGAGGTGGGCCTCTGTCCCAACAACCTCCCTTGCCTTGGAGCCAGGGAGAAGAAAAGGGATGTCCCACGGCCCTCCTGGTGACCCGGACCCCTGGCCCCGGAAGAGCCCTCCGCCACGCGTGGTAGCCACGCTCCCGGCCGCCACATCCTTCCACCGCGGCAGAAGGTCCCCGGGACGCACGGCACTCCTGTGCCTGAAGGTGACCAGCCCCTCTCCAACCTGCTCTGTGACCCGGAGGGAACTCGTTTCCTCCCCGCCCGCGATGACAGGACACTGAGGGAAGGGGATAACTGCAAACGAGCCACTTCCTCATTGTCCCAGTGGTGGCTTCTAGTACCCTGGACACAAATACACAAAAGCCAACCGAGAACTCAGTCTGCAGCAGAAGTGGTTGCTCTGTGGTTCACCTAGATGATCACGTCTGCTGTTCACTGGAAACTTCCCCATTCAGCCCATCACAGGCAGGAAGAGGAGGGAGGGAGAGGAAGGAGGGAAAGGACCGGGTCGGGCACTGGGGAAAAGGTCCAGAGCGGGTCCAGGGCACCGCCCCACGCTTCCCCCAGCCCCCAAGGCTGCCCGCAGGGAGGGGTCTGCGGAAAGGCCAGGCCCTCCCCACCACCACCGCGGGTCTAACAGGTGCAGCGGAGCAGGGCTGAGACGTGGGGCGGCGGCCGGGAACCCAGGCAGCGCAGCCCCGCAGGGAGAGCCGGGGCTCTGGGGCGGCAGGGTACTCAAGCGTCTTGTCTCGGATCAGCATTCGTCCAGACACAAATCTCTGCCCGCGTGTCCCGCCCAGTGAGCTCCGCGGGTGCTTCGGGCGAGCACACGCGTGACCCCCGGGGGCCCAGGTGCTGCTGTCAGATCTTGTGTAAGGGAGGCCCAGCGGGGTGGGGGGCACTCCGGGCCTCCACTCCCTCCACAGCCCCCACCTGACATCCGGCCACCAGAGGCGCAGCCACAGAAGCACCTGCCACAGCTCTGGAGCGAGGCTTCTCAGGGCCGACAGTCCAGACGCGGCGTCCCGGGCACCGGCGCACGACGCGTGCTCCTCCATCGGAGCACAGGCCCCACCCCTCCCCCGCCACAGGCAGGCGGCCGCAGCGCCAGGCCAGTCCCCCTCCTCCTTGCCCCTGGGTGCCGGGGCTTCCGGGCAGGCCGCTCGCATCTGCAGTAAGTGGGACCTCCAGTCCTGGGTCTGCGAAGGCCCGGGAGTGGGGACCCTCCCCCAGCACTCCCGCACTGCTGGCAAGCTCCTATCCACCCCTCAGAGTCCACCTCGGATGGCCTGACCTCCTCAGACAAGACTTACGGGACCCAGCCCCTGTTCCGGCAGCTCTCTGCTCCAAAGCCTGCATCCCGGTGTCCCGACGTCGCCATTCCCACCACACAGCACCCTGTCCCGCGGAGCCTTCTCTGGGCGCAGCCCAGAGAAGTCCGTCCTTGGACCCCTGCGTTAAGGCTGCCCCTGTGCGCTGCGCTCCTCCCTCGCGGCAGGAGTCCAGAAGCCGCCCCGCGGGCCGCCCCATCCTCTTCCCCGCGGTGCCTTCCTAGAGCCAGCTCAACCCTTGCTGCCGGAGGGCTCCTCCCACCCTCCCCCAGCTCGAGCGCAGACCCTCTTCCAGGGACAGTCACCCGTGGCTCCTGGCGGGCTCAGGGTTTGCCCGGAGATGGCAGGGACCCGGGCCCAGGAGAGCCCCCAGCCCGACCTGCCTTTGTCCCGACGGGTGGGATGGGACTGGGAACCACGTGCCCCTGCTGAGGCCGCCGACGGAGGCCTGGGCAGCAGACAGACCCGCAGGAGGGGCATGGCCAGGGCGGAGTCGCCCGAAAGGGTCTCAGGGGTGAGGCCCCCTCAGTGAAGACCACCCCCTCCCCCGTGAGGGCCATCCCACCCCCGCAGCGCAGCGTGTCCCGCTCGCTGGATGAAAGAAACGCGCCCCACGCCCCGCGCCCGGCCTGCTGGCTGAGGGTCTCGGAACTCTCGGGGTTTCCGGTCACTAAGTCACTCAACAATCCACTTCCGCCGCCCGCAGCGTGTTCAGGGCAGCGCAAGCCGGGGAGGCGCCAGGGCCCGCACCCGCGTCTGCCTCACGCGGAGGGAGCAGCGGGACGGAGCGCGCGGGGGCAGGGGGGGACGGCCCAGGGATGGAGGGCACTGGGACTGGGGACGCCGGGGGGTACTCACCTCCCACGGCGGCGGCAGGCGGCGAGACGGCTGCTCACAGGGCTCGGGCGGGAAAAAGCCGACATTCCGGGGGCGGAGCGCGCAGCCGCCGCAAGCCCACTTCCTGTCGCTCCCGCCCCGCCCCGACAAGGCTCCGCCCCCTCACTGCCGGCCACGGCCGCCCCGCCCCGGCCACGCCCCCACCCCATCATTTCCTCAACCTTGCTGCGGCCCCGCCCCTTCCCGGCCGCACCCCGACAAGGCTCCGCCCCAGGCCCACCTCCAGGCCCCGCCCCTCGCCAGGTCCCTGGAGGCCGCGCGCGGAGAAGCAGGAACAGAGGCCTCCAGGGACCAGGGCAGTCGCTACACGCGAACTCAGGAATAGAAACCGAATTTTAAAAAGAAGAAAAAAGACCGGAAAGAAATATAACCAGAAACCATGGGCTGGTTACAGTGAAATGATAAAATCGCAGGATTTTCTACTTTTTTGTACTTTCCAATTTTTCTTAAATAACTGTGGCACCAATTTTACAGTGAATAAAAACTATGTAATAGGGACTTCACTGGTGGTGCAGTGCAGGGAATACGGGCCAGTGCAGGGAATACGGGTTCGAGCCAGTGCAGGGAATACGGGTTCGAGCCCTAGTCCGGGAAGATCCCACATGCCGCGGTGCAGCTAAGCCCGTGCACCACAACTACTGAGCCTGCGTTCTAGAGCCCGCATGCCACAACTACTGAAGCCCGCGTGCCTAGAGCCTGTGCTCTGCAACAAGAGAAGCCACCGCAATGAAAAGCCCGTGCACCGCAACAAAGAGTAGCCTCCACTCCGCAACTAGAGAAAAGCCCGCATGTAGCAACGAAGACCCAACACAGCCAAAAATAAATTAATTAAAAAAAAAAAACTATGTAATAAAGATCACATCATGGGAACTGGGAACCACGTGCCCCTGCAGAGGCCACTGAGGGAACAGTTTTTAAATCTAGGCAGTGTTATCTGTCTGTGTCCCAACTTGATTTCTTTATCAGAGCTGCATATCCAAGTGATAAAAGTATTAAACAGCAAGTACTTTTAAATGGGGCTCCTGGCAGTCAAAACAAGAGAGAGAGAGTGAGGGACTGATTTCACAGCCCTGCAAGGAAAGGATGGAGCTGCCAATTTCCACTGCAAGAGTCCAACTTTGTCTCACACCTAACTTTAAGTGAAAGTTTTGGCTTTTGTGTGCAGCGCTGAAGGAAGTATGAACAGGGACAATCTAGAAAATCTGAACGAGAGCAGGTTCATCCCAACAGACACATGACTGGTGTGAAGGCACAACAGGGCCAGCCACCCATCAGGGGTCCCAGCTCATCACTCTCTCCCTGCAATGGCCAGGGACAGAACTCCTCACCTGGCCGCTGAGGCCGCCTGCATAAGCCATCAGCCCCCACCCCCCCGCACCCACACTCTAGAGCCGTAAGTTCATCTCTAGGACCACAAATGCGTTGCCAGTACCCTATGTGGACCAGCCAGGCCAAATCATGCTGCCTAAAAGCTGCTCCCAGGCTCTCACTGTGGTCTTGTCAGGAGGAGTTTAACTTCAAACCAATGCATCAAGCCAGTAATCCTTCCAGCCTCAGCACCACCCAACTCTCCTCTTACTCTCACAGCTTCTGACCGCTAAACTTGGGTGATGGATGACATGAGTCTCTGCCTTTTTACACAGACCTCTGACTGTGATTTCACTTTCCACATCACAGCCTCCTGGGCCGTGAAGGGCTGCTGTGGCTCCGGCAGCAACACCATGTTCCCCAGATGGCAGTCACAGTAGTCCTGCTGTGAACACTGTCCTGCCAACCTTTTTGTAGATGCGTGTCCTCACTCCTCTTCAGTCTTATACCTAGGAGTGGGGCTGCTGGGGCATAGTGCTGGGGAATGTTTAATTTTATCAGAAACTGTCGGTTTTCCAGAGTGGCTGTGCCGTTCCGCACTCCCGCCAGCCATGTCCAAGCATCCCGGCAGCTCCCACCTGCGCAGGGTCCAAGCTGCCCCTCCTCCC
The DNA here is from genome assembly GCF_937001465.1 of Orcinus orca. Taxonomy (NCBI): domain Eukaryota; kingdom Metazoa; phylum Chordata; class Mammalia; order Artiodactyla; family Delphinidae; genus Orcinus; species Orcinus orca. Next base: position 972,129 of record NC_064569.1, on the reverse strand, counting down.
GTCAGGGCAGCTGCCTCCTAACCGCTCTCTCCCTGCCACCTTGGCTCCAGTATCTTCCCTCCTGCTGTAAAATGTCAGGTGTTAAAAAAAAAAAAGTCAGGTGTTGTTACCCCACTCTTGAAAACCCTCTTGGGTTTCCTGGGGCCTTTTCAATAGCCCACGAAGTCCTCCGTGCTCTGCACCCTCTCTGCTCGAATCCTGCCACTGTCCCTGCACTTCCCTGGGCCTGGCTCCATTCTGTCCAGCACGTTTCACCTGAAATATGACGTAATTGTGTGTGTGTGTTGGAAGGTGTCCCCTCCCTGGAATGTCACTCTCTCGCCGCGGTACCCAGGGGCACTCAGCATGGAATGAACGTGTGAACAGGAGGTGGGTGCCGCACTGAAGGCTGAGCAGGGTGCTGTAAGGGCAAGTGGCCAGCGGGGTGGCCAGCGGGACTGGGTTGTCTAAGAAGGTGACATCTAAACTAGCAGCTGAAAGCCAGAAAGGGACCAGATGTGGCGAGAGGGGAAGGGCATTCTGCACGCAGGGGATGTCGCTGTGCGGAGTGGGTGACACGGGAGGGCAGGAGGCTAGGTGAGCAGTGGGATCTCATCCTGAACACTGTGCCAGCCACTGCCCATTAGGCCAGGCGGGACCCACACCAGTAGGCCCCCCAAGGTCCCTTCTCCCCGATCCAGCCCCCAGTTCTAATTTGCAGCTTCTGCTATGCTGTGGACTTTATAATCCATCCATGTGTTAAAAATGAGAAAATAAATACATAGATAGACAAACAGAATGATGGTCTCGGCAATGAAAACAGAACACAAAACCCAGTGCGTTTTGTTTTTTTGTTTTGGCCGCACTGCACGGTACCTTATTTCCCCGACCAGGGATCGAACCCACGACCCCTACATTGGAAGCACTGAGTCAACCACTGGACCACCAGGGAAGTCCCGCAGTGTGGTTCTGACTGAGAGGTGTAGCCGGCTAAGCAGAGCCAGAGCCTGACCTCGGTTCTACTTTTTCCTGAGGTTTCTCACTGCTGCTTCTGGCTGCTGGCCACTCCTACAGTGACCCCTATCATGGTGATGGGAACACTGGACAGCTACATGCAAAAGGATGAAACCACTGTCTTACCCCACACACAAATATCAACTCAAAATGGATTAAAGACTTGAATGTAAGACCTGAAACCAGAAAACTCCTAGAAGAAAACGTAGGCAGTAAGCTCTTTGACATCAATCTTTGCAATCATTTTTTTGGTTTCACACCAAAAGCAAAGGCAAAAAAGCAAAAATAAACAAGTGGGACTACATCAAATTTAAAAGGAAACCATTAACAAAATAAAAAGGCCATCTATGGAATGGGAGAAGATATTTGCAAATCATACATCTGATAAGGGATTAATACCCAAAATATATAAAAGGGACTTCCCTGGTGGTCCAGTGGTTAAGACTCCACACTTCCAATGGAGCCTGGGTTCCATCCCTGGTTGGGGAACTAAGATCCCACATGCTATGCGGAGCTGCCAATATACATATATATATATATATATATATATATATAAACTCACACCACTCAACAGCAAAAACAAGCAAAAAAATTGATTAGAAAAATGGGCAGAGGAACTTGGACATTTCTCCAAAGAAGACATACAAATGGCCAACAGGCACATGAAAAGAAGCTAAGTATCACTAATCATCAGGGAAATACAGATCAAAACCACAGTGAGATCACCCACACCTGCTAGAATGGCTATTATCAAAAAGTAAGAAATAACAAGTGTTGGTGGTGAGGGTGTGGACAAAAGGGAACCCTTGTGCACTGTTGGTGAGAATGTAAACTGGTGCAGCCACTATGGAGAACATTATGGGGGTTCCTCAAAAAATTAAAAATAGAACTACTATATGATCTAGCAATTCTGCTTCTGGGTATTTATCCAAAAAATGAAATCACTATCTTGAAGAGATACCTGCATCCTCCTGTTCACTGCAGTATATTATTCACCATAGCCAAGACATGGAAACAACCTAAGTGTCCATTGGCTGATGAATGGATAAAGAAGATGTGAGCCACATGTGTGGTGTGTGTGTGTGTGTATCTATAAATGGAATACTGTTCAGCCACAAATAGGAGTTCCTGCTCTTTGCAAGAATGTGGATGGACCTTGAGGGCATTATGGCTTAGTGAAATAAGTCGGAGAAAAACAAACACTGTATGATCTCGTATGCGGAATCTAAAAACAAACACAGACCTGGGGGCTTCCCTGGTGGCGCAGTGCTTAAGAATCCACCTGCCAATGCAGGGGACACGGGTGTGAGCCCTGGTCCGGGAAGATCCCACATGCCGCGGAGCAACTAAGCCTGTACATCACAACTACTGAGCCTGCGCTCTAGAGCCCACGAGCCACAACTACTGAGCCTGCGTGCTGCAAGTACTGAGTCTGCCTGCCTAGAGCCCGTGCTCCACAACAAAGAGTAGCCCCCGCTCTGCAACTAGAAAAAGCCGCACGCAGCAATGAAGACCCAACACAGCCAAAAAGAGAGAGAGAGAGAGAGAGAGAGAGAGAGAGAGAGAGAGAGAGAGAGAAAGGAAGAAAAACGGACACAGAGCAGATTCGTGGCTCCCAGAGACAGGGACAGGGAGTGGATGAAATGGGTGAAGGGGGTCGAAAGGTACAGACTTCCAGTTATAAAATAAATGTGTCCTGGGAATGAAATGTTCAGCATGGTGACTGTAGTTAACACTGCTGTGTCGTGTATGTGGAAGTTGCTGAGAGAATAGATCTTAAAAGTTCTCACTGCAGGAAAAAACTATGTGAGGTGATGGATGTTAAGACCTACTGGCGATTGATCTGTAATGTGTACAAACACCAAGCCATGATGTGGGCAGCCGGGAGCCAGAGGTCTGCGTGAGGGAACTGGGCTCTAAAGGGGCAGGAGGGGGAAGAAGGGGGCACAGGGACGTGCCGCCGTCCTCCTCCTGAGCTGCCTGCACCGCGGGGCCTGTGTGGAGCTGGACCAGCCAGGGGCCCTGGAGCCTGCAGGGCTGAGGTCAGGGCTCCGAGGGGACTCCCACAGTCGCTGCTGCTTCGACGGGCACCTGTCCCCTCAAGCTGAGGAGGTGAGGCCTCAGACTTCCCCAAGACAAATCCCTTCGGGATGGGGGCTCTGGGCGGCAGCTAGGCTCACACTCCACCTCCCATAGCACCCCCGCCCCAGCCTTCTCTAGGGGTCAGGGTTCCACGGCCGCAGACGCCACTTCTTCCCTCCTGGCGCCCAGCTGGCTCGGGATTTGTGGGGTCCAGCCTTCCTCCATCCCGGCCACCCCATCCCGTCACCACAGGATGCAGACTGACAGCCAGTTCGCGAGGGCTGACATCTCACATCCCGAGGGCTGTGGGTCCCAGGCGTGCAGTGGGAATCGGGCCGCGGGGCCATGGGCCCTCCCCGCTCTAGACCAAGAGCCAGACCAGCAGAGGCCGGGAGAGCTCTTTCCAGCACCCAGGCGCCTCCAAGCTCCTCCTCTGTGCTCCCCGCCCACCCCACAGAACCCAGTGGGTCGAGGTGCATTCAGAGGGGCCAGTCTGGGAGGCCAGGGAGGCCCAGTAACTTGCTTGGAGGCTGCGGGAGGTTGGCTGACGTGTAGGGAGGGCCACCCCAGCCCTGGAGAAAGGTCTGGCCCTGGGCGGGGGTGGACCAGCTCCCAACCTTCAAGGCACTTTCCCACCAAGACAGAGCCGAGGCTCTGGACCTCGAAGGACAGGCAGAGAGGTGAGTACCGCCCGGGGCCCCCAGTCCCCACGCCCTCCGCCCCTGGGCCACCCCCTCTCTGCCCCCACGCGCTCCGTCCCGCTGCTCCCTCTGCCCGAGGCAGACGCGGGTGCGGGCCGAGGCGCCTCCCCGGCTCGCGCTGCCCTGGACACGCTGCAGGCGGCGGAAGCGGGTTGTTGAGTGGCTTAGTGACTGGAAACCCCGAGAGGTCCGAGACCCTCAGCCAGCAGGGGCAGCGTGTGTGCACGTGTGCACCCCGGGCACTCTCTCCACGTCTGTCCTGGAATCAGGGGCCTTCTCCACTGCCCCACTGAAGTCCACGCTGCAAGGCCACCTCAGAGAGGGGACATGGGCATGGGGCTGCCACAAAACGCTCCCCGCCAAGCCCGGCAGCCCCGGCCCCTGGGCACCGCACTGGAGGTCTCTGTGCGCTGTGGGCGCTGGCCCACCCGAGGACGCCTCCTCCCTCCCCGCCGAGCCGCACTCGGGGAGTCTTCTGGGCAATACAACAGCCGGTTCTGTCCTTCCCATTTCCCACTCTGGGGCCGTGGGGATCAGGGTTCAGGAGGGGTTTTGGAGCCACGGACATGGGTTCTTGGACGAGTGGTGGCAGCTGCGGGGCAGCCTTCCCTCAGTTGTCTGCCTGAAGCCACCATCACCTCCTACCACGTGGGTGCCTGTGAACCACAGCCAAACCCTGCCTGTCTCCATCTCTGATCAAGGGGCCCCTCTGAGAAACAAAAGGGGGTCAGCACAGATGGTACCAGCCCCACTGCCCCCACCAGGCACAGTCCCTGACCCAGACTTCCTTTGAGGAATCGAGGGCCACGCTGCTTCTGTTTTTCTACCCGATGCGCACGTGGTGCCGGAGGCTCTGGGAATCAGCTGGCCCGGCACTGACCCCGCCCGCTGCCGCCCCAGAGGGAAGCCCTGTGCCTTTGGGATTAGCTCCACGGTGACAGAGGCCAGCCACACGCCCCGCGGCCAGCGCACGAGGAGGGCACCGGGGCCGCAACATCAGGGATCCCAAGACCCTGTGCTCTGAATGTACTTGGGGAGGTGGATACATCTCATCGACTTAGGCCTGCAGGCTGCAGAGCCCACAGCACCGGGCTGCCAGGGCCTCGGGGTCACCCTGACGAGGAGACACTTCACGGAACGCGCATCTCTCCGGGAGGGTCCTGGCGCTGCTTTGGAGGGCGGCCTCGTACACCCTGGGTGTTACACACACTTTCTCAACGGGTGTCAGCAGGTGGCCAGAGCAGGACAACATGGACAAAAATAAAGTCGGCTGAGAAAGCACAAAGGTTGTATTCCTCAAACCCATACACACACTGACAGGTGCCGCCATGTGTGGACACCAACCCACCAAAGAGCGTGCCCTGGCTCATGCCAAGAATACCCTCTGTACTTGTTTTAAAAACTTTTATTGCGCATAAAATGGCCCATTCCCCTTTGTAGATCAGTTGTTACCACCTTTAAACTTTTCTTTAAACTCTCTCCACTTTCTGCCCCACTGAAAAAATTCTGCTCTTTGAAAAGATAGCGGATAGTCTATCACTGCTGGTCAGAGCAGCTGGAGGACAGCTCCCGGGGCAAAGGCCACAAGACGCCATCTGAGCAGGACTGGACCCCCAGGTGGAGCCGCTGGTGGCCTCGGACTGAGGCGAGGTGCGCTGCCGCCCTGGCCCTGCTGGAGCTGAACCTGGCTCTCCCTGCACAGGCCTCGGGCTTGGGCCTGCTCATGCCGTGGCATTTCAGAGAGAGATTTCCTGCTGCCCTGCCTTCAAGGGACTTGACAGGAGCTGAGTGCATTTCCAGAGCTGGGAAACACTGCATGCAGCCCGTCAGCAGGGCACTACAACAACCTGCAAACTAGTGGTTATAAAACGGGAGCTTTCAGAAAAAGTGCTCTACTAGAACCTGAAGTCGCAGCCCTGCGGGAGGGAGTGGGGAGCATTTCCAAGTTTCTCTGCAGCCTCCAGGCCGTCCTCGTTCCTGCAGGCACTGTGTGCTTCCGCAGCGGCGGGTGTCATGTCCCTCCTGGCCACTCTGTAAACTTGTCCTCGTCCTGGGTGGGCAGAAGCTCGAGGGACGGGCCTGGCAGTTGCGGTGCACCGGGGCGGTGGGTAGGAAGGGTAGGCAAAGGCCACACAGGCGATGAATCCTGTCCCAAGCCCAATTTTATTGGAAGGCTGGGATTTGAGGATGGATCTAGAACACCCTCCGCTCCCCCTTCTAAGAAACGAGAATAGAAACGGAGGCTCTACCTCATCAAGCAAGAGGTGAAGGTCAGAGCCGCGAGGGCTGGAGCAGCGCGTGCCCTGGATTCCAGACGGCAGCTTTGGGACAGACTGAAGAAAAAGACAGTTCTTTGCTCCTTTGCAGTGAGAATGACTCTGTTCAAGTTGAGGCACGATGTGGTTCCCCAGGGACGTCCCAAGGTCGGTGTGGACGCCCCCTGTCCTGCCCTGAGGCCTCTCTTCCCTGCACGCAGTCCCGCTCCACCAGGAGTCGGCTGGAGGGCCTCGGGACTGGCCTGGCGCTGCCCTCGCTCCTCTGTGGACGAGCACGGCCCCTGCAGAGTCTAACAGTGGCTCTGCAGGCTGGACACTGCCGGCCTCTGGCTGAGCCACGGCACGAGCTGGCTCCACGGTGCTTCCTGTCCAGTGCCTCCCCACGAAGAGGTGCTGGGCTGGAGCTGGGCCGGAGCTCATGTGTGTGGGGGGGGGACCCCAACTGGAGTCCCCCAGTGTGCCGTCACTGCAGCTCCAGCTGGCTGGATCTGGGCCTCGCTGAGCAGGGTCCCACGCGCTGGTGCAGCCGGCCTAAAACTTTCTTCAATAAACGTGCTGTGGCAGGTGAGATCTCGGCACCAAAACGGAGGAAAAATGGGTTCTGCAGAGCCAGGATTCCAACAGGGAGGCCAAGAGGCATCTGTGCCTCATGGCGTGGCCTCCAGCAGCTCAAACGCGTACTTGACAAGCGAGCGGTGTAGACACGGACGCCCGGGGCCGGGCACAGGAGGACGGGCGCTGCACGCCGGGCCCACACGGGGGTCTTGCTGACCTGAGGGTTCAGGTCAGCCCCACGATGAAAGAGTAATGAATGGAGTGACAGCGCGGTCAGCTGGGACCCACCTCCACACCCCTACCCAGGTGCCAAGCAATCAGTGTCCTGGTAAAGATATAAAAGTGAAGTTGCTTCTTTTCAAGTATTAAAAAAATAAGTTAATTGACAAAGAGGCCACGCCTCCCAGGCTGTCAGCTTCGTTCGGGGCAAACCCAGGAACGAGGCGAGGCCTCCCGCCCGCCACGAGGAGCCCGTGACAAGGCCGCAGGCCTGTGGCGGGGCCAGAAGAGGGTCTCTGCCCGACCCTGAAGTCAGTATCTTCCAGTGTTGTGAATTAAAAGCAAATGCAGCAGCCTCAGGCCTCAGGCCACAGCCAGGAGAGGCCTGGAGTGTGGCACTGGGCCGCAGGGCGGGCCTCCTCAGCCCTGGATGAAGTCTGCGCTGGCCCCCTGGGCCTGGGGATTGGGGCGGAGCCGCGTCCCTCCGACCAGGCGTCCCCCCAGGATCCGCGTTCCCCGTCTCTGAAGCAGGAGGGCAGGGAGGCCTCTTCGAAGAGGCTGCGCTACTGGACCACCGTCTTCACTGGGGCTCCCACAGCTCGGCGCTTGACTGCTTCTCAGAGCCACGAGGAGGTCTGAGTGCAAACTCCCAGGAGGCAGCAGGCCCACTCCGACCTCGGATCTGGGTGGTCTGGGAGCAGCCAGCCCGGGTCGGACGGTGCACAGACCAGCCAGGGCCGGGCGGCGCTCAGGACCAGTTCAGGCTGAAGCCCTTGGACAGCATGGCGGCCTCCAGGTCCTTGTCCTCCTCCTTCTCCCGGAGCCGCTGCTCCTCCAGCAGGGCCACCAGGGCGTCTCTCTGCTCCACCACCTCCAGCATCTCGTTCAGGATCCTCTTCTCCTCCGACAGCTCCTCCTCTGTCTTCAGGTGATCTGGGCAGAACCAAACACGTGAGTCCCCAGCGCCAGAGGCAGCAGCCTGCACCTGCCTCCCCACCCCTCCTACCTTCCATGGCCATCCGCTCGCGGAGCTCCTGCTGCAGCCGGCTCTGCCGGTCCTCCAGCTCCAGCTCCCGGGCGCTGGGGTTTCCGGGGATTTGGGGGGAAAACGAGCCAGTGACTGGTGAGGGGTGGCACAGTTCCGCACCCCCTAAACTGGGAGGGGGCTGCGCTCCTGCTGCGACGGGCCCTGCGCCCACGTCCCACCTCGGCTCCCCCAGACCCGAGGCCACTCACAAGATCATGAGCTCCGACTCATAGCGCACCACGGCGTTCTTCTCCTGCACCAGCTTGAACCACTCCTGCATCAGCTTGGGGTCGTCCTTTTTGCCCATGCCTGCCGAGAGAGGGCGTGTCGGGCAGGCCGTGCCGCTGTCCCCAGCCCGGACGCGGCAACGGGGCAAGTGTGCAGAGAGCCCAGCATGGCGCTGCCTGACGCTCCTGGGCCAGGCCCAGTCTGCCTTCGGGCACGAGGACGCCCACCCCCAAGGGTCCCCAGCCTGCACCTTCCTCTGTCCCTCCGGCCGGCCTCACGCCCCAGCCACTGGAGGCAGCTCGCCTGGACCTCTCCTGCTCGACCGCTTGCTTTCTCTTGGCATGTTTTCGGTGCTCTGCCCTCCTTTTTTCTCTTTTTCATTCATCTAGCACGTATTTGGTACTTGCTAGGTACTAGGTCTGCTCTGAGGCCAGTCTAATGAAGAGGCAAATGGAGATTAATAGGGTACTCGGCCCTCCTTTCCGGGGACACTCACTACGGCACCTCCACAGGGTCACTGCCCCGAGGCCTCCTCGTTTCCCATACCCTGACCAGGGAGGTGCCTCTCAACTTGCGGCTTCCTGACAGATGCTGCCGCGACCCCTGCATGGCAGACGCAGTACGTCCCTGGGAGGTGTGGGGACTCTCACCAGGGCAGGGAGACCGCAGGCTCCCCCCAACCCCCTGCTCTGATCCAAGCCCAGCAGCAGCTTCTGGGGCTGGTGCCACCCACACTCGGCTGCCTGCACCCTACTCAGCTGACACCCGTCTCCACCAGGAGCGGCCTGACCCCCTCGGGCTCAGCCGCAGCAGGAGGGAAGGAGACCTTTCCAAGGAGCCACACCCCCCGGAGGGGACACAAGGAAGCCCACGGCCGTAGTGGGTCCTGTCCAGACGCAGAAGCCAGACTGCGGTGGCTCTTCGCTGTTTGCAGATTACAAGCCACTCGACAGTCTCAGGAAACTTGGGGACTCTCTTCCTGGAAAACTGCACGTGAACACATCCAATATCTCTGCCAAGGACTCCAGGTGTTCATGGGCCCCACGAGTCCACCCACGGCTGGGCTAAGAGGCCGGGACGGGGAGGTCTCTCCAAGTGCCTCTGCTTTATGGGTCACTGGTCAGAAGTCCTCTCCCAGTAAAACCAAGCCCAGGAACACACGGGGTGGCTCTCAGGGACCCCGACCTCCCACCACACGCGAGGGCAGGGGCCGCGTCTGCACTGCGCTGTCCTGGGTCCTGGGTCCTGGCCCAGCACGCGGAGTGCGTGCTGGGCACCGGGGCCAGAGCACTCCCGACCACCCGGTAGCCCCCATCCAGCTCCGCGCGTTCCTTCCTGAGCGGCTCTGCACAGGGCACCCGCGGGGCATATGGGGAGCACGGGGCCCGGGGCAGGTAAGCTCTCTGGGCGCCAGGATGCCTCCTGAAGCGCTCGAGCCAGCTCCGGAGGGACGGCCGAGGTGGACGCAGCTGGTGGTGGTCAGCGGTGAGCGAGCGCCGGGGAGAGCAGAGGAAGGTTAGCGGGTTAGCCGTGGTCACACTCCCCGGCCCCACCCGCATGCCTTGTCAACGACAATCACCACCACAAGGGACTGCAAACCAGACAAACTTAAAACACACACACTCAGCAAGACACAGGGCAGAGAAGTCTGCTTTTAGTGGTTTGGAAGGAACTGGGGCATCTGTGCAGAACAGTCTTTGTAAGGACAGTATTCCTCGACGTCACCAGCACAAATCACTGCCACACGGGGCAGGGCTCCTCACCCGCGTCCCGGTCCCTCTATCTGCGGGACTGGAGGCTGAAAGGCCCGACCACGAGTGGTGGCCTGGAACCGTGGATGCCTGCAGCCTGAGGCCCCCAGACCTGGACCTGCTCCCTGCCTGCACCCGCCCCCCAGCCCCCTGAGACAGTCGAAGGGATACTGTACCTTGTAAGGGACTGCCACATACTCAGGGGGTTTGTAACAGGGCTACCAGGTACCAGAAGAAGAAGGAGAAAGAGCTGGGTTTCGGGTCCCTGTTTGACTAGTGTTGCTACGGCCCCCCGAGAGGCGGTGGGGAGAAGGTTGTGGTTTACTTTACCTTCCTGGACACAGCAAGGGCAGAAGGAGAGAGGTCTACGTCGTGGAGTCCCGCCACTGGGCTCAACTTCAAAAAGGGCCAAACAAGGAGGACGAGGCGAGACGGACAGAGAGGAGGGGGAGGTGGAAGTGGAGGGGGAGGGAGAGGAGAAGTGAGAACAAGCAGAGGACAGAAAGCAAACGAAGTGAGAAAGGAACAACAGGAGGAAAAGAAAAAATACAAGAAATGGAAAAGCAGAAGCGAGGGAAACACGTCTACAAATGAATTCAGTCCTGTATCCAGCACAGAGACTGAGCGGGAACAGCCCCGGGCCTGGGGAGGGCGGGCTCCCTCCTCCTGTGGTCCTGCCGGGAGGGCGGGAGAGCTGGGGATGACAATCTGGGGGCCTTTTGGGTTTGGGGATCCCTCCGTGAAAACATCCAAAGTGCCAGCAGGCCTGCCCGCTGCCGTGGAACAGCCAGGCCTGAGTGAGAGTTCTCAGATGTTACCACGTGGGTGAATCTAAGGGCTGGGAGGCTCTCTGGGCACTGAACCCAGAGAGGAGCTCCCTGCCATGGAGGCAGCGCCCAGTCTTTGATGGGCCTCCAGGGCCGACACCTGTGATGCTCTGATTCTGAGCCAGGGCTCGTTGGTCCAGCGCGTCCTCACGGAGGCGGTCCCCACTGCCCAAATCTCTGTCCCCGCACAGCCAGGGAGAGCCGATCGCCCCTATTCCTCTGCCCCTTCCCTCTCCGCAGAGGGTCGACGCCACAGCTGGGGACGCTGTCACACTGCGGACTGCACGACAGGACACGCCAAAAACTCACAGAAACAAAGCTGGGAAGTCGTGCAGAGGACATCTCTAGACTCGGGGCCTGGGGCTCTCAGGAGCAGGGACCGTCAGCAAGGGACCATCACAGAACCACAGGGCACACGCAGGAGCCATGGCCCCACGTGGTAGGCAGGGCCTGGACCATTAGAAACAAGCCTGTTTAGGTGAACACAAGGGCCAAGCAGCCACGTGTTGGTTGAGAGGCCCTTTACTTTGCAACGGGGTGAGTGCAACTGCCATGTTTTCTCTTTCTTTTAAGCTCTTCTCTGTGTTCTCCACAGGGCTTTGTGCATGAATCTGATATTGGGTGAAAATTCACGACTAAGGCCAGAGGCTGTGTGTGTGGTGGGTGTGCAGAGGCTGTGTGTGTGTGGTAGGTGTGCAGAGGCTGTGTGTGTGGTGGGTTTTCAGAGGCTGTGTGGGGGGTGGGTGTGCAGAGGCTGTGTGTGTGGTGGGTGTGCAGAGGCTGTGTGCGTGGGGTGGGTGTGCAGATGCTGTGTGTGCTGAGGCTGTGTATGTATGGGTGTGCAGAGGCTGTATGTGTGTGCTGAGGCTGTGTGTGTGTGGTGGGTGTGCAGAGGCTGTGTGTGAGGTGGGTGTGCAGTGGATGTGTGGGGGGGTGTGCAGAGGCTGTGGGGGGGGGGTGGGTGTGCAGAGGCTGTGCGTGAGGTGGGTGTGCAGAGGCTGTGTGTGGGGTGGGTGTGCAGAAGCTGTGTGTGTGGGGTGGGTGTGCAGAGGCTGTGTGTGTGGTGGGTGTGCAGAGGCTGTGTGTGTGTTCAGAGGCTGTGTGTGGTGGGTGTGCAGAGGCTGTGTGTAGTGGGTGTGCAGAGGCTGTGTGTAGTGGGTGTGCAGAGGCTGTGTGTGTGTTCAGAGGCTGTGTGTGTGTGGTGGGTGTGCAGACGCTGTGTGTGTGTGGTGGGTGTGCAGAGGCTGTGTGGGGGGTGGGTGTGCAGAGGCTATGTGTGTGGTGGGTGTGCAGAGGCTGTGTGTGTGGTGGGTGTGCAGAGGCTGTGTGCGTGGGGTGGGTGTGCAGATGCTGTGTGTGCAGAGGCTGTATGTGTGTGCTGAGGCTGTGTGTGTGTGGTGGGTGTGCAGAGGCTGTGTGTGAGGTGGGTGTGCAGTGGATGTGTGTGGGGGTGTGCAGAGGCTGTGTGTGGGGGGTGGGTGTGCAGAGGCTGTGTGTGTGGTGGGTATGCAGAGGCTGTGTGTGGGGTGGGTGTGCAGAGGCTGTGTGTGTGGGGTGGGTGTGCAGAGGCTGTGTGTGAGGTGGGTGTGCAGAGGCTGTGTGTGTGGTGGGTTTTCAGAGGCTGTGTATGTGTGGTGGGTGTGCAGAGGCTGTGTATGTGTGGTGGGTGTGCAGAGGCTGTGTGTGGTGGGTGTGCAGAGGCTGTGTGAGGTGGGTGTGCAGAGGCTGTGTGTGTGCAGAGGCTGTGTGTGAGGTGGGTGTACAGAGGCTGTGTGTGTGGTAGGTGTGCAGAGGCTGTGTGGGGGTGGGTGTGCAAAGGCTGTGTGTGGGGGGGTGTGCAGAGGTTGTGTGTGTGGGGGGTGTGCAGAGGCTGTGGGTGTGTGGTGGGTGTGGACACTGTATGTGTGTGCAGAGGCTGTGTGTGTGCAGAGGCTGTGTGTGAGGTGGGTGTGCAGAGGCTGTGTGTGTGGTAGGTGTGCAGAGGCTGTGGGGGGGTGGGTGTGCAGAGGCTGTGTGTGTGGTGGGTTTTCAGAGGCTGTGTGGTGGGTGTGCAGATGCTGTGGGAGGTGGGTGTGCAGTGGATGTGGGGGGGGTGGGTGTGCAGAGGCTGTGTGTGTGGTGGCTGTGCAGAGGCTATGTGCGTGGGGTGGGTGTGCAGATGCTGTGTGAGGTGGGTGTGCAGTGGATGTGGGGGGGTGGGTGTGCAGAGGCTGTGTGTGGTGGGTGTGCAGAGGCTGTGTGTGTGGTGGGTGTGCAGAGGCTGTGTGTGAGGTGGGTGTGCAGAGGCTGTGTGTGTGAGGTGGGTGTGCAGAGGCTGTGTGTGTGGTGGGTTTTCAGAGGCTGTGTGTGTGGTGGGTGTGCAGAGGCTGTGTGTGTTTGTGCGTGTGTGGTACGTGTGCAGCAATCACGTCCAGAGTTCCGAGTGGCATGACCAGCTGGTCACTGGGGCAGGCGCGAGCCCTCCTTTCTTACAAACACCCCCAACTTATAACTCATCTACATCCAACCTTCTCTGTCTAAAGGCTGGTGCTCAGGACACCTGGATATGCCCACAAACTACAGGGTCCCCACCTCTGACGCTTCCTGGGATAGATGTTAAATGCAAACAGGCTGCAGTGAAAGTGGAACAGCATCCCTGCCTGTTAGCAAGGGACAGGGACATGACACACAGCCACACGCATCCGAAACAAGGAGGCACGTGCCGGCAGCATAGGTAAGAATGTGCTTCCCCTTCTAGACATCACAAAACGCAGCATTCAGCCCCTTTTATGCAGACCACATTCTCAGACGCCCTTCCAGCACAGAATACGGCATGAGATCGCAGAACAGGACTCAGGACAGAAATTAGGCGAGCAGCACCCTCGTGACAACAGGCAGAGCAGATGTGAAATGGCCAGAGGCCATGAAGGGCAGGTTGTGACTCTCTTCCTTAGCCTTCCTGCACGCTCTGCTATTTCCATAATGTATACTTTATAATCAGAAAAAACACCCAATAAATACTGTTTTATAAAGAAGAAACTGAAGGAAAAAAACAGCCAAACAAGGGGAGTTCCACCCCAGACCTGAACCTGAAACGAGCGTGCAAGGGAGACACAGAGACGCTGGTTTGGAGCTAGTCTCTTGCCTCATTTGGAGACATGAGAGACACAGGTTTGGTTCACCAGCTGTAAGGGCAGAGAGGTCGTCACACTCATGGCAAATAGAAGTCGTTGACATTAGTTACTGTATAACATCGGGGAGATGGGTTCCTGTCCATGTGCATCACTCACTCTGACCCCAGCTGCCACCCAGAGTACCCAGAGCCCGCGTGCCAGGTGCGGCCTTGCAGGGTGGCCGTCAGCACCCACCCTCCCCAACTTCGGGTCAAGCAACACGTGTCACTGAACTTGAAAAGCTGCAGATTATCATCGTGCAGCCAGGCACATCTCATGGATTCCAGAGGGACGCGTGACGTGAGCGTGGCAGTGCGTCAGAATTCAAACCACGGGCACCTGTGTGGCCTCCTCTGGCCCCTGCACTGGCCCCGGGGGCTGCCCAGCCAGACAGGCACGGCAGCTCTGCCGTCAAAGGAGGGACCGGAGGCTCAGAGGGTCTGAGGTGTGCAGCCCGACTAAGACCCACCCTCGCTCTCCCGTTCCCAGCACAGAGGGCCCTTCCTAGAGGACCGACATAGGCTCCAGGCAAACCCAACAAAAGGACACAGCTTGGAGGACAGGGGTCACACACAGAGCCCACTCGGGTGCCAGACCTGGAAGGGCCACCAAGCCGCCTGCGCCCCGCCTAACGGAGAGGCCCAGAGAAGGCGAGTGGCTGGGCTGGGGACACGGTGAAGCGGGCCTGAAGCCAGGTTTCGTCTCCCTAAGTCGGGTGCTCTCCAGCGACTGCCTTGCTTCTCTGGTGGCCCGGGGCCGGTCCAGGACCCTGCAGGCTGTGGAACAGTGGGCAGCCACGACCAGTCCTGCGGCAACCTCCCTCCACTTGTTCTTTCTATATATTTCCATCTCCCCTGCTTCCTCATAAAGGCTTTGCCTGCAGCACTGCATCCTCCCTCCCACCCAATCACCCCACTACAGGGAACGTCAGGGTAGCTGGAGACAGAGTGGCTGGTTTGCAAGCCGTAGGGCGGCATGCAGCATCTGACAGGGTGGAAGGCTCTGCCCGGCAGGCCCGGCAGACAGACAGACAGCTGGGGAGATACCTTGTTAGAAAAACTCAGTATAGAAAAAACCTCTAGACTGGGGGAAAACAAAGGGAAAAAAAATGCATGTGAAAACTGAGCTCCAACACACACACACACACACACACACACGTACACACAAAGGCTGGGACACGCACACACACAGGAATGCTGGGGAATCTCAAGGATTTAAAGTTCCTAAAGCAAAACCAGAGCCAGGCTAATGCTCAAACCGAACAGACCAGCCAAAAATCTGCCAGCATCAACTAAGGGGGGCAAACAGCACAGGCAGGCTCGGAAGGGGGAGTGGGCAGGTGGGACGTGCTTCCCTGCCTTCCCACCACAACTCACAGCAACAATGAAAGCCCCTCCCCAGTCCTTTACACTACGTTTCTAAACCACTCATGTTCTTTCAATTTCCCCTTGAGACATACAAATCACGAGGTGAGGTCTTGGAAAACTAGAAATCAGGTGTATGTATTTCAATTAATTTTTTTTTTTGGTCACACCATGCTGCATGGGGGATCTTAGCTCCCCGACCAGGGATCAAACCCACGCCCCCTGCATTGGAAGCACAGAGTCTTAAACAATGGACCGCCAGGGAAGTCCCCAGGTGTATATATTTCTAATTTAAAGTTCTCCAGAAGAGATGTTTTTATCTGAAGTTGTCCAGTTGCCTACCTTGGTCTAGTGCAGCAAGACTGGTGGCTGGGCAGGGAGGACGCTGCCTCTGTCCTTTAATGGGTCCTTTGAAATCACAAGATTCAGCTTTGTGAAAAGGGATCTTTATACTCTGTGGCTCAGAAAGAGGCTTTTAACAGCTTTGGTGACTTTAACGGTTAGCTGAGAGCCACCGTAAGACCCCACGGAAGCACGTCTGTGTGGTGGGCAGAGGCCGGGCGGGGATCTGGAGGCTGGCCTCCTCTTACCCACGCAGGAAGGAAGGTTGGTGCTGGGTTTCCCTGTGGCTCTTTGGGGATACAACAGTAGAGAAGCAATCAGATTCTACACTTCGGGCTCCAAATTTCAAAAGGGTAAAATTTCCCCAAATAACGAGATTACCAAGCATTCTAAGAAGGAAACAGCATCAGGAACTGAAAAGGGGGCTGATTCTGGCATCTGTTCTCCTCCCAGACCCTATGGGAGGGCAGCAGCCTCTGCGTGCTGAGCAGAGCCCACCGAGGCTGGACTTTACACAGAAATCACAGAGAACTGACAGAGCAGGAAGTGAATCAGGCAGCAGGGGTCATAAGGTGTTTAATGCAGGCGTTCACAATTCAGAGATACACTGAGTTCCTTTTTCTATTTATTTCATTTTCCCCTGGAATTTGTGGGAATTCTAAACCCAGAAGGCTAGAAGCTGAAGTCCAGGGACACAGAAATGGAAACAGCAACATCTTATCACTCAAGCCAACAGGAGCAAAGAAAACAAAACTAGCCACACGAGGTAATCAGTGTGGCAACAGTACTCGAGCTGGGAGGGAAGGGCGAACGTAATTTTAAAGAAACGGGTTCGATACTTCTTCCCAGTAGATTCTGAATTAAACAAAAAAATACTTGTCACATTCGTTTGGAATCGACATAAACGTTGCCCAGGGGTGTCGGGAAGCGGCGGGAAGGGAGCCCAGGACGTTAGTCAGGGGTGGGGTCTGTTAGTCGGGGTGTAAGCATCAGCCCTTCTACAGCAGCAACGGCCACGAGGTGGCAGCACCTGACACCAGAAGCTCGGGGCCCTGGAGGGCCATGCAGACGGGCGAACCCGTGGACGTGGGGTGAGAAAGCAGAGCAGAGGCCAGTGACAGCCCACCCCCAAGGAGGCCGGGAGGCTGGAGCCTCCTTACTGGTGGAGCCTCTCTAAGACCAGAGCTCTGTCTTGAGTCGCAATCAGAATCATGCTTTGGTTTTTAAATGAATGGGCCAAGAAGTGACTCTCAAAAGGATGGGATTACAGTAAAATATGAGAGACAGTGGCCTTTGGCCCCTCGTCTGTCTCAAGAGCACTTTCAGCATGGAGCCTGCACGGGGAGATGAAGAGGTGACACCGCCTGACCCAGGACTCCGGACTCCAAGAAGGCACTGGGCCCCAGGAGCCTCGGCTCCCGACGCGAGGGCAGCCCTCCAGGCGGAAAGGTGCCCAAGGCCCAGAGGTGAGACTCAGGCCTTGGCTGTTTCTCTGATCCGACACGAATGGTGAGCTTTGTACGCACGACGGCAGACACGCTGAGTTTCTCTGAGATGGAGGTTCCACTTTAGAAGGCATGAGAACGGCCTGGAAGGTTTGTTAAAACAGGTAACCAGGCCTCACCTCCAGGGTTCCTGACTCAGAAGGTCTGGGGTGGGGCCTGAGAACCTGCACTTCTAACAGGCCCCCAAGGGGTGGTGCCAATGCTGCCACTCCAGGGGCCATACACGGAGGACCACTGCCTGGGACTTTTCCTGTCTTTGTTGAAAAGAGCTGCAAAGTAGGTCCCTGGACAGAGCAAGAAGGGGGGTACATTCTCAGAGGCATCGGTCAACACAGCCTCAAGTCTGGTGAATCTGGGCAGAAATCACCGTGACACCACTCCCAGGCACCTGGACCTCTCAGGGGGTGCCTGAGCACGCCCTGATGGAGACAGTGGAGGCCGAGCTCTCTGTGTGTTTGGTTCCCCAGTGTGGTTGGCAGTGAGCTCTCTGGGGGGAGTGGGAGGGATGTGCTTCGAGGGGAGGTCATGGTAGAGTGTGTGTGTATGCGTGCGTGTTGAGTGTGTCGTGTGTGTTCCTACCGTCAAACAACCCAACGATATTAGTGGGACCAGAGTGAAGATTTGAGGTTGACAGGCTGGGGTAGGTGAACTTTTATTTATAAAACATTAAAATAACCCCGGGCAGCAAAAGCTATCTCAGGTTTCCCCCTGGAGCACATACGGGCAGGGGGAGGTCGGGCATTGCTCCCTTGGAGCTGGAAAAGGGCCTGTGCTTTTGCCACCTGCTGGTTAGCGGGATGACTTCTTGCTGTTTGTGAGCAGGTGCGGGGGAGGGGGCATCAGCAGGGTTAGTTCAGCAACAGGGCTGCATACATACCACCCAGACGCAAGTCGATGAGGTCAGTGTAATAAGACTCTCCCCAATAGTCTACAACAAGGAATCGGTGAAGAGAGTTACTGCATCAGATAACCCTCTGGTCCCCCCGAGCCTCGAGCAATGAACGGCGTGAAGCATAAGAAACACCCAGAGACGTAGCAGGAGGGGGACAGGCGGCAGCTGGAAAGCATGTGTCCCCCCGGGTGCCCCCCCGCCCCCCCACGTGCACACTGTAGCCACAGACCTCTGGGTGCGAGGGGCGGTCACAGAAAACCACAGGTGACTGCACTGACAGAAAGCGATCGGCCAGGACAGAAGCCTTGGCTTGGTTGGGAATCCTGCTGGGACTCAACCTCATCTCAGATTTTAAAAAACTCAAGGGCAGATCAAAGGCTACGAACCTCCCTAATTTCTGAATATGAGAAGCCCCAGGCTGAGGGGCTGAAGGCGAAACGTGAACACCCTAAAAAAGCTGTGTCAGGAACCAGCCCTCAGCTTGCCCTGTCCACACCGACCCCACCAGAAGCAGAAGCACTTCTGCTGGACGGTCTGAGATAAAGGAGGCCCTGTTTCTTCTGCGTTCAGGCCCCCAAGGTCTCCAGCCCCCCTAAGAGCAGGCAACGGGCGGCAACGTATTCTTGTTCATCATACTCCAGGACCCCGACACAGGCGCTGTGAGCGAGGGCGGCCCCCAGGACCGTAACGCACGCAGAGTAGAGTCGGCTGCGGTTCGCTACCTTTTCCTCCACAACCCACAGTCTGACAGCTGGTCCTGGCAGCCTCTGGTTCCACACGAGGGCTCCTCCTTCCAAAACACACACACCGGAAAGCAGACTGAGGCTGATCCAGTGGGTTCCAGAGACAAAGAGGGCTTCCCAGCTGCCCCAGACCAGAAACCTCACGAGTCTCCGTCTTATCCAAGGCTCTGAAGCTAAACTTGCTGTGCGGATATACGTGAGACTCAGAACTACGCGAGCCTTCTCTGGAAGGCAGCTAGGCCACCAGTCTGACCCCTCAGAGAGCCCATCGGGTGAGACCGAATGGCCAGTTCAGGGAAGGAGCTGACCAGCACTACTCAGCCCGAGTGGCCTCCTCAAAGGCTCGGCCGCGAGCAAGCAGACGAGCAGGAGGCATGGGACACAGAAGCCCAAGAGAAGGCACAGCTGAGCCTCAAAGACGACCTCTGCCAGGTGGGAGCAGAGACCCAGGGGCTTCTGCCAAGAGGGAGCCTAGGAAGTGATGTGCTTAAAAGAAGAAAAGCGAAGTACTGGGTTCCTGTGTCGAGTGTTTCCAAATGCATTGTGGGAATCTCCCAACGGAGGTACCACAGCCCATCTTTGAAACAGGAGACGTGTATTTGGACAGAAGTTCTGGGAAGCTTAGCAGACTCTTGACCACAATTGTGGTTTCAACCTGCTCTCTGGAAGCTTCCGGCTCTTCAAGTGCTGTTCTGGGGTCTCCCAAATACCCGATTCACAACTACTTTTAACTCATAAAAAAACTTAAACATGGCTTCCCTGGTGGTGCAGTGGTTAAGAATCCTCCTGCCAATGCAGGGGACACAGGTTCCATCCCTGGCCCGGGAAGATCCCACATGTCGCGGAGCAACTAAGCCCATGCGCCACAACTACTGAGCCTGTGATCTAGAGCCCATGAGCCACAAGTATTGAAGCCTGCGTGCCTAGAGCCCGTGCTCCGCAAGAGAGACCACAGCAATGAGAAGCCCGCGCACTGCAACGAAGGGTAGCCCCGGTCGCCGCAACTACAGAAAGCCTGCGCGCAGCAACAAAGACCCAACACAGCCAAAAGTAAAAAATAAATTAATTAAAAAAAAAAAAAACTTAAAACAGGACACACCATGTTCGAATCTTTGATCCGCCAATGTGTAACCCACTGAAGCCCATCAACATGTTAATCTGTGCTGCAGGTAAACTTGCTTCTGTGAGGCCCCAGGACCAGGCTTCTTCTGCCCTCTGTGTGCGAGTGTCTGCCCTGCCTGTGACGCGTGGGAAAATGACACTTCATTCATCAACTTCAATCCTGGCCTGCTAGCAGGGTCTCACTCTCGGAGTGTCCTGCCAGGGTGGTCCTCCAGGTGCAGGGTGGTCCTCCAGGTGCAGAGTGATCCTCCAGGTGCCAAGGTGGTCCTCCAGGTGCCAAGGTGGTCCTCCAGGTGCAGGGAGGTCCTCCAGGTGCCAGGGTGATCCTCCAGGTACCAGGGTGGTCCTCCAGGTGCCACAACACATAGCACATCTGGTTCTGGGTTCACTGTATGTTTGGGAGTATTTATCTGATCTCTTCTTCATAAAGAATCTGAACTGCAGTTGGATCTGTAGTGATTCCACTGAGAGAGCAACTCCGACTTTAAGCTGCAGACACCCAGACCGTTCTCACTGTGCATGTCCTGAGATTCCCATGGCTGTATACGACCTGCCCCCACCTCTGCGCATCAGGTGCCCACCCTACGTCCAGGGCTGGACTGGACATGGAGGGTATTAACCCTGCAGCTCTCCACAACCTGCATTTTCAAATTGTGTTTATTAACATTTAAGAGTAATTTTTTTTTTGAGTTAAACTTGAACTCATAATTTGTCTTGTAAAAAAGCGTTCTGCTGCTTTTTAAAAAAGTTTGAAAACCACTGACTTAGACGAAATTCTGGTTGTATGTGTTTACAAAAAGGTAATTATGTAAACAACTAGTAAGCGGAATTTCAGCAAAATCCCAGGTCAATCTTCAGTGGTCCCTTTTCTCTGGCCCCTTGGCAGGCAGCAGACTGAGGAATGCAGCCTGCTGTGGAAATGCCGAGGGGCCACCATGGACAAACCGCAGGGCAGCTGACAGACATCTGAATGCCAGGCGGAACCATCAGCGCTGGGTGTGCATCTGAACCTCAGAGCCCTGTGGGGCACAGGGGCACTTACGCAAACTGTGGCCCCTCTCCACCTCGGCAGGAGGAATCTGAGGGTGCAGGCTCCTCCTGGCATCTTCTGCAAGCAGTGAGAGCAGAGAGGGCAGGGCCCGTGGGTCCCCGTTCCCACTGCTTGCAGGGCTGCTCCATCCAGGTGGTCACGTTTGACAGAGGAGGCCGGGTCAGGGCACGCAGGGCGGGGGCCCTGCCGGGTGAACCTGAGTCCCCGCTCCCGGGCACAGGGGCTGGCTCGCCTCCGGAGTCAAGTTCTCACATTTCATCTGGTGGCACAGTGAGTCCAGCATCAGGCACAAGACATCACAGCCTCATCTTCCTGCCTCGTGTCCTGTCTTCACCTGAAGGTCACCCTGAGTCCACTGCTAGCTGCATTCCGTGGCCGTGAAGGGTCAGGACGGGAGACACCTCCTCTGTGCCTGACCCCAGTCCTCCAGAACCCCACGAACGCATCCCGACACCAGCCGCTCACTCGGAGGCCAACCACTGGTCAGTCTTCCAGCAAGATCAGAGGCAGCGACAGGCCGCATTCGTGGCTGCCTCCTCCTGATTCGCCTTCAGTTTACCCTCAGCCCAAAGCCCAGAGGACCCGCCCCCCTCCCCAAGGAAAGCCACGTCACCACCTGTCCTCATCCCTGGTCCCACGACTCTAGTGCTGACCCTGGAGGCCCGTGCTCTCTACAAAGGGATGGAAGCTCCAGACTCGGGGACTTGGGAAGGCAGGGAGGAATCGCTTGTGCCTGGGTTGGGGCTACAGCTGGGGCTGATCCAGCGGTTTCAAGGTCCTGAACCAAGAGGGCCTCCTGGGCCCTCGGCACCTCTTTGCTCTCCAAGCCCCACTGTGCTGGGCCCACCCACAGGCTCTGGGGACAGTGGTGTGACTGCACTGCCCCCATGGCTCTGCCCCAGGAAGGGCAGTTACCAGCACATGGCCCTCACAGCCACTTCCCAGGCTCTGCTCTGCTTGGGCTCTGCCCTGAGTGCCCAGCCTCCAGGACAGAGCCTGGTCCACCCGGGGCACCAGCTCCACCCGTTGGGGCGGGGGGCCGGGGTGGCCTGCACGAGCAGTTCTGTGATGGTTCCTTGTGCACAGCCTGCCCCGTTCCAGTCACTGTCTTCTCAAGGAAAAGATGGGGAGGAGGGAGGAGAGAGGAGTCCCAGGGCGTCAGCAGCAGATGGTGGGCCGAGGGGACGGCCAGCCCTGAGATGCATGGGCCTTTCTCCTCCTTTGCTTAACAGAAGCCCCGGCTCTCAGTGACGAGGGGACCAGAGAGAGAATCCTGCTGGAGACTAGCTGACTCCCAGGGGCAGGACAGGAACTAGCCTCCCGCGGGGCTGGGTGGGCATTCCTCAGGGATCCCCTGTCCACCAGGAACCCAGCCGGTACCTGCTTCCCCACGCAGCGCCTTCTCCACGGCGACGCCCCTCTCCTCCAGCTGGCGCTGCTTCTCCTCCACCTGCTCCAGCTGCCGCTGGATGATCTGCGGGCGACATGACAGCGTGAAGGAGGGAGAAGGGCGAAGCGGGCGGGTGCCCAGAGCGCGGCACGAGCACACGAGGGTGCAAACACCCCAGCGGGGCTCTTGAGAGTCTCAAACAGATCCTGCTTCGACAAGATTAAAACTGCCCAGCGCAGACTTGCGCTTGCTGGGGTCAGGGGTTGGGGTGAGGGACCGGGAGTTTGGGGTTAGTGGCTGTAAACTATTAGACGTAGGATGGATGAACACCAAGGTCCTGGTGTACAGCACAGAGAATCACAGCCAATCTCCTGGGATAAGCCATCATGGAAAAGAGTATAAAAGGAATGCATACACGTAGATAACTGAATCACTTCGCTGTACAGCAGAGATTAGCACAACATCGTAAACCAACTCTACCTCAATGAGAAAACATGGCTCCACTCTGCACGGAGTGAGGCTTCTCGGGGATGACTGACACCCGGGACGACCTCCCACCCCGAAGCAGCGGCAGGGACATATCTTCACACAGAAAATGAAATAAAATCCAGGGATCCGGTCATGCAGGGAACGCAGATCCAGAGTAACGTCCGGGGAAAGGACGAGAAAGCTGGTTTTGGAAAACCAGAGGAATCTCTTCGCTGGGAATGGATTTGCTGTTCATGTTTCTTGCTGCTGTAGAGCTTTTGATTATTGTCCGAATCTTTATGAACACAGCTATATACATACGATTTCATTAAAAAACCACATTGTATTTAGGTATCATTTAATACTTTGTGTTAAAAAATTATTTTTTGTTAAAAAAAAAAATCTGGGGGCTTTCCTGGTGGCGCAGTGGTTGAGAGTCCACCTGCCGATGCGGGGGACACGGGTTCGTGCCCCGGTCCGGGAAGATCCCACATGCTGCGGAGCGGCTGGGCCCGTGAGCCATGGCCACTGAGCCTGTGTGTCGGAAGCCTGTGCTCCGCAACGGGAGAGGCCACAACAGTGAGAGGCCCGCGTACCGCAAAAAAAAAAAAAAAAAAAAGAGGGAGAAGAGAATAGTGGCTTTTTAAAAGTGGTTCGTTTTGTTCCTTCATATCTTGACCGCTTTAATGCCGGGAATAAGATATGGCATGGTCCTTGTCCTTGGGAACTCACAGATCTGGAGACGGTCATATAAACTGGTTCCTGGAGTACAATTGAACCTTACAGGCACTGTGATAGACGTCACTGTGGGACGTGGTACAGTAAGCAATCTACCTTTCTGATAGCAGTCATCCTTTTTTTTCCTTTCCTGCTTTGGACTGGGCTTGTCTTTTTACAATAAGTATGGGACTGAAGTAGATGTGGGAAAGCTAGACTTTGGCATTTTCCAGCTTAAAAAAATATCCTCAGAGGATTGATGGGTCCTTGGAAGGACCTGTAGTAGAAGAGTTCCTCACTTAAAAGAAGTAATGATGAGGGCTTCCCTGGTGGCGCAGTGGTTGAGAGCCTGCCTGCCGATGCAGGGGACGCGGGTTCGTGCCCCGGTCCGGGAAGATCCCACATGCCGCGGAGCGGCTGGGCCCGTGAGCCATGGCCGCTGAGCCTGTGCCTCGGAAGCCTGTGCTCCGCAACAGGAGAGGCCACAACAGTGAGAGGCCCACATACCGCAAAAAAACAAACAAACAAACAAAAAAAACTGAAAGGCCTGGGACCCTGAGGACAGCTCCAACCTCTAAATCCCAGGCGCGTCGGAGGCCAGCCAGTCACAGCTGCCTCTTGCTAACAGCTCTGACAAACGCAGGAGCTGGCTTTACAGTGGTTCTTCCAGAGCTAGGGTCTAGGAGACTCAAAGCCGGGCCCCTCCCTCTCCCCCAGCCAGCGCCCCCCGCGAGGTTTCTGCAGTTGCACGAGTGGCGGCCCTGCTCGCCTCCTCTCCCGCCCTCCTGTGGGTGCGGACTCCCAGCGGCTCACCTGGGCGCGGTGCAGCCGCTTCAGCTCCTCCTGCTTGGCCTGCCTCCGGGCTGCTTTCTGCACACGCCGGGTCAGCTTGGTGTTCAGCTCCTCCTCCGTGTAAGTCCTCGGCTGCAGGGGACGATAGGGGTTTATTCAGTCAGGGTCACGGAGGCCGCAGGGCAGGCGGGGGCGAGGTGTGCGCAGACGCCCAGACCCTCAGCCTGGCAGGAGCTCCACGGGCCAGGGGGCACCTGGAGATCCATGGGAGACGCTCCCATGGGGCAGGGACAGGAGGCTGGCTGCACAATGACTGCTGGGCAGTTAGGACAGGAGGGTGGGGCGCCTTTACTGCTGAGATCACCAGTTTCCCATGTAAGGACATCTGCTCTTCTTTAAGACAGTGGGGGTAAACATGTTGATCAAATGTTTCCCCCAAGCCTCTTGCTTGTAGGGGGCACACAGGGAAAGGAAAAAGAAAACCCAGGATCCTGCTACTTTTTGGTTTAGTATCAAAAGCCACCTTTTTCAGATGAGCACTACTGGCAAGGTTCTTTGAAGAAGCCACGCCTGAAGGCAACAGGGTGCTTCTATTCTAAGTCTGAGCGAACCCAAACCAACTAATGCAGCTGGAAGAAGGGTGCCGGTGAACCTGGACAGATCAGGGGTGTGCACACCAAGAGGAGCGAGGATGTGCTCTGGCAGGGCTGTGGGGCTGTCAACAACGGAGGGGCTCCCAGCCAGACAGCACAGCTGCACCTGCGAGCGTGGCGCGGAGGGCACAGTGGGTGAATGCGGGCGACACTGAGGGACACCTTCTTTACTGCCTCCAAGAAAACGAAAAAGGAGCCTTTGCAGACTTTAAAGGAGCTTCCGAATTTAACTCAGGAGTTTATCCTGGTAATCTTTATTCTAAGAGTTCCAGTGCTAGTGGAGAGCCACCACTTAAGGACCGTCTCGGGACTCCCCGAGCATGTACCCTGCAGGTCACGGAGCCAAGGGCTCAAAAACTCCCCGTTCCTGTGGCACCCAGGCCCAGAGGGGCCTCCCTGTCCCCACTGGCATCCGGAGCAAAAGCACCACATGGCCCCCCAGCCTGCGACAAGCAAGGCACCTCCCCGTCCTTGTCCGTTGCCGCCGTCCACGCGTGCCCAGACACGGTTAGTGAGGGTTCGGCTGCCGGGCCGGGCGGGGCTGCAGCAAGGCCTTCCCACAGGGACAGGACACAGCCTTCGATGCACATCATGTCCTGAACATAAACCGACTTTTAAGGGGACGTGATGGAGAACAAAGCAGAATGGCAATAATAACAATGATCAAAAATTAAAAATAGGACCCAGAAATGGAGCAAAATCAGCTACAAGTTTAAAACAAACGTGCACGACTAAAACGCATGATGGCTCTTCCCGTGTCAGCCAGGATGTCTGCGTGTAGGCTGGGAGTGAGACGCCAGCAGCGCCACCTCAGTGAACCCGCCTGAGTGAAGCCAGGAGTCACTTTTCTGCCGAGAAGTCAGTGCCTCCTTCACTGGCCCCAAACTTCCTGTGCTCTGTCCTCAGTCCCCTTGTGTGAAAAGTAACCACAAGGTCACAGGAGCTCTTTCTCTGTGCAAGTTCAGACTCCTCTCTCTGGCCGAACACTGCAGGGTGATGGCTGGGGGCAGGTGGTGGGAGACCCGGGTAGACTGCCTGTCAGCCAAGTTCTCTGTCCTGCTGGTGTCCCTGAACAGGCCCCAGCAGCCCTGGGAGGGGGTGGCCATCTCCCGATTATACGCCAAGAAAGGGACCTAAATGGCACGAATAACAGACTTCCATCAGGGATACTGCAAGCAGTCAGTGTGGCCTCTTCTCACCCACTGAGCTTAGAACAGAGTTGCTTGGCAGTCCCATTAACTAGCTCAAAGGGAGGAAGGGAGCGAGAGGGGCAGCCACTTCTCCCAGGTCAGGGCCTCCCAGAGGCCACACCTGGCCATGTGTGCACATCCTGCCTCAAGCCAGAGTGAGGAAGGTTTTCATTATCAGAACAAGGCAGTTAAAAAGGAGACAGGTAATTTCCCCATGTGGCACGTGAAAAAATCCAAAGGAACTAGTAACTACAGCCTGAGGACCAGCACTTACCTATTAAATTAAAGGGCGTGACTGAATAGCCAAAACAACCTTAAGAAAGAAGAATGGAGCTGGAGGAATCAGGCTCCCTGACTTCAGACTATACTACAAAGCTACAGTAATCACAACAGTATGGTACTGGCACAAAAAACAGACACATAGATCAATGGAACAGGATAGAAAGCCCAGAAATAAACCCACGCACCTGTGGTCAACTAATCTATGACAAAGGAGGCAAGGATATACAATGGAGAAAAGACAGTCTCTTCAATAAGTGATGCTGGGAAAACTGGACAGCTACATGTAAAAGAATGAAATTAGAACCTTCTCTAACACCATACACAAAAATAAACTCAAGGGCTTCCCTGGTGGTGCAGTGGTTAAGAATCTGCCTGCCAATGCAGGGGACACAGGTTCGAGCCCTGGTCCAGGAAGATCCCACATGCCACAGAGCAACTAAGCCCATGCGCCACAACTACTGAGTCTGCGTTCTAGAGCCCACAAGCCACAACTACTGAGCCCCCATGCCTAGAGCCCGTGCTCTGCAACAAGAGAAGCCACTGCAATGAGAAACCCACACACCGCAATGAAGAGTAGCCCCCACTAGCCACAGCTAGAGAAAGCGTGCAAGCAGCAACAAAGACCCAACACAGCCAAAAATAAATAAAATAAATAAATTTATTTAAAATATGGCAGGGATTCCCTGGTGGCGCAGTGGTTGACAGTCCACCTGCCGATGCAGGGGACATGGGTTCGTGCCCCGGTCCAGGAAGATCCCACATGCCGTGGAGCGGCTAGGCCCGTGAGCCATGGCTGCTGAGCCTGCGCGTCTGGAGCCTGTGCTCCGCAACGGGAGAGGCCACAACAGTGAGAGGCCCACGTACCGCGAAAAAAAAAAAAAGAAGGCATTTTTTACAGAAGTAGAACAAAAACTCTTAAAATTTGTATGGAGACACAAAAGACCCCGAATAGCCAAAGCAGTCTTGAGGGAAAAAAACGGAGCTGGAGGAATCAGACTCCCTGACTTCAGACTATACTACAAAGCTACAGTAATCAAGACAGCATGGTACTGGCACAAAAACAGAAATAAAGATAAATGGAACAGTATAGAAAGCCCAGAGATAAACCCACACACCTATGGTCAACTTATCTATGACAAAGGAGGCAAGGATATACAATGGAGAAAAGACAGCCTCTTCAATAAGTGGTGCTGGGAAAACTGGACAGCTACATGTAAAAGAATGAAATTAGAACACTTCCTAACACCATGCACAAAAATAAACTCAAAATGGATTAGAGACCTAAATGTAAGACCGGACTATAAAACTCTTAGAGGAAAACATAGGCAGAACACTCTTTGACATAAATCTCAGCAAGATCTTTTCTGATCCACCTCCTAGAGTAATGAAAATAAAAACAAAAATAAACAAATGGGACCTAGTGAAACTTAAAAGCTTTTGCAAAGCAAGGGAAACTGCAAACAAGACAAAAAGACAACCCTCAGAATGGGAGAAAATATTTGCAAATGAATCAACGGACAAAGGATTAATCTCCAAAATATATAAACAGCTCATGCAGCTCAATATTTAAAAAACAAACCACCCAATCCAAAAATGGGCAGAAGACCTAAATAGACATTTCTCCAAAGAAAACATACAGATGGCCAAGAAGCACATGAAAAGCTGCTCAACATCATTAATTATTAGAGAAATGCAAATCAAAACTACAATGAAGTATCACCTCACACCAGTTAGAATGGGCATCATCAGAAAATCTACAAACAACAAATGCTGGAGAGCGTGTGGAGAAAATGGAACCCTCTTGCACTGTTGGTGGGAATGTAAATTGATACAGTCACTATGGAGAACAGTATGGAGGTTCCTTAAAAAACTAAAAATAGAAGTACCATATGACCCAGCAATTCCACTACTGGGCATATACCCTGAGAAAACCATAATTCAAAAAGACACATGCACCCCAATGTTCACTGCAGCACTATTTATAATAGCCAGGTCATGGAAGCAACCTAAATGTCCATCGACAGACAAATGGATAAAGAAGATGTAGTACATGTATATACAACGGAATATTACTCAGCCATAAAAAGGAACGAAATTAGGTCACTTGTAGAGATATGGATGCATCTAGAGACTGTCATACAGAGTGAAGTAAGTCAGAAAGAGAAAAACAAATGTCGTATATCAACACATACATGTGGAACCTAGAAAAATGGTACAGATGAACCAGTTTGCAGGGCAGAAACTGAGACTCAGATGTAGAGAACAAACGTACGGACAGCAAGGTAGGAAAGCGGCGGGGGTGGTGGGGTGGTAGTGGTGGTTGTGGGATGAACTGGGAGATTGGGATTGACATATGTACACTAATATGCATAAAACAGATAACTAATTAAAACCTGCTATATAAAAAAACAAACTAAAAACTAAAAAACAAAACAAAAAAAACTCAAAATGGATTAAAGACCTAAATGTAAGACCAGATACTATAAAAGTCCCAGAGGAAAAATAGGCAGAACATTCTTTGACATAAATCACAGCAATTTTTTTTTGGATCCATCTCCTAGAGTAATGGAAATAAAAGCAAAAATAAACAAATGGGATCTAATTAAACTCAAAAGCTTCTGCACAGCAAAGGAAACCATAAGAAAAACAAAAAGACAACCAACGGACTGGGAGAAAATATTTGCAAACCATGAGACCAACAAGGAGTTAATCTCCAAAATATACAAATAGCTCATACAGCTTGATATCAAAAAAACAAACAGTCCAATCAAAAAATGGGCAGAAGACCTCAACAGACATTTCTCCAAAGACATACAGATGGCCAACAGGCACATGAAAAGATGTTCATCATTGCTAATTATGAGAGAAATGCAAATCCAAACCAGAATGAGGTATCACCTCATACTGGTCAGAATGGCCATCATCAAAAAGCCTACAAATAATAAATGCTGGAGATGATGTGGAGAAAAGGGAAACCTCCTACACTGTTGGTGGGAATGTAAATGGTGCAGCCGCTACGGAGAACAGTATGGAGGTTCCTTAAAAACTAAAAACAGAACTACCACATCATCCAGCAATCCCACTCCTGGGCATATATCCGGAGAAAACCATAATTCGAAAAGATACATGCATCCCTATGTTCATTGCAGCACTATTTACAATAGCCAAGACACGGAAGCAACCTAAATGTCCTTCGACAGAGGAATGGATAAAGAAGACATGGTACATATATACAGCAAAATATTACTCAGCCATAAGAAGGAATGAAATAATGCCATTTGTGACAACGTGGATGGACCTGGAGATTATCACATTAAGTGAAGTAAGCCAGACAGAGAAAGACAAATACCATATGATATCACTTATATGTGGAATCTTAAAAAAATGACACAAATGAGCTTATATACAAAACAGAAATAGACTCACAGACATAGAAAAAAAATTGTTACCAAATGGGAAGTGGGGGAGGGATAAATTAGGAGTCTGGGATTGACAGACACACACTACTATATATAAAATAGATAATAAACAAGGGCCTACTGTATAGCACAGGGAACTCTACTCAACACTCTGTAATAACCTATAATGGAAAAGAATCTCAAAAAGAATATATGTATATATATATAAACACATATATGTATAACTAGATCCCTTTCCTGCACACCTAAGACTAACACAACACAGTAAATCAACTACACTTCAATTAAAAAAAGAAACGCGCTGGTGCTTCACCGACTTCTGGGGGTGCAGCCCTGGGAACGTGGCTGCCAGCTCCCGGGCCAGTGGGCCAGGCCGCATGGTTTGGTTGTATTTGAGTCAAACTGAGGCAAAGTGGGAAACGTGAGTTATCTCTTGTTGACAGGGCTACAGGTGATTTTTTAAAAATCTGTATTAATTTTTCTATATAAACATTTTAAATAAAAATAAGTCATTTTTAGTTCGTTTTTTGCTTTTTTAAATGAAACGAAACTCAGAGGTTTGTTTCACAGCCGCCTGAAGCAGGGTCGAGGAACCACGTGCCCCACTGCGCGGACCCAAGGCTCCTGTGGGTGTCTGCAGGAGGCTCCCCACCCGCCGGCTGATGCAGCCCCATGCTCTGGGGGTGTCCCACGCCCCTCAGTTCTTACTCTGAAGATGCTCAGACCTGCAGGAGACGGAGAGGCAGACGACACCCTCGCCAACCTGTGCCTCTTCTCCTGAGTCGCCTGCAGACGACACGGCCCTTCCCCCCACAGATGGAGCTCATGTGTCCTCAGCACAAGATGCTTCCCACGCAGCTCCCGCACTCCAATAGCGTACTCGGGGCGAAACCGGGGTGACGTTATCACGTACCCGGACATAATGTCGTGCCAGGTCAGCACGTCCTGGGCGCAGCCCTGACTTCAGTGTTCCCTACATGGCCCCCGGCGACAGGGTGCTCGTGGGATCCTAGGGCTGGGGTCCCAGACTCGCTGTCGGTGTGGATGAGGAGGGCGCCTGGGGCCCGGGGACAGCTGTGGTCAGAGGGACGCGCTCCCCCTCAGACTGGCCCTGACACAGGCGGCTCGGGCCCAGGGGAGAGCTCCCGCCGTGTCTTGGCCTGGACACGGGCCAGGCGCGGGGTTCAGCTGCGCGTCGGCTGGGGTGAGGCGCTGAACAGGGGACAGAGTCACAGCCGCGGCCCACCCACCTCTCTCCTGGACTTCTGGGAGGTCCGCTCCAGGACATCGTCGCTGGAGATGTCCGAGTCCTCCGAGCAGCTCAGCTGGCGTCGGGGCCGCAGCTCTGGGGGGGCAGAGGCAGAGCAGGGACAGTGACCCGTGGCCACACGGGGTACTCTCCCCACTTCCACACTCACGGCAGCCCAGGGCAGGGGAGCGGAGGTGTGGTTCTCCCCGGTTTGGGTCTGTCCCGCATCCGGAGCCACGAGCCTGGATGCTGACGCACATCCGGGCGGGACTGGGCCCACACGCACCGAAGGGGCCCCGTCTGGAGCCAGCGCCCAGCCACTCACCATCAGGCCCTCCCTGGGAAGTCACAGCCCCCCACGGCCCCCGCCCAGCTGCACGCTGGTTTCAGAAGGTGCTGGGTTTAGTTTCCTTCTCCCTAGGAAGCCCCAGGGGAGGGGGCAGCATGGGAAGTGGGTCTTTCGAGGGAGCTACAGGGGCTGGAGAGCCCGCACCGTGCGCTCTGCCCGGGAGGGGCCCCCATGCTGCTGTACCTGCTCTCGTGACAGGAGACGCCCCCGGCTTGCGGGCGTCCACAGTGGTCTCACTGGAAGGGGTGCTGGGGCGGGACCTGCCATCACCCTTCTTCTTCTTGTCCTTCCTGTACCCGGAGAAGACGGACTTCCACAGGGACCTGGGCTTGGCTGCTGCTTCCTCCAGGGCGCTGGGGCTGGGCCTCTCCGGGGGCCGGCCGTCACCCTTGGGCTTCTTCTCTTTCTTGTTTCTTCTGGGGGAGAAGAGGGACGATCTCTTCTTGCTCTTCCCGCTGGAGCCCTCGGACGAGGTAACCGAGCCGTCCAGGCCCCCTGAGTCCGAGGGAGGCGACGGGACCTCCTCACTCGTGGCTTTGTGCGTTGGGGTGGGCTCCTCGGGGCCCTTGGGGGGCACGGCAGTGGCTCTGCGGGGTGCCGGGGTCCTGGGGGCCCTGGGGGCGGTGGCCACAGTGTCCATCTCCTTCATCCTGCTCAGCTGCCGGGCCATGGCATCCCTCAGCGCCGGGCTCCGCACTGACTTCTCCCGGGCGCGCATACGCTCGGCTGCCAGCTCCTTGGCCTCGGCGGAGACCAGCGGCAGCCCCCGCTTCTGTGGCGGGAGCCCACTCTCAGGCCCCCGGCCTCTCTCCTGGGCCAGGGGCTGCTCGGGGCAGGGCCAGCGGGAGGGGGGCGTGAAGAAGGGCTCCTGCAGACTCGAGTCCTCCGTGCGGTCGTCATACGTGTCCTCCACATCGTCCGCAAAGGGGATCTCGTCCACGCTCTCCACAAATGGCTTTGGTGCCTCCTCTGGGGGCGGCCGGGTGGGCTCCCGGGGGGTCCGCAAGCATGCGGCCGGTGCTCGGGGCTCCGAGGCTGCGAGCTGCCCCGCCAGGGCCGGCTTCCCATGAAGGGTGGCGGGCTCCTCGTCGGGAGGTGGGGGCGGAGGGCTGGAGGGGGGCGTGAGCATGGTGGAGTCGGACGTGCTGAAGCTCTGGCTGCCGGGCGTCCTGGTGCGGGAGGAGCTGCCCTGCAGGCCCAGCCCCGAGCTGCTGGACAGGTCTCTGTGCTCCGCCCGGGCACCCTTCAGCTCCCTGCCAGGTGGGGACCCCGGGGTGGGCGGGGAGGGCTGGGTCCCCCTGGCGGCAGGCGGCCCCAGCCTCCCGGGGACAGGTGTGGGTTTCAGAAGCCAGGGTCCCTCGCCCTGGGGGAGCTTCTCAGCTCGACAGGCCTGCAGGGGCGCGGGCTGGAACGCGGGCTCAGGTCCAGGGCCCCGTTGCACGGGCGTGAGCCCCAGGCTGCGGCGGATCTCTGCGCTCTTCATCCAGAACTCTGCCACCAGGTCGCTGCGTCTCAGGGCCTCGTCCCCAGGGAGGGGGCTGCCCAGTGTGTCCTTGGTGACCCCCTGGCTCTTCACGGGGAGGGGGGCCAGGGGGGTGGAGGTTCTGGCTGGCACAGGCTGGAAGCGGATGGGGGACACGGTGGGGGACGGCACGGTGGCCTCGGCGGACGGCTGAGGCTGGGAGCAGATGGGGAGGGGGGCCAGCGGGGACCGGCGCTGTGGGCTTGCAGGTGAGGGCGGCGTCCTGGCTTCGGGCTGCGATTGGACAGGGGTGCCGGCTGTGGGCTCCCCATGGGCGAGCTCTGGCTCTGGCTCTGGCACAGGGCTCTCCGCGGGCAACCCCCTCGTGGCGGCTGCAGAGGCGCGCGGGGCTCGGGCGCCCTGTAGGAAAGCAAGGTGACAGGACCTGCTTAGAAGGCAGGGCTCTGATGGGCATGCTCTCCCGCCAAGGGCCTGAGCTTCCTGAAACACCCTCTCCATGCGGGGGGCCACAATCAAGGGCCAGGAGAACACCCCCCGTTTTGATCCGTCTGTCAAGCTTCAGAGCCCCTCACCCAGTGAACATGTGAAGCTTTCAGGTTTGGTTCATCCCAAATGCATCTGGTTCTTTGGGCCCTGAACTGACATCAGCCAAAGGATGCTAACGACCAGCCCCAGAGCTCCGAGGTCTCTTGACTTAAGACTTAAAACAGCATCAATCGCGTCTGCCTCCCGGACTGTCCTTCCTGCCACGCCCCGGCCTCATTGCAGATGAAACCCCCCAAATCACCTTGCTCTTCAGGACCCCAAAGACCAAGCCAAGTAGCCCCAGGCCTCAAGCTCTGGCCGCCCTCTAGATGGCCTCCCCTAAAACGTGTTCCACAGGACACAGTGTTACTATCTATTTATGGAGCATCCTGCAGTGTGTGGTTCAAAGACCACGGGTCACCTGGACAAGTATTTTTAATTTAGAAAATCATACATTCATTTTAGCATAATATTGAGAAAAAACACATCTGTTGTATCAAACCAGTAATCCCACAAATATTACTGTTTTAACTTAAAAATAAATTTATGTTAAAACGGTATGCTGTATGGACACACAGAGAACAGTAGTGGGAAGCTCAGTGGTGGGATTGGCGCACAGCAGGCCACACTGGGCTGGAGCCCCAGGGCCACTCCTGTTTTCAACAGCCCATCAGCACAGGGAATAAAAAAACTGGGTTCACACCAAGGCCCCTAAGGAGTCCCATCAGCTCTGCCTCCAAAGTGGGCCCCAAATCCTTACCTGTGCCCTGGGGCTGTGGGCTGGGGAGGACAGGACCGAGTGCTCCTCAGGGGACCGGCTGGGGCTGGAGACTTGGGAGCGACCTGAGAAAACAGATACAGGATTTGCAAGAGGAAACACCCGCTCGCACTGCAGCGGGGCTGCTCCCAGGGCGTCCCGGCCTCGGCCATGTCACCAGTGTAGGATCTGCATCCAAAGGTCCAAAGGTGAGCTGCACAGGTGCCACAGGGGAAGGGGCCGTGCAGGGAGGGGAGGGCAGGGGCTCGCACACAGACCTCTCTCTGGGCGCCTTGCCAAGGCCGGCGGTGGCTCCTCCTCGCCTTCAGACACCCGCAGCTCCAGTCCCACTCCCGCCGCCACCTGCTGCAGCTCCGTGTCGGTCTCTGACGGAACGTCGTCCGACCAGTGCTGACCTGCCGAGAGAAGTGAGCACAGACCTCAAGTGAGGCTGTGCTCCTTGCCAGGCTCCCGGCTCCTCAGAGGACAGCCGCCAGGCCACCAACTGCAGCGTGAGGTCCAGCCGGCTCTGCATCCCGGCCAGGCGCTGCCCGCTGGTCCCCCTCCTGAGACTCGTCCATCAACACAGCATCCTCTGTGACGCGGAGCCCCAGGACGCCCATGGCACCTCCTCTCTTTTGAGGGTGCGGGCCTTCCTGAGCACACGGACGGCTCCACAGGAAGGACCAGCCTCGGGGACTCGGAGCCCTCCCGGCCCAGCCCCGCCCGTTCTCACCTCCCAGCCCAGTCCCTGCCCCTCCCCCTCAACGCCATCTCCTCCTCGTACCAGCTTCCAGAGGCAGCAGCTGGATTAAAGGCCTCGTAGGAAGCCCTGAATCTGCTCGGTTTCTCCCCAAGACTTAACGAGCGCAGCCCACGTCCAAAGGGTGGGTGAAACGACACATCTTCAGATTAGTGGCAGAACAAGGAAGGAACCAGGAGCCCTAACGGCCGCTCCTCTGAGCACCTCACTTTCGTCTTAATGTGTGTTCCGTTCTTCCCTGAGCTCAGGCCACTGCGGGCCCCTCCCCGGGAGGAAGAAGGCGGGCACCACGGTTGGGGGAGGCTCTGGGGTCCCCGTACCATCGCCCAGCTCTGCGCCAGTGTCCCCCGTGTCCCCATTCTCCGCTGCCTCGCCTTCTATCTCTGCTGGCTCTGAGTCCACATCTTCTTCCAGGTCGTCCTCGTCAAACGGGACTGCAAGGCAGAGACGTTCAAAGGAAGGAAGAGGAGAGAGACGACAGACAGACAGACGACAGACGTGTGGGCAGAGGGCTCCCAGGGCTGTCACGTGACGACCGCAAAGAGGAGAGGGGAGAAGCCTGCCTGGGTGGGGGTCGGTGGGCCGGGAGGGCTCCGAGGGCAGGGCGGGGCCAGGCTGGGCGGGGCCTCCTGAACACGGATCAGGAAGGTACCCAGCTGCAAACATGGCAGCGGGGCCCTGCACCCACCGAAGCGTGCACAAGCCGCTTAACCCTCGAGGGGGCTGCTAACCCTGCCTTTCAGGGAAGACACGGAGCCCAGGCAGCTGGGGGGTCTGTTTGCAGCCCCACCGCTCAGCCTGGCACCAGTGCCGTGTGCAGGGGGGTGACCGACCGGCAGGGCTGCAGCCCCGCTTGGGAGAATTTAGACACGTACTTTTTTTAAGTGTAAGAGAGAGGGACGAGGGGACGTGGAAAGTTCGTTTTTTTGGACTCAAGACCAGCCCTTCAGCACCGCAAAATGCGGCAAAGCTTCATTTCTCCTGAGCAAGGAGGCTAACGTACACACTCACACACACACACACACACACACACACACACACACACACACACTCACACCTGTTCCTAACCCTGCACAAGAACTCAGACTACAGTTCAGGTTACAAGAAGGCAGCAGGAAGCAGCCACAGACGCATTGCGCTGCCTGGACCAGGGGTCCCTCCTCCTGGGGTGCCCTGGGGGCTCTTCTCGGGTCTCCTTTCAGGAAAGGGGCTGGCCTTTGACCCACACATACTTGGTCTCAGGGTCAAGCCCGGCAGGCTGGGCAGCAGAGGAGCCCGCTGAAACGCAAGGCCAGGCCAAAGGACCATGAGACCCTCGATGGCCAGCAGCCCAGCCTCGTGAAGCTGCGTCCCCGGTGCCCGGGGCTGTGCAGTACCCAGCAGTGACCGTGAGTGGCCACAGGGTCAGAGCACAAGGAAACTGGGGACAAGACAGCCGTGATGGCCTGGAGGTGGACACCTCTAGGTGCTAGGAATGTACTTCTTGACCCAGGTGGCATGTGGGTGAGTCTTGGTGTTTTTAAATAATTCCTTAAGCTGTTACTTATCCTCACCACCCCTCCTGTGCACTCGGCTTATTAAGACGAGGTGATGGTGCACACCCGCTTGGGAGAGTGCTATGAAATTGGTGTGGGACAGACGAGGCAGGGCCAGGACGCCCTCCTGTGACGATGGCATTTGCCAGGACCAGTCCTGGGGAGAGCGCTCAGCTACTTCCACAGACGGAGACCTCTGTGCGCCAGCACTGCTGCTCACTCATCACACAGCAGCGGAGGGGACTTCTGAGGCAAACAAGCCTCTCCTCCCGGGGCTTCCTGTGGGACAGCGAGCTGGCCGCTGATGGGGACAGAACCCGGGCCCGCCCCACGGCGGGTGCCCGCCGGGCCCACACGCGTGCTACAATTAGTCTGTGAGTGGCCGGGCATCGAGAGGCAATTTTACACGTTTGTGTTGGCAAGTCCGTTGGAAGCAAGAGTGACACGGACTCCCCAGCCTGGGGTGGCTCCAGACACAGGACACTAGAGCAGCCCAAGCCCAGACCTGGCCCTGTGGCCCCCAGCGGTTCTCCTACTCAGAGAAACATCTGCACAGACTCGGGGTTAGGAGTCTACGGTCCTCAGCGGCACCCTGAAAGGAACGACTGTCACACGTATCAAAATACACGACAAGCACCAATGCAGCAGCAGCAACGCTGAAAGAGACATAGCTTGAGGGAGGGAACTGGGGGTTAATCCAAGTTAGGATGGAGCGGGTGCTAGAAGCAGCCACACACAAGGAAGCAGGTGGCGCCGACACGCTCAGCTCTGGTCTATTCAGCGGCCGCTGGGGCGTCCCGATACCTCAGCCTCGTCCAACCGTCCTGGGGACAAAACTAACTAGAAGAGGGTGACCGCAGCCCTCTCTACAGCTCGGCGTGAAGGTGCCTCCTGACCTGTGAGCCGAGGAGGATAACGGGCGGCTGGCAGGCGGCTGGTGGGGCAACCAGCCTGCCCACTCGGAAGGGGCAACCAGCCCTTCTGCATTTCACAACCGGTGGGGGCCAAGGCTGTCCCACGTCCTGCCCGATGCCAGAGCCCCTCACTGAGAAATGCCCCCCCGCCGAAAAGTGCACTGAGGACAGGCAAGGTCTCTCGGCTCCCTCGTGGCCTGAGAGCTTGCAGAGAGCCCTGCACCTCGGCCTGCAGACCCAGCCTGGCCCTCACCCCAGTACTGACTGCCTCAGTCGTGGCACCACAGGAGCGGTACTGACTGTTGCGAGAATCCTCCAGCCCACACCCAGCCACTGTCCAGCCTCATTTCTGCGGACTCTGAGCCTCAGTGCTGTGCACAGTCCTTCGGCTTCGGTTTCACTCTATGTCTGCTAACAAAACGACACCCACCCCCACCCGACTGCACTACTGCTCTGCTCTGGTCTTCCCAGGAGGGCGCGTGGCGTGTCTGGTCCATGCAAGGGCGGCGGCCTGAGCGAGGCATGCACGTGCCCCCGCCCTCCGCCGCGCATGCACTAGCGGCAGCACTAGAAGTCCAGAGTTAAGGGACCAGCAGAGCTGCCAAGAGAGTGGTTATGGTGAGCGGGCAGAGAACGAACATCACCCAACAACCTCCGGAGACCGACTCCAGCCAGGCCTGCACTGCTGCACGGCGAACGGAGGGAAGGTCGGGCCCTGAATTTGAAACAGACGATAAATACAAAGTTACACGGGAGTAAGCGTTCCCGGCGAGGAGAGCGGAGGTCCTCCTGTGGTCCACACGGAAGAGAGACGGACGACGTTACAGTCCGAGGCCCGTCCGGCCCCAACCAGGGGCAAGCAGGGTGTCGGGACAGGGAGAGGAGAGAGAGCACGGGAAGGTCAAGGGGGCGTCCCCGGTCAGCAGGCCCTCTCTTGGCTCCTGCAGAGCTGCTGGGTGTTTACGCGGCCGCAAACGTGGTTAAAGAGGTGGGCCTTGCCTGCGGCGAAGGTGGCTAACTCCCATGAAGGCCGGGCCACCCGCTCTGCGCCCTCGGCACCCTGCAGGCTGTGTCCCCAACAGGCACCGAGTGCAAACGTGGAGACAGGTGAGCAAGAGACAGAGGGCGAAGCACCAAGGTGGGCACGGTCTCCAGGTTTTCCTTTCCTTCCTTCAAAGAAGCCAGAGCAAGGTTCATCATCGTCCTGCCGTGGGCTGCAGAGCACCTCCCCTAAAACCTAGAGCTGGTAACGATGCTCCTTCAGAGGCCTCCTGGATATAAATTGCTTCTTAAAACTTTATTTCAGTCCAAGATATGGTCCCTTGACCCCATCCTGTCCGTGCACACTCACACCGAGACACACCGCATGAGGAAAAGCACAGGACATTCCTCCAAGTGGAGAAGGAAGAACCCTGCCTAGTGACACGGGCAACGTCAGCAAATTCTTGGTTTTCCCAACGTCAAGTTCACTGTTTCGCGTCAGCGGACAACAGCCCACCTCTTACCCACCGAGACTTCACATATCCTCTGACGAGAGCCCAGGGAGCAGACATGCTCCGCTGGCTCTTACTTGTGAGGAGCCTGGGGGCCCCGCCCTACAGGAGAGTCCCCGGCAGCCCGAGGGGAAGCGGGACAGAGGTGCCAGGCACCCTGCACCTGGAGGAGTTACCTCTGGAAGGAGGGGACTCAGAGGCTGGTGACACTTGCTCCTCCTGGCTCTCACGGATGTGCGTCCAGTGCACGTCAGCCTGGATCTCCAAGGGATCGGCTGGATTTACGAGCTGCTGCAGCCTTGGGCTCCCAGCTAGTGTACCAGGTTCGAGGGGCAGAGGAGATGAGGAAGGGAGAGATGACGGGAAGGAAGGAAGGAGAAAGTAAACAGGCCAGGGAAGGAAGGATCAAACACCACAGGAGAGGAAACAGAAGGAAAAGTTACCATACTTGCCAGGATCAGTTTGAATCAGAAAGAAGCAAGGATTGAGAATAAGCACACGCACACACACGTGCACACGCACACACGCCCGACTTCTACTCATTCAACTTGATTCAGTCCTTCAAGCCTCATGCAGCTGTCAATGTGGATGAAGAGAGTCCTACACTCCCCTCCGATGCAGAAAGTACCTTCCTTTCTGAAGCTCTTTTCATCTTAACTGTGTCTGAGGGACCCAAGTGCCCAGTTAGGAGAAAAGAGCGGGTCACAACTGGCCTCTGCAGGGCCAGCCTCCCAAGGTCCCAAGTACGTGGCTCTGTTGGCCACACAGCCCGTGCCTATGGCCCCCTGCCGCGTGGACACAGAGGTGGGGCGGGACAGGGCAGCCAGCTCACGTGGGGCAGGCAGTGACGCTGCTGGGATTCTAGTTTTTATCTTCTGCAGCTAAAGAGAAAAACATCCCCTTCTACAATGGGCCTCATGCAGCATATGCTGGGCTGAGGCGGGGGTGCGCTCAGAGAAGGCTGCGGTGGGGAGGAAGCGGAGTCTGTCCTGCAGACCCCAGAGCACTGGGAGTTCACGGGAACAAGAAGTAAACCCCTCTTTGCCCTTTCTGAGGTCAAAGCCCTCTTCCCGAACACGCTACTGGTGCCCCGCTGACCCACCCCTGGACGTAAGACTCGGCTTCTTAGCCAGGTGAGAACTCACCAGGGGCCCCGCTGATCCACCCCTGGACGTAAGACTCGGCTTCTTAGCCAGGTGAGAACTCATCAGGGGCCCCGCTGATCCACCCCTGGACATAAGGCTCGGCTTCTTAGCCAGGTGAGAACTCACCAGGGGCCCCGCCTTCAGGCTGTTCTTGCTCTCGGGGGCCCAAGGAATCTGCATGCACCCCTGCCCCGAGGGCTCCCATAATCAGTGCTTGGACCATGCCATACAGTTGGGTTAAAATAAGGGACAGCCAGCGACTTGGGGGAGGGGACCCTACAGGAGGGAGGGTGGCTTCTCGGGCAGCAAGAGCAGGTACCACCTGATCAGAAGGACTCTCTACGGTCTAACTGGGCAACCTGGCTTTGGCTTTGGCTTCATCATGAAAACGACAACCTCCTAATCTCCAAGCAACAGGGAACGTGACGTGGGCAGAACTCACCGCTAAGGCCACCGAACGTGGATGGGGGCTGTGCTGGGCGTGGGGTCGCAGCCCGTGTGCTCTCTTGGGAGCCGCTGGCCTCTAAGGGCTTCCTCTAGGGTCGAGGGGCCTTGGTGGTGCTGGACGGGGCTGAGTCACAGCAGCCACCAGAGAGCCCGACTGTCTTCCGACCGAGACATTAAGTCAAGGAGGAAACGCAGGCCCCTTCTCCACCTTCCAGGCAAGCAGGGGAAGACAGCGAGCCTTCTCCCTGGGGCGCGCCTGCGTGTCGCCAGTGCATGCAGCCTTGGGGACTCATCGCCCAGGCACAGGGGAGGGGCTCCGGGCGCCTGTGCTGGCCCCGCCACTTCTGAGAGCTGACTGTGACGTGGGGTGCTCGGCTCACATCAGAGGAGGAGCTGAGTCGTAACCGGATGAGGGACTGGCAGCAAATGGTCAAGGGGCACAGGGGCACCCAGGGGTGGATGCCTCGCCCGCCACTGCAGCTCTAGGAAACCCCGTCTCTCCACAGGGGACCTGCTCTCGGGGGCAGCTGGACGGCTGCCAGGGGCCGGGGTGGAGGTGGGCAGAGGTACCTTCACGTGTACCCATGTCCTCTTCCTCTGGCAGGTGCCCCAGCAGCTGGCCTTGCACACTGTCCCGGGGCCAGTACTCTCCTTCCACACCCACAGCAAAGCACCGCGTGGGGGCAGACGGGGAGGAGAGGACAGAGAGGAGAGTCATCCCCAGGTTCCTCCACTCCAAGCCCATTCCCGCAGGCTGGAGCCGGACGCTACTTCCACGTCCAGGAGATCAGGTCTCGGGAGGGAAGCAGGGCCAAGCTCTCCTGAAGAGGGGGCGCCACGCCCCGACCCCTGGCTGTGTCCCCTGGGGCGGGCCGTGCACGCGATCCCCACTGACTCACGCCGCGGCACCCGGCTCTACAGACACAGCTGGCGGAGGAAGCAGCCCGGACACCACCCCCTACTCCTCACACGAGGGCGGTGTGCAGTCCCCACGTGCTGCCTTGGGGTCCCACCCCAACCTCCAGGTGGGAGGGAGGCCTACACAGCAGAACCGGGGCCACGGGGGCTCCAGGAGCCCGAGGGAGGCCCCACCTCTGCCGCCTGACCTCGTCAGGGCCGCCAGCTTGGGGCTCCACTGCCAGCTGAGGACCACGGGTAATGCGCACCCTGCCCGGTCAGCGCCTGGCCCTCACTGAGCTGGAGCGAATGAGCCCGGGCTGGGACTGGCCGCCGAGCACAGGGAACTCCAGGAGGAACAGAGAGATAGGCCTGCAAGGCGCAGAGCCCTCCAGGGCCAGCCCCACGGGCCAGGCTCCTTGGCTAACGGCTCACGTCCTCTTCATCCTGCCCACACCCCACACGGACACCACGGCCTAAGCAGACACGAGTTCCCGCAGACTCAGGGCTCTGCCTGCCTGGCCCTGCTCACCACTCCAGGCCCGGTGCAGCCGGGACAGGGAGACTGACCCTCCGACAAAGGCCAGAGAAGGAGCCCAGGAAGCTCTTCCTCACCACCCGGGATCACACAGGCGGACGGGGCAGGACCCAACACCTCGAGTGCGAGACAAGAGGCATCTCAGAGCCAGCCCGACTGACCTACCAGGACACAGGTCCCAGCACGTCACCACGCACCACCGGTGAGCCCTCCTGAGGGGCCCTCCCTCCTCAATGCTCGGCAGCCTCCGACGTCCAGGACCAGGAGCCAGGGAAGCCCCAGAAAGCTAAGTTCCCTTCGTTCCTTTAGCTGGAACAGGACAGGATGAGTGGCCTGACCTGGAGGAGGCCCTCATCTGCCTCTGC
The DNA here is from genome assembly GCF_937001465.1 of Orcinus orca. Taxonomy (NCBI): domain Eukaryota; kingdom Metazoa; phylum Chordata; class Mammalia; order Artiodactyla; family Delphinidae; genus Orcinus; species Orcinus orca. The sequence goes on along the minus strand of NC_064569.1, from coordinate 929,928 downwards.
ATGCAGCTCTACCCGGACAGCCCTTCATGGGTCCCCTGGGGCCTGTGGGAGGCATGCCACGTGACCCCGGCCACAGAAGCCTCCCACACGCGGGTCGGGTCGGGAGAAGAGGCTTTACTCTGACCTTCACTAGACGCGTCCTCCTCGTCCTCCTCGTCCTCCTCGTCCCCTGCGTCCTCCGCGTCCTCCTCCCCAGCTGCGAAGCTCCTGGAGGCCTCGAGCTCCTCTTCACTCCTTCCTTTCAGAAGAGCATGGATCCTCACGGCCTCCTTCCAGGGAACGCCGCCCAGGTCCGAGGGGGGCAGTGGGGGTTCCTCCTCCTCCATCTCGGACTCAGAACTGCTGCAGAAGTGACCACAGAACCCAGTGAGGGGGCCACAGAACGGAGAAGGGGGTGGCTCAAAGCCAGGGGCACAGGCAGAGGCTCCCGGCAAGGCACCTGCCGGGCGGGAAGGGAGGGACGACACCTCGGGGCCAGCGCACAGAGGGTGAATGGAGGGCGAGATGGGTCACACAGGCCGGGGCAGCCCCGCCAAGCACAGGCTCGAAGCTCGTGACCCTGGGGACCGAGGGTGAAGAGCACCTCCGCTCCCGTGGACGCACCATCTCGTTGGAGGATCCCGGGTGGGAAGAAGGGCCGCCGGCAGGAAGCGGGCTGGCGGAGGTGCTGCTCACAGGAAAGGGAGCCCCAGGCCCCGCTCCCAAACCCCACAGTGCAGTGTGCAACGCTGCGGGTGAGGGCGCCCGGACAAGCGCCCACCCTGAGGAGGGGTGCTCGCTGCGCGAGGGCCCCGACGCCTGCTCCCGGGGCTAAGAGCTCCCGCCTTGCTCAGAGGGCCTGGCCCAGCCGCCCGTGTCTGGAGGAGACCCTAAGCCCCGGGATGCCCTGCCTGATGGGGAGGCCTGACTCCCTGGGGCCTCCGGTCAGGATGGAGAGTCTAAGAACGTGGTTTGGGGTGAAGGCCTTGGGTCACCAGCGTCAGCCGACCCGGAGACCGGGCTCAACCACATTCCACAGGGAACGTGGACCCCAAGGCTCTGTGGGTGTCGTCACACATTAACACCAGGAGAGTGGCTCTGCCTGAGCCCGCAGGGACGGGAGCCGCCCTTCTCAGACTGGCCTCCGCGCTCCGCTCCGTAACGGAGAAGGGCCGTGAGCACAGCCCCGCCAGTGGGTTCTGTCCTGTAGCCTTTCTAGAAAATTACTGCACCCGAGGGTGGCGCTGGGGACTCCATCACTTTCATCGAGTCAGAGGTGAGGGTGGCCTCCAGGGCTGTGTCCCTCGACCCCTCACTGGGCCGCAGGGCTTTGCCACGACAACTGTGTGACCACGAGCTGGCTGGTCATGCTCTCCAAGCCTGTGTCCACGCCGGGAAGGGGGTGTGAACACCAGCTTGTAGCGGGTGCCCCTAGTGGAGTGAGACTTTACTGACCGCATCATGCTTGTGCTACACTCCGGTCCTCCAGCCATCCATTCGCTTGTTTACACATTTACACACTCATTCATGCGTGCACTCAGCAGACGTTTCTGAGCACCTACTGAAGCTCAGCCGCTGACCTCAGAAAGAAAGAGCGGCTCCTCACTGCCGGCAGCTCAGTCTGGCAACTCCTACTTCACTCATTCATTCAACTACAATTTACTGAGTGTCTCTGCCCACAGTGCCCTTCCTAGACGTCACAAAGCTGCCACAGAAAAAATCTTCAGTGTCAGGGGAGATAAGATGCGAACACCAGGACTAGACAAGGTGGCCGGTAAATGCAGGGCGGTGGGGGTCTGTGCGAGGCAGTTTCAAGTGGGAAGACATAAGAATGTGGACCACAGAAAGCTTGTCCTCTGGAGTTTGTTAGCCCTCAGTGTTTACTTAGCCATGATTTTTGCCTTATCGTTGTGATTTCACTTCTTTACACTTGTTAACTAACGACAACGTGTGAGCCCGTGTGTGCCATTTAACATCTTTCAAACGTGAAATCAGGGTAAGAATGCCTCCTGTGCTCAGCTCTAACCTCAGGTCGATTTGCAACACTTCAGGTGGACAGGGAGGCCAGCCTGCCCTCCTTCATGCCAGGCGCACTGGGGCCCCAGCTGTCGGCGGGCAGCTCTCTGGGGGGTGGGCTCAGGGCAGCCCCTCCCCGTGCCGTGTCATGAGGGCAGCTTGCGTGATGAGGCCCTACTTGAAGCTGTGACAGCTCAAGGACCACGGAGAATAGCAAGGGAGGCACAGAGCATAAAAACAGGGCGGAAGGTCAACCATGCTTCTGGAGTGCCACACGCTTCTAGAGATGGGACACAGGCAAGCCACCCTGCCTGCCTTGGTGAAAGAGAGAGAGATGGACAGGTACTGCCAGCTGCTCCTCCCCAGGCATCACCGTCCACGGGCCCTCAGAGCAGCCCTCCGGGTCTGGCTAGGCTCCTCACGTCATGTCAGATTCGCAGTGTGAAGTCACTACTCAAGGTTCATCTTATGATATATTCTCGGGCTGCTCCCAGCGCCTGAATCTCTGGGTCTGGCCTTTGAGGGGCAGGAGGAAGGATCTGTGTGAGGCACATTCCCTGCCTGGACTACAGCCTGGAACACTTCCAGGAGGCAGAACCCCTACAGCAGAACAAAACACAAGACAACCGACTTCCCTGCCCTTTAGGGAGGAGAGGAAGACCACAGGACACAGCCTCTCAGGAGACACAGAGCCAGAAAATGTAGTCGTTAAGACGAGCTTTCCACGACAGCAGGGATCTGCTTCCACACTTGTAACTCCATCCTGCCCCGTGGCTATTCGATCCAGGCAGCCTCCCAGGCCACACCCTCTCTTATCGCTTGCCTAGCAGTGCCGAGATGGGCAAAAGCAGATGAGGGACGCAACCAGGAAGGCCAGGCAGGCTGCACCCGCGTTCACAGGGTGGGAGGTGGTCCCTGTGAAGCCCCTCAGCAAAGCCCATCGGCGGAGCTGACACGTCCCGCTGGAACCACGGAGCGGAAGCCTCCCCGCTGGGTGTAGCCGAATCACTCCTCCCACAGCGCCTTCCCCGAACCTCCCCAGGCGCCGTCTTCTCACCGAGCCCACGGTGGGCTGGCAGGAGGACACAAAGTCAACGGACCAGCTTCTCAAGGGACAAGGTCTGCTCCAGACTTAAAAGAGCCGCAGAGGAGCAGATCCAGAGAAGAGGACGTGCTTGGAGCATGAGGCACTTCACATGGATCAGCTCAGCTGATCACACAGTAGCTCAAGGGCACAGCCACTGTTATCATCCCCGTTCCCACAAATGAGGAAGCCGGGCTTCCAGAGGTGGGATGGTCTGGGTGAGAAGTCAGGAACCCCCAGCGTCCGCCCACATCAGGTCACCCCGTCAAACCCAGGAGGAAGGTCACGACCCGGTTCCTGGCTGCCGCGTCGACCTGGGAACTCGGGCAGCCGCCGCGGATGGACACCACCTGAAGCTGCTGGTGGCTTCCCTTTTAAGTTAACCCGCTGGTAATCAGAGCGTCTCCGAGCAACGCCCCGTCCTGCGCGGCGGGACAAGGTCCTGCCCACCCTGCCAACCCTGTAAGCACTGAGCCGCCTGTGGAGGAGACCTGCCGGGTCCTGCGATCTGCACGCGGTGGAGATCACTCCGCGCTCAGGCCGGCACCCTGCGGGTGGAGGGTGAGAAGGGGAGCAGTCAGGTGTGCCTCGCAGGAGGGGCTGTTCCTCACGCTGTCACCCTTTGGGCTGGCCTGTCTCCTGTGACCTTCAGGGAGTCCTCTGCAGCCCTGGCTGCCCGTCTGGGAAGCACACCTGGGCTCCGGCCCTCCCCGACACAGGAAGGAGAAAACACACGGAAACCAGACCAGCCTTCTCCTGCCCCGGCACCCAGGCTCTCCCAGAGAAAATGCAAGTACTGTTTCCAGGGTCCCCTCTGGAAGATGCTCCTTCCCGCCCCTCCAAGGAAGGGTCATGGAGCTGATGAGGCCTCGGTCGAGATTCTCTGCTGGTGTGAAGGAAACCGCAAAGATGATGGGAATCGCCTGGGTATCTGTCAAAACAGGTGTTCCTGGTCTCCACCCCACGCCCACCGAGTGAGACCCTGGCAGGAGCAGGGCCAGGAATTATCCTTCGACCAAGTGTCGCACGTGTCGCATCAGGGACATCTGAGAAATTTAGAGCAGTGGTTCTCAGAGCGTGGTCTCCAGACCACAGCACCAGCCGGGAACTTCTGAGACATGCAGATCATGGGCTCTACCCCAGACGGACTGGGACAGAAACCTCCCAGCTGTCTGTGCTCTCACGAGCCGGTGGGTGATTTTGATGCAGGCGAAGCTTGGTCACCACTGCCCCAGGGCAAATTCGAGGCAAGCCCGATTTCTGGCACTTAAACCACCTGTTCAAGGAAACCCAAACAGGAATCACCACCCTGCCGCTCCTAGTGAGGGTTGCCTGGGCTGTGCCTGGATCCACAGGTAAGACAGTGATTACAGCAACTGCCCACCGGGTGCAGACACTGTGCCCACTACTTTATTTGGTTTAATGCTCAAAGCAAACCTCTGAAGCGCAGTGTCCTTTGCAGATGAGGAAAGGAGGGCAAGAGAGCGTAAGAAACTTGCCGCCAACTAGCAGAAGGTGGAGCTAGGCCTCAAGTCTGGGTTGTCTGCCTGCAAAGTCACGTCCCAACGGCACCCCGCGCTCTGCCCGCACCGCAGGCGCCCGAGGTAAGAGGACAGTGAATCCCCGCGTGGACCGGTCAGTTCCTGGAAACTCTGTCATCTCTCATCTTCAAGTCCGATGACTCCCCAAGGAAGGATGGAGGCATCTTACGGCTTCCTTGGGGAAGTGAGCTCTGGCGCCGCACTCTTATGAGACCGTTGTTACACTTTACATAGCATCCACGCTTAGCGCTTTTTCAAATGCGACTTGAGTAGGATGGGGTATTTACTACACCACTGGGTGCTGACTGACCCATCCTTCTGCCTCACTGCTGCGAAGGCTGTGACTCAGCCTTCCTGCAAAGCCCAGGCTACACCACCTCCACTCCTGCCCCATAGTCCCTCGGTTTACAGATCACAGTGCAGGAAATGTTATTCCTGCAGGACAGGGTCTGCCCATGTCACCGAGCCCAGCCCTCCACTCCGCCCCACCTCGGGAGCGCTGCGTCCTGAGGGCGCTGGTTGGGAAGGCTCTGCAAGGGGGGCTGCAGGGGGTCCGCCTGTCCTGACTCCACTCCACCTGCCTGTCCTGTTCTCTTCCAGCCCGTAGGGTCTCCTGCTGAGCCCTGACTTGGGCACTGACCCCACTGACTCAGGCAGGCCTGCGGGTGACGGGAATGCGCGGACAAGGACAGAGATGAGGGGGTGTGTGGGGCACTTTCCCCAAAGGTGCACGCGGCTCAGCCGGCCGGCACCACGCACTGCGAGGTTTCTGCCTCTTTCCACACACGGGAGAAAGAAAGAAGCCCAGAGCGATGAGACAGCTTCCCCAAGACTGCACGGCGACCCGGTGGCTGAGTCACCCCAGAGCCTCCATGGAACCCACCCCCAGGGGCACGGTTGCCGCCCCCGCCCCGTGGAAGCCCCTCCCCCGACACATCTGTAAACACCAGCCCAGGGCACATTTTTTCTGTTCCTTTTCAATGAAAAGCAGGGTTAAGGTCTTGGTAGGTGCTCAGTAAGTACTGAATCTCTGAATTAAGTCAAACAAACTGGTCCTTTCTGACTAACGAGACAGGGAGCTGGGGCACCAGGCGGCAGGGAACATGGAGAGCCCTGGATGTGGACCAGAGACCCTGGGCTTGAACCTCAGTCAACCCTCCATCCTGGTCCTGGTCACCATCGCTTTCCTTACCACGAGGGGGCAAGATGCACATCCTATATATTTCACAGGCCCCGGAGGACGACCAGCTGAGGAGTTGGACGCTGGAGTCCGCAGCCAACACCTACAAGCACCTACACGTGCCCAGCTCTGTCCCAAGCACCTTCTACCCCGGGACACTCGCACAACTCTGCAGGAGGCCCTGGTGCTGCTGCCCCTCTCACGGACGAGGGGACAGGCAGAGAGGTCACACGACCGCCCAGTCACGGGTCACGACGCAAACCCAGGCCGTTGGGCTCAGGGCCCCGCTCCCATGCCCGTCACAGACGCAGCCCCACAGGCTGACCTGCTGGCCGCGTCCTCCTCCGTCCCCGTGTCCAGCACACTGCTCAGGTTGTGCTCGGCCTGCGTCTCCTCGGGCACCTCCTCCAGCCCCTCCGCCTGCCGCACCGACAGGCGGTAGTTCTCCAGCTCAATCCTCTCCGGGGTGCCCCGCAGCCTCTTAGCGATGCTGGGCTCCTCCAGGCCGTTCACGCTCGGGCCTGCACGACAAGCAAGAAGCAAAGTTCTGGGATCAGCGACAGGGACGAGGGAAGGAACTTCTCCCTGGAAGGAGGGGCAGCCGTCCCACGAGGCCAGGGAGCCGGACACGGCAGCAGTCAACAAGGTCGGGCCCCGGAGAGCCCAGAGGTCTCTGGTGTGAGGGGGCAGAAGACAAAAGACCCCACATCTGCCCTACAGGGACGCGACAGCCTGGGGAGCAGTGCACACTGGCCAGGGGGCAGGGGCAGGACTGGCCCTCAAGGGAAAGCAGCCTGTTGAGAAGGGAGTCCTCTCTGCTGCCCCACCCCCTCGGTCCAAGACCTGCTGTCCCCCGACAAAGTCCAGGACCCGCTGCCCCCCATAAAATGGTCCAGGACCCAATGTCCCCACCCGCTTGGTTCAGGACCTGCTGCTGCAATCCCATGGTCCGGACCTGCTGCCTCACCCCATGGTCCAGGACCCAGTCGAGGTTCGGGCACTGCATCTGGCTGGTCTACTGAGGTGTCCAGGTAAGCTATTCTGCAGAGCTTCTCACACTGTGGGTTTGTCTGTCTCACGTTTAGATTCACAGCAAGACTTTTTGTTCCACGGGAACACCTTGTGGACGACTCCGGGCTCCTCCCACTGCACCCACGCAGGACAGTCAGGCCCCCTCGGTCCTGATGACACCAGCTGGACAGCTTGGTTGAGCTGGCGCCCACCCACGTCTCTGTGGTAAAGAGACCTTTTCCCCTTTGTAATTAATAAGTAATCTGTGGGGTGATGCGGAGAGACCCTGGACTACCTGTTCCCAGAATACCCACGTCAGGGGGCTGAAGATCCACTGATGACCCTGCCTGGTCAATCATTGCTCTGGGAGGCCCACGATGGCGGTTTCTAGACTCTATCATTCCTTTGCGAAGAAATCTGAGGACTGGGCTTCCCTGGTGGTGCAGTGGTTAAGAATCCGCCTGCCAATGCAGGGGACACGGGTTCGAGCCCTGGTCCGGGAGGATCCCATGTGCCATGGAGCAACTAAGCCCGTGAGCCACAACTACTGAGCCTGCGCTCTAGAGCCCGTGAACCACAACTACTGAACCCTCATGCCACAACTACTGAAGCCTGTGCACCTAGAACCCATGCTCCGCAACAAGAGAAGCCACCGCAATGAGAAGCCCGCACACTGCAACAGAGTAGCCCCCACTCGCTGCAACTAGAAAAAGCCAGAGTGCAGCAACAAAGACCCAACGCAGCCAAAAATAAATAACAGAAAGAAAAGAAAGAAGGAAAGAAAGAAAAGAAAAGAAATCTGAGGCCTGCGATGGGCTCGTGGACTCTGAGGTCTCAGGTGTCTGATGTCGCCGTCACGCATCCCTCACCTCCCCCATCTCCATCGTTACCCTTCCTAATACACCTTGTGACCCCACGTTTGGGCAGAAGAGGCCCACCGACCACTCTCCTGTGTCCACTGTGACAGGACGTCACGTGTGGTGCAGAGTCAGACAGACCCGCTGAGACAACGGACTCCGCCAGTGACCAGCTGAAGGACCTTAGGAAAATCACACAACCACTGAGAGCTCGCTTCCTGATCCGTGAACAAGGACAATCCCACGTCGCGGGATTGTGTGAGTACGAAGTGAATTACACACGCATGTACGCGCATTTGTGCAGGTGCCACCTCTGTGCTCCGTACACTCTTGCCTCCCTCTTCTAGGAGTTAGGTGATACAGCTGAGGTCCAGGAACATTTTCACCACCAATCTGTACAAGTCCATTGCATCCACCTGCCCTGGATTGCAAACGACAGTTACTGGACACAGAAGGAGGGAAGAGGCTCTGAACAGAGCAAGCAGCACCGGGAAGGGGCCCAGGTGGAGGGACGCAGGCACCGGGGCGGGGCGGGGCACAGGGCCTTGCGTCCCGCCAGGGCAGGCACCTGGCTTCGGCGACACTCTCGGCTTTAGGGACCGACACTAGGTTTAGCAGGTGAGGTCACGCCAGCCAGTGTCAGGTGGTCTTCAGGCGAAGCCCAGAAGCCCCCTGATGAAGGGCTGAAGGACGGGGTGGGAACACTGATTTAGTAACTTTTGTGACGTGAGAGTTTGTGCAGAAAACGTCTGGAAGGCTGGGCCTTCTGTCATGCGCATGTTCCGAACCTCCTTGTAAAATCATTAGAAATAACCCTGTGAATGCGGGCAGTCACGGAATAAAGTCTCAGCGCATCTGCTGCAGTGACCAGGATCTCCCACCAAACAGCACCCTTCAAATCACTAGAGATTCTTTCTGAAAAGCAAGACCTGGGGCGTGTTCACTTACAAATGCAGGTAAACGTATAACCATGGGGTCTGGGCACGAATCCTGTGCCGTGTGCACACATCTGCCCATCCTGGTCTTGGTGCCCCGGGAACCTCATTTTGGACACCCCCGGACTATCCTTCAACACTGAGCTCAGGGCCCCCGAAGTGTGAGCTCTGATGCTGGATGAGGGCGTGTGGAAAATTAGGAAACACGTGGTCTCCAGATGACAGCATGAAAGAGGCAGGGAGCACAGCAGATGGACACGGTCTGGACAGTCTCCACACCTGCCCCCAGGCCCTCCAAGGGCACAGGCTCTAATCGCGGGGCCAGCCTTTCCAAACACCAGCCTTCCTGGCCTCCCTTCTCCTCATCAAAACCCAGCTCGATAAAGACAAGGCCAAGGGTCCCCGACTACAGTACCACTTGATTCTGTCCTTCCCATCGTGTATTTTTGACAACTGCCCTTAAACGGAAAGGGAAATAAATGGGTGGCAACTACCTGAGCACAAAGTTTTGGGGAATTCCATGAATCTGGAATAAAGACCAGTATTTCTTTTAGATGGTAGAAGAAAAACAGAGTAAGAGCTGTCACTTAAGGGAAAACAACTCACATCATCAGTTCAGACTGAGCAATTTCAAGGTAGAGAAGGAAAACACTCATGGGAAGACCCTTGGGGGAAACGCACAGTGTCTGCCAGGAATTCCACGAGAACCTGGGGAAACAACACAGGCTAAAATGCTCTCTACTCCGAGCGCCGCAGGCCGGGCATGGCAAAGAAAGTCCTCATAGGGATGGTTCCAGGCGTGTAGAGGCGTCAGGGCTCGAGCACACACGCGGGACCACGGGAGCATGGAAAAGGGGCGCGTGGCCCACCCAGGGATCCAAGGAGGGCGGTCTGGAGGAACACGAAGGTAGGCGCCAGCTTTAAGGTAGGTAACAGTTTGCAAATGAGATCACCGAGGTTCAGAGACAGTAAGCTGCCCAAGGTCACACAGCTGGTGAGCGGTGCGGCCACGACCCGACCCAGGAGCACAGCGTCTGCTCAGAGGCCTGGTGTGCTGCCGCCAAGGCGCATTTCCTTGGAGTCCTGCTCTGCCTTCCCCCGCAGGGGCGTCTTCACCACGATCTCCTCCCCATCATGACCTTCATGACGAAGGACAGAGACTCCATGGAAATGTCCTGGAGCAGAGCGTCTGGCGTCTGGAATGACATCCTGCCCTCCTCCCAGCGTCAATTCTCTGGAGTTTCCATAGGCTGCATAGAGCAGGGGATCACCCAACCCCAAGCCCAGAGGCTGGGGCTCTGGGGAGGGGAGATGTTAATTTAATACTGGGCTTGGCCACAAGCAACAAAAACGAAGCCAGAAACACTCAGATCATTCACACATCGGTCCCCACAGAGAGGAGGCTGTGGGCCGTGAAGCCCAAGACATTCCCACTGGAGACACTGTAAAAGGCGGGAGGGCTGGAGTCACTCACTGGTCAGGCCCCAGGCCCCTCTGGTCTCCACCCACTTTCAGCGACCAGGGAAAGCAGGATGTTCCCTCAGGGCCGGGTCCCCATGGAGGCCGTTTTCCCAAAGGGAAGGTGGCACTCAGAGGATGCTCGCCAAGTACCCCAGATTCACCAACTGCCAAAGCGTGCTTAGCATTCCTGGGCCATAACCTTGAAATGTCATGGGAAATTCAGACAAACAAAAACCAACAGAATCAGCATCCTTGACTCTCTGTCCTGAGCAGAGGGCCATTGGCCAGACTAACCAGATGGTGATGGTAAATTAAGACACTGAAGGAAGTAATGGTGGAGGTGGCCTTGGCAGTGGTTCTGACACCGTGACAGAGGACCCCCACCTGCCGCCCCCGGGTCCCCGCTGTCTCGTCAGCTTCGGAGGAGCCCAGGAGAGCAGAGGCTGCAGAAGGGCAGTTTGGAAAGTCAGAGTGAACCAGCAGGGTCAGGCCAAGACCCCCGGCCTCTCCACGTCACATGCTTTTCATGTGGCGACACACAGGGGCTTCCCCGCTGAAAGTGGGATGAGGGATTTGGGATCATTCCTAGGCTGACTGTTCCCTAAGTCCAGGCAAGATGATCTCAGGTCACTGGAGGCCAATTCCAGCTCCATAGACCGAAGGGAAACAGCTCCAGGATCTGGGTGGCACCCTAAATAAGAGAAAGGCTCTGAGCCTGAGTGACGGGCCCTGCTCTGGGCCAGTCACTGCCTATGTGAGCTCCATACATCATCCTCAAGCAAATATTTTCCTCACGGGAGAACCTGCTCTCAGCTGACGGACGAGCGCTGCCAAAGCCCTTGGCAACACGCGTGAAATCAACCTGGGGGAGAGGTCGCCCTCCTCATGAGCAGCCCCCGTCCTCACGGGGCTGCGAGGGGGTCCCTGCTGCAGTTCTGCGGCAACGCATGGCCACCCCGGGACAGGACCACTGTCCGGACCAGAGACAGCTGCCTCTGTGGGGCGTTGCCTTCGAGAGGGACCCCGTGGCGTGAGTGGCCCGGCAGCCCCGCGGGGAAGAAGCAGCCCACTCCCCCCACCTCATGCCACTCAAGCTGCCGGCTGAGCTCCGCTCAGCTGTCCGAGAAGCAGGCGGCCGCTCTGCCCGGGACCCTGTCCCCGCTCGCGTCCGGCAGGACAGTGGGGTCTGGTGTCTGCAGGAGGAGGAGGCCCATCTTGGGGGAAAGGCTCACTGGGGCTGCTTCCACGGCCTTCTCAGAAGGGCCCTGGGACAGCTGGTTTGGGCCTCAGCAGACTCTGCTGGGCCGGCCGCACGCCTGAGGCCTCGCACGGCGATTTCTCCCTCTGGAGGACACCGCACACTTTGCCGGCGCTTTGGTTCTGGAGGCCAAAGGAAGGAGTTTCCAAGCACTGCCTCGGTGAGGTGACTCCGGCCCCTGCACGTGGACCCTCCGACAGACTCTTCTGTGGTTTCCTGCTGTCGGGGGGTGGGGTTCACTGCATGTCCCGAGGTCACAGGACAGGAGGGTGTCAGATGCTCCTTTGCTCGGGAAGCAGGTGATGAAGGAACAGGGACGAACGGCTGAGTCAGGACTGTGACGTGAGCTGCACGCCCCGCCGCTGGGCACTGCCGGCACTATTGCCACCCAGGGTTCTGATGTCCACAGGCCCTAGAAGACCGGTCCCGGACGGCACCCGGGGCTGTGTGGCTGTGCAGCGAGGGACGGGATCGCTAACTGCCCCTCCACACCCAGCGTCTCCTCGTCATCCGGGGGACCGCATGCTCACGTGCGGCACAGAGAAAAGCGGGTCACGCGGACGCAAGGGGGAGATACTGAATTACCAAGAGTCGGGCAGTGACCGAGAGGCCGAGGACGGGAAGCGCAACAGGGACAAGTCAGAACTGTCCCAGGTAACCCACCAGGTGGGAGGTGGGAGCCTGCAGCCCGCAGAGTCCCCTCAGGAAGCTGAGGGGCTCGTCCATCGCCACAGCCCTTGGCTCCCCATCTGCAGGATCCCAGGGGACTTTTGCTGTTACGTTAGTTTTCTAACATGACGTGACTTTTGCTGCTATTAGTACATCTCCCAAAGGTGTCTTTTTGGCAGGTGGAAATCCTGGCACACGTCACTCTAACTGGCCAAGGCAAAGAGGTCTCTTTTAAGGCACGTACCCGAGTCTCCATTAAAAAAAAAACCTTACCAGGGCTTCGCGTAGCTTCTTGATAACATATCTTTCATGTGTCGAAATATCTCAGAGATGAAACTCGACTTGACCCTTAACAGTCAGCTGGGTCACCCCGCAGAATGGCCACCTCTCTGCTGTCTAAAGCGCTGGGGTCTGCTGTGTTTTCTCTTAAATCCCACAGAGCTGAGCTCTAGCTGCAGTTCTGCTGTTCCCACCTGGCCGCCCACATGCACACACCTGTGCACACACGGGAGCCATGGGTGCGGCCGGCAGATCAGGAGGGTCCCTACAGCTCAAGGTAAGGGGCCTGTCCACCAGCCCACTCGTGGGGCTAGCCTCTGAAATCTTAATAAGAGGCGGGTAAAGATAAGGGTGGTCCACAGGTCAGCCCAGCCCGGGCCTCTGCCTGCTGCTGCTGGCCCCTCCGCACCCCCAGGGCTCTAGCGCACCTTCATCACACCATCCACCTCCTGAGTGCACCCCAAAATGGAGGGTCCGCTGCACAGGGCTCTCCCGGCCTCCTGTGGTTCTGGTACCATCAATGCAGCAGAGCAAGTGTTCGGTAAAGCGTCTTGAATAAACAGTCAAGATGGAAGGTCTCAGCCTGTATCTGAACTACAGCAACACCTCACTACACTTTTAAGGAATTGGCTGGACATAATCTAGTCTCGGTTTCCTCATCTTGACACACAACACTGAGGGCCTCTGCGTGTCTCAAGGAGCTTGATACTGTTCCAGGCCCCAAGAAGATACTGTTCCAGTATCAAGGAGCTTGATACTGTTCCAGGCCCCAACAGCTTGATACTGTTCCAGGCCCCAGGAACACCACCTCTGTGAAGACAGTAGCCGTTCCCTTAGCGCCCGGGACAGAGAAATTCCTATGAAGATGCCAACGTCCTACAAGACTCCACGGAGGAAGGCTCTGAAAAGACACCATCTCAAACGACCTGATGTCCTAAACGCATGTCCTCGCTTCACCGTGGAGAGCAGCTGAGCTCCAGGGAGCATCTCGCGCACTGGAGGACCAGACCCGTACGAGCACGCGGAGGGGAGAGGTGGGAAGGGAGAGAAGGACCACGAGTCTGCCCACCAGGCACTGCCAGATGATGAGCTTTTCCCAAGATGTGCATTTAGACTGCACCCCTCCCCTCCGGGGCACTTCAGTCCAGAGTGCATCCCAAGCTGGCTGCGAGGGGCTCTCGGGGGGCCAGCTGCACAGCCCCAGAGCGGGCTTGGCCTCTGAGCCGTGGAAGGTGGGAAGCGAGGCCCTGCCCATAATCCAACGATCAACAGGGACAAACCCACCTCGCGACGAAAGGCCCTCTGCTCTGCGACAGGCTCCTTCCAAAGACAGCATCTCTGCAACGGCCTCCCCTCAGGCACCGCATATCTGTTGTGGGAAAGGAGCCAAGCTCCTCCAGCAATGCCCACAAGCACCACCTGAGGCGCACCTCGGCGGCCCCATCACACCTGCGCTCTCATCTGTCAGCCGGTCCCTGAGACTTCCGGGCACGGGGGCCTGCACGGCTGGTGCTGGGAGTTCAGAGCCCTCTCCAGCGGCCAGCCTGGCACCCACGAAGCACTGTCCCTGCGCCGACTCCAGGCCGGGAGGTGGCTCGGAGCCCCTGGGGGCTTGTGGGGAGCCACACCGTCCCCAGGCCCACGTGTAACCCTACCTCTGCCTAAGAGAAGCTATAATCCTGCACTGTCCTCTGACTCTCACGTGGGTGTTGAAATTCAGCTTAATGTCAACCTATCCAGGACTGCTTTTCTTCCGCTGCTACAGTGAAGAGCCCCCAGGGTGTCGTGGAGTTAGCAGGTGACCTCACAGCCCATCCACGCAGGCTGAGGAACAAGCAAGGCCAAATTTAGCCAAGCCCTGCAGAGATTCAACGCCCACTGTCTCAGGACCAGACACGGCCAGCCCTCCTCACTGTTCTGTTTCCCCAAATCTCTGCTGGCTGGGAACACATCCCAGCAGGCCGTCCGGTCCTAACCCCGCAGGATGCATCGCCCAGTCAGCAGAAATAACCCTAACTCACTCTCACTCTGATTATGCCAGCATTTTCTGGAATCTCCACCAATGTTCAGAGTTGATATTCCTGTAATCCTTTTAAATAAACAAGTTTCCACACGTTTTAGCTTATTTGCTCTTGACAACAATCTCATGAAGTAGAGCAGCAGGGAGCTTTTTTTCCATTTTATGATCTTAATAGATGGGGAAACGGAGGCTCAGAGAGATGAATGACCGAAGACAGCAAGGATAACAGGCTGCATCTTCTCTTCAAGATCTGTGCTTGTCCCCTTTAGACCCAGCTCTGCTCTCCGAGGCTGTGGTCACCTCAGAAGATGAGCACATTCTGGGGCGCAGGGCGATTCACTGTGGTTCAGGAAAACGGACTCCTGTTCTAAAACATTTCCTCGGTGTCTGACAGCACACACAGTACCGGCACGGCTGCCAACGTGTACACCGCGTCACGTGCTGGGAGGCGTGTGCCCACAACCTAACAGGGGCGGGCAGGCCACTGCTGTCCAGTGTGGTCTGTATCACTTTCTTTGTCCTCACACACTCTCTTCCCTGGTCTCCTACAGGAACAATCAAATGGAGGCTAATTTTACATTTAGGGCCTGTCCTTACTTCTCTTGACTTTAGTCTAGAATGGTGGTGGTCAACCAGGTGATCTTTTCCTCTGGGGTCACCTGGCAATGTCACAACCTGGGAAGGGGGGTGTCCTGAGATCCAGTGGGAAGAGGCCAGGGATACTGCAAACAGCCAACAACGCACAACAAAGAACTATCCGTCCAAACGTCAACAGTGCTGAGCCCGAGAGCCCTGCCTGGAAATCACAGCAGACTATCTCCCACCTCTCACTGATCAGGCCAACCGGCACACCAGATGTTGGACCGTGGCCCAATGGACAAAGTCATTAGGACAGAGCAGTGATGCTGCCACCAGAGTGAGGCATCCTGAACCTTGGAGGGCAGCGCGTGGAGGGCCTGTCGAGAAGGGCCGTGTGGGGCACACAATCCCTGTGCCGGGCAGACATGCCCCGCCCTTCACTGTCCTTCGGTACAGAGGAGTCTCTCTCTCACGGAGATGCTGTCCGTCCCACCGTCCCCCGTCCACCCGCCCAGCCCTCCGGCGTGGGGCCTGGGGACAGAGGCCAGGTGCTAGAGGCTGACAGATACGTCAGAAGGCCTGCTCACTAAATCCAGGGAGAAAAGCAGACGTGGAAACACGATGGGGAAAAACACTGCTTCTTTCTCCGTGTCCCCAACTCTCTTCTTTTTCCATTTTCCAAAAACATCCTCTATGAGCTCGCAGGGCCCGTCATGACACACCTGCCCGAGGCTGGGCCTGGACATGCTCAGGCCTCCCGAGCTGCTTCTGTGCCCAACCCAAGTTGATCCAACACGGCAGAACCCAAAATGCTCACTGCAATGACATGCACGCTTAGCCCGGATTTAAGCGTCATTTTACGTGAGTGGAGTCTGGAGCGGCCCAAACTCCGACAGGTAAGAATGTCCGTGTTTAACTCCTGTCATGGGTGATTCTGCTCAAAGTGTCAGGACAGAAAGAGGCAGACCCTCATCTCTCCCTCTCCTCTGCCAACCCCACCCAGGGCCAGGCCAGGCAACGACTGTGAACGGCAGCTGTAAAGCATCAGTAGTAAGAGAAGGAAACCGTCAGCTCCACCACCCCCGGGGCCTCTTAGAGAAGTGTGATAAAACGCGAGCGTAGAGGAGAAATAAGCATCAGGCGTACAAGTCAGAAGTAGCTAGACTGTTGCCCGAGAGCAGCACTGAACACCATCCCGGAGCACAAGCCCGGCTCCTCCAGACTGACAGGGAGGTTCCGTGTGGAGGGACATCTTAATAGCATGACTTTAGGCTTGGTATCGTTTGAACTGATCAAAGAGTGCTGATACGGAGAAAATGAAAAGCAGTCGATTCAACATCATTATTCTCCTCCTCCGTCTCTTCTGATCTCCCCCTTCACATACCAGTGATGAAACCCTTTACTCTGGAATCTACCCTCTTTGCAAAGGCACATTCCCAGCCCTGGGGTCGCCGCTAAAAATCTGGGGACACGTATTTCCTGGAAATGACCAAATGCACATTCACAGATGACACGGGCGTTCGTGCGTGTTTTTAGAAAGTCATCTTGGCGGAGCCGAC